>NW_021636043.1:0-454612 GCF_004799145.2 Neltuma alba | reverse complement strand
ACAGGATTTTTGGTCATTTCAATGCTTGCTTGGTTATCACACCAGAGATTCATAGGTCCTTCATAGGAAATTCTCAATTCCTTCAGGAGTCTAATCACCCACATTCCTTCACATACCCCGAGGGCCACAGCTCTTAGCTCAGCTTCAGCACTGCTCCTTGAGACTACTGTTTGTTTCTTGCTTCGCCAAGTGACTAGGTTTTCCCCAAACATAAGTGCAGTATCCTGTGACTGATCTCCTGTTATCCACAGCTCTCCCGTGATCTGCATCAGTGTAGACCTCTATGTTCCTTGTATTCCCCTTTCGAAAGAATATTCCTCTTCCAGGATTGAGTTTGAGGTAGGTGAGGATTCTGTATACTGCTTCCATGTGTTCTTCCTGGGGTTGATGCATAATTGGCTTACCACTCCAACTGCATAGCTAATGTCAGGCCTTGTATGAGTCAAGTAGATCAGTTTACCCACAAGTCTTCTGTACCTTTCTGAGTTAACTGGTGTCCCGTCTGGTTTCACTTCCAGATTGCATGACTCTTCCATAGGAGTCTCACTAGGCTTAGCCCCAAGTATTCCTGTTTCATGGAGTAAGTCAAGTGTGTACTTTCGTTGAGACACACTTATACCTTTTTTTGATCTAGCAACTTCCATTCCAAGAAAGTACTTCATTTGTCCTAGGTCCTTCACTTGGAATTCCCTAGCCAGGGCTTTCTTGAGATGGGAGATAGAAACCTCATCATTGCCAGTTATGTTATAGTTATCTATCATCCACATACACAATTAGGATCGTTACCTTTCCATCACTGTGTTTGACGAAAAGAGTGTGATCAGCTTGTCCTTGAATGTAACCAAATCTTTTGATTGCTTTGGCAAACCTGTCGAACCAAGCTCGTGGAGACTGTTTCAGGCCATACAATGATTTCTTCAATTTGCAAACTGAGTTGGGTGGAGCTATTACTCCATCTGGAATTTCCATGTATACTTCCTCCTCCAAATCTCCATTTAGGAAAGCATTCTTCACGTCTAGCTGATGTAGAGACCAGTCAAGGTTAGCAGCAAGGGATAGGAGTACCTGGATGGTGTTAATTTTGCCACAGGAGCAAACGTTTCTTGATAATCAATCCCATAGGTCTGAGTGTACCCTTTAGCCACTAATCTTCCTTTGTACTTGTTGATGCTTCCATCAGGATTGAATTTAGGGGTAAAGATCCACCTACAGCCCACTGCTTTCTTGCCCTTAGGAAGTGTGGTAATATCCCACGTGTTGTTTTCCTTCAAGGCTCTTAACTCCTCATATGCAGCATGTTTCCAATTAGGATCTGTCATAGCCTGTTGAAATGTTTCTGGAATCTTCACCTGTGAACTATTCACCACAAAGTTTGCATTCGTGCATAAATAATAAATTGCCATAGGAGAAAATTTTTGAATAGGATGCTAGTACATGATCTTCCCACCTTACCCCCTTCCTGAGTGCAATAGGCCATCCCAGCTCTTCAGGATCCAACTCCGGATTGGAATCATGTTGCTCTGCCTTAGAATGGAAGGAACCCTACTACTTGATTGAGAACTTGAGTGCTCTGTCACCCCTGCATCAATTTCAGCATTGGTTTCCATTGGGTGAGGAGTGTGTTGTGGTGTTTTGGGTTTGTGATTCTGGTTCAGGGATTTCTTCTTGAGGTGCGGAAGATTCAAGAGATTCAAGAGGGTTAAGAGGTAGGTTGGAGGTGGTTATCGGTTCAGGTGTAATTAGCCATTCTACTCCATAGTGCTCCCCCTGAATGGGTAATTTGGGGTAGTAAGCGTCATCCTCGTAAAACGGTATCTTTGGAGATGATGAGTTTTCTGGTAGTAGGACTATAACACTTATAATACCCTTTTTGGGTGGAAGAATACCCGAGGAAAATACATTTTTCTGCTCTAGCACCTAGTTTGCCGCCATCATGTTTATGAACAAAGACAACACACCCAAAGATCTTTTGGGGAATGGAATTGATGATAGGTGAGGCGGGTAAGTCTCGAGGAATTTCTGAATGGGGGTAGTGAAATGGAGGATTTTGGAGGCCATACGATTGATAAGGTAAGCTGCGGTCAATACAGCATCTCCCCAAAACATATTCGGAACGTTTCTTTCCATCATAATAGCCCGAGTCACTTCCAAAAGATGTCTATTCTTTCGCTCAGCAATTCCGTTTTGTTGGGGGTATAGACACATGAGGTTTGGTGATGGATTCCTTCCTGCTCAAGAAATTCCCTAAAGGCTCCACTCACGTATTCTTTGGCATTGTCACTTCTCAAAACTTTGATGGGAGTATGGAATTGGGTTCTCACAAACGAGCAAAAGTTTTTGAAAATTTGTAAGGCTTCGGATTTCTCTTTCATAAGGTAAACCCATGTGACCCGGGTGTGATCATCTATGAATGTGATAAACCACCTTGCACCAGGTTGAGGACGCCCACTCTCTCTCTCTCTCTCTCTCCCCGCGCTGTCTCTCTCTCTCTGGCTCACAGCAGATTCTCACGGAGCTTTTCTGGGTTCAGACCGAACCCAGAGCTCTGATACCATATTGTTTGAGAGTTTGTAAATTCACTCATATATTATTTCATATGATCCCGGTACAATATATAGAGTCCGGATGGAAATATGCAATCCGGTTACAATCAATAATAATGATGCAAAGAGATTACAATCAATCAGAATAATGCAATATCACAAGAAATCAGGAACTTATTCTAGGTAATTTATAGAGTAAATCAAGGGAGAATATAGGGGAGAAGATCACGGCTTCTAACATTATTTTTACAAACAACTGTTTAATATTTTCATCATATTGGAATAGAAAATTAAATAATTTATGTGGGTTTGTGAATAATAATTCTTATTTATCTCATCAGAATGGTACAGCGGAATAAATAGGAAAAACCTGAATACATGAGAAGGTAGAGAGAGAAGAATCTAGAGAGATCCTAACCGAAATAGTAGGAGAATCAGAAATCAAAATTCAAAATATACTAAATCCCTAAATAAGCTCTCTAATTGCGGCAGACTAGATAACTAGGTTAACTAGGTCTAAACCTAGGGTTAAGTCTAGGGTTTTGGGCCCAAAGCCCATTAGAGTTTGGCGCTAACACTCCCCCTCAAGCTGGTGAGTAGATATCCTTCATGCCCAGCTTGCTTCTGAAGAACTCGAACTGACCTCGATCAAGTGGTTTAGTGAGAACATCTGCCACTTGTAACTTTGATCGTATAAAACTCAATTCAGTTATCTTTGCTTCAGCCTTTTCCTTTATGAAGTGTCGGTCAATGTCCACATGTTTGGTTCTATCGTGATGAACTGGGTTGTGGACCATTTGCAAAGCTGATTTGCTATCACACCATAACTTCATAGGTGAGTTTGTAGTAATCTTCAATTCTGTTAAAACTCGAGTTAGCCATATTCCTTCACACACTCCATTTGCTAGGGCCCTTAGTTCTGCTTCAGCACTACTTCTTGATACAACAGTCTGCTTCTTGCTTCTCCATGTCACTAAGTTACCCCAAACAAATGTAAAGTAGCCTCCTGTGGATCTTCTATCAACTAGATCTCTTCCATGGTCTGCATCTGTATAAACTACAATATCTCTTGCTGCTCCTTTTGTGAAGAAAATTCCCCTTCCTGGTGTCAACTTCAAGTATCTCAGTATGGTGTATATTGCTTCCATATGCTGTTCTTGTGGTTTTGATGCAAATTGACTAACCACTCCTACAGCATAGCTTATATCAGGTCTAGTATGAGATAGATAAATTAGTTTCCCAACTAGCCTTTTGTACCTTTCAGCATCTACAGGTACTCCATCCTTCTTGTACTCTAGGTTGGCTGATGAATCCATAGGAGTAGAGGATGGTTTTGCTCCAAGCATTCCAGTTTCTTTAAGCAAGTCAAGAGTATATTTTCTCTGAGATACAGAAATCCCCTCTTTTGACCGAGCAACCTCCATTCCCAGAAAATATCTAAGATTGCCAAGATCTTTTACTTCAAATGCAGTTGCCAATGCTTTCTTGAGTTGTTTGATTTCCTCCAAATCATCTCCTGTCACCACTATGTCGTCTACATACACAATTAGAATAGACACTTTGCTTCCTGAGTGCTTCACAAAAAGTGTATGATCTGCCTGACAATGAGTGTATCCCGAGTCTTTTACCACCTTAGTAAATCGCTCAAACCAGGCCCTAGGAGACTGCTTCAACCCATATAAGGATTTGTGTAGTTTACATGCCAGATTTTTACTCCCAAATTCTGCAACTCCTTCTGGAATTTTCATGTATACCTCCTCCTCAAGGTCTCCATTTAGGAAGGCATTCTTCACATCTAATTGGTATAGAGGCCATTCGAGATTTGCAGCTAAGGATAATAAAATCCTTATTGTATTTAGTTTTGCTACTGGGGCAAATGTTTCTTGGTAGTCAATACCTTGTGTTTGTGAGTAGCCCTTTGCTACAAGCCGGGCTTTGAATTTGTTCACAGTACCATCAGAATTATACTTGATAGTAAACACCCATTTGCACCCAACAGCCTTTTTTCTTGTGGGTAACTTTTCTACAGTCCATGTTTGATTCTTCAATAGAGCTTCTAACTCCTCCTTAATAGCCTCTCGCCATCTTGGATCACTGTATGCCTCTTCAAATGTTGATGGAATTTTCTCCTCATCAATTTTAGTCACAAAACCTTTCATATCAGTAGATAAATGGTCATAAGAGACATAACGACCTATAGGATGTAGAGTACATTGCCTTACCCCCTTTCTCAAAGCAATTGGCCATCCTGTGTCATCAGATTCTGGAGTTTGGGTGGACTCCTGGCTTTGCTGTGAGCTAGAAGGATCTCTATTACTTGGTGATTGCACATCTCTATCCTCTTCGTCGTCTTCTTCTTCTTCCTCCTCACTAATTTCTCTGTTATGACCAGTTTCAGGGCTGTCTGTTCTGGTTTCCAGGGTAGGTTCTGTAATAGGGGTAGGTATGTTGTCAGGTTCAATTTCTGGTACAGTTTCAGGGTCGTGTGAGACGGTTTCTGGGCTGTGTGAAGTGGTTTCTGGACTTTGTGAGGTGGTTTCTGGGCTGTGTGAGGTGGTTTCTGGGCTGTCTGTTTGGTAGTGGGTTGAAACAGGTTGGTTTGCAGTGTCTAAAAGCTCCCATTCACTCCTGTTCTCCCCCTGAATGGGAGATTTCGGGTAGTAGGATTGGTGTTCATCAAAGGTTACATCTAGGGTAACAAAAAATTTCCTAAAGGTAGGAGAATAGCACTTGTATCCCTTTTGAGAGGTGGAGTAACCAAGGAAGATACATTTAATAGCTCTAGGTTCAAACTTGCTCCCGGTAGACACATGAACATAGGATACACACCCAAAGACTTTTGGTTGAATATGGGAGGTGAGGTTGGCATGTGGATATAAATTACTGAGTAGGCTCATGGGAGTTTGGAAATCCAGGATTTTGGATGGTACTCTATTGATAAGGTGGGTAGCAGTAAGTACTGCCTCTCCCCAAAAATGATTTGGGACATGGTGGGTTAGCATAATGGCACGAGTAATGTCAAGTAGGTGTCTATTTTTGCGTTCTGCGGTACCGTTTTGCTGTGGGGTATTGACACAACTAGTTTGATGAAGAATCCCATGGTCTTTCAGGTAAGATTGTAATGTGTTACTCACATATTCCCTCCCATTATCACTCCTCAAGGTTCGGATCTGGGTTTGAAATTGTGTGGACACCATTTTGTGAAATGAAATGAATGTAGATGCAAGATTTGATTTTTCTTTCATAAGGTATACCCATGTAACCCTTGTATGATCATCTATGAAGGTTACAAACCACTTGGCATTTGTCATGGAAGTTATACGAGCTGGCCCCCAAATATCACTATGGATCAAGTTAAAGGGTTGAGATAGCTTGTGAGGATTACTTTTATAGGATGCTCTTGTGTGTTTGGCTAATTGACAAATTTCACAAGTCAAATGAAAGGAGCTTTTATTGAATTGAGGAAAAAATTTGAACATATAATTGAAATTGGGATGGCCTAACCTATAATGCCACAACAATAGGTCTTTATTAGACAAAACACTAGTGAAAGCAAAAATGATCTGTGTTGGATAGAGCATAGTTCTTCTGTTTGGTGGTTTCCAAGCAATAGAGACCTTTTAGGATCTTAGCTGTGCCAATCGTCTCCTTCCACTCCAGATCCTGAAAAACACAAACAGTAGCAGAAAAATACACATTACATTTCTGGCTTTCAGTTATAGTTCGAACAGAGAGGAGACTACAATTTAAATTAGGAGCATAGAAAACATTATACAGGATCAATTTTTCATTTATGTATGCTGTCCCAAAACCTATTACTTTGACAGTCTTCCCATCAGCCACACTGATGTGAATATTCAATGTACAAGGTCTTATATCAGTCAACAAGGCTGCATTACCAGTCATGTGGTATGTTGCTCCTGAATCTACAATCCATAAGTCCTGACGATGTACATCAGTTTTTAAAGCTAGGATTGTTTTACCTGTGTGAGCAATGTATCCTGATGATATAGACTTCCCTTTAAATTCGTGTTTCTCCAGTATTCTCTTGAGTAGTTCAACTTCCTCTCTATTCAATTCAGTTGCCGGTTCAGGAGTACTTTCAACAGTTCTAGTGTAACCTTTGTTCTCCTGCTTCCCTCCTTTTTTAGGTTTACCGTGCAGTTTCCAGCATACCTCTCGTGTATGGCCTTTCTTTTTGCAATGATCACACCACCTTCCTGATTTAGGTTTGTCCTCCTCTTTGGAGGTGTCACGTGAGAAGAGAGCATTAGGTTGAGATTCTGCCAGGTTTATGCCTTCATTTATGGTGAGTTTCTTTCTGGATTGTTCACTCCTTACCATGAAGAATACTTCTCTCAAAGGGGGCAGATTTTCCAGACTCATAATTCTGCCTCTTACATCCTCGAATGCTGCATCCAGACCTAAGAGGAACTTAAAAATCCTCTTTTCTTCTTTTATTTTTTCATATAGGGCAGCATCCCCTGAACACTTCCACTCATAGGTGTCATACATGTCAAGCTGTTGCCACTTAACAAACAAGTTAGTGTAATACTGGGTTACAGAAAGATTACCCTTCTTAAAATTGTGAAGAAAACTTTCAAGTTCCAGAATTGCAGATTTGTTTTTGAGGGAAGTGAACATATCTTTTGCTGCTTCCCACACCTCCTAAGCCGTTTGGAAGAAAGAAAAATGACAACTAATTTCTGTAGTCATTGAATTGATTAGCCATGCCTGAACCATGGAGTTTTCGGCTTCCCATGCTGCATATTTCTGGTTTGTTACTTCTGGTTTCTTTATGGAATCCGTGAGATAGCCAAATTTGCCCTTTCCCATTATAAACAAGTGTACACTTGCAGCCCACTGGATGTAGTTTTGTCCATTGAGTCTATGAATAGTAATAGACACAAGGCTTGCTTCTGTCGCAGGTTGAGTTGCTGAGGGCGCCGAGGTTGTTGCTGCTAACCCTAAAGGATTAGTCATTGACTGATGCATTTCATCAGCTTCTTGTATTGAGCCGAAAATGACCATGGCTCTGATACCATGTGGGTTTGTGAATAATAATTCTTATTTATCTCATCAAAATGGTACAGCGGAATAAATAGGAAAAACCTGAATACATGAGAAGGTAGAGAGAGAAGAATCTAGAGAGATCCTAGCCGAAATAGTAGGAGAATCAGAAATCAAAATTCAAAATATACTAAATCTCTAAATAAGCTCTCTAATTGCGGCAGACTAGATAACTAGGTTAACTAGGTCTAAACCTAGGGTTAAGTCTAGGGTTTTGGGCCCAAAGCCCATTAGAGTTCGGTGCTAACAATTTATTTAATGTAGACATAAAAAACTTGAATGGAAATTTAATTAATTTTTCAAACAAATATATAATTGTCTAAATAAGTTATAAATGTTTCTAACAAAATTTTTATTTAAAAATTTTAAATTATGAATTTAAATAATTTCTATAATCTCTCGAACTTAGATAATTTATATTATATGATTGAAAGCCATTTAAAAGAAATCTAAATAAATAAGTTTCAATATTTGTGATGAAAAATTAAAATTATAAAATTTTATAATAAAATCAAGGTGGTCCTTCTAATAATAATAGCTCTCACCAACACATTTAATTAGCAAAGATATGTTAGAAAAAAACAACACATATCAATTACAAATAACTAACTTAACTTATTTTCTTAATCTCTCCAAATTGGTCAGTTAGCTCTTATAACTAAGACCGAAGGTAGTACATTTTATTTTTAAAGGAGGTTTATATATGCTTTCAAAATAGAATGGAGGTTTTTGTAATCTAAGTAAATCATATGAGTAGCTAGTGTATTTCACTTCTTTTTCTTTTTTTGGATAGGCTTTAAAATGACTAGAGTTAAAACATGGGGGATAGAGGTGTTCCTCGTGCAAATGTCCCATTTATGAATTGTTGACTGTAATTATCTATTGTTGATTTGAAACTGATTGAGATAGAACGGATGACTCCTCTCAACATGTGCACTATAATGGAACTCTAAGATGCTGCATTGAGTAGTTCTGACGGGCAAGCATGGTTATATTTTTGTTTATATTGTACAGCTGAAACATTAAATGTTAAAGTGAGTATAAGTTTCTGTTCCAACAATGTGCATATGAACTCATAGCAACACTGAAAAGGACTCTAAAAATTATTTGGTAGGCTGTCTACGAACACCATCCACAGCCGAAGAAGTTGATTGTGGAGAATGATTTGCCTCAGAAACTTCAGAGCTTAATAGAGGAACGGCGAGACGGACAAAGTTCAGGAGGCCAAGTGTTGGTCAAGCAAATGGCCACTTCATTACTTAAAGCTCTGCATATAAACACCGTATTATAAATGTAGGTCCCCGAATCTGTTCCCTCTCGAATGTATTTTTATGGAAATCCAATCATTAACATGTAAATATTTGTAGTTATTAGAGATAGGATTTGATAAAATTTATTTTTATCTCTCTATCTTCGACCCAAATTGATTCCGCTAGCTGTATTTATTCCTTCATGAAATATAAGAAGTTATTTTGACTCCCTTTCCGCATTGTGTGAGAGCCAGGAACACCGCTGGTATGCAGCCAATTGGCAGCTGCTGCTGGTCTCGAAGGCGCAACAGCGTCGCCCATCCCAGAGAAACTCAATGACCCAAAATACTTTTGAAGAAAGCTATAAATCTATAAATTCCACAAGAACCGTTGAACTCTATCAATGATCAAATACTTTTTAAGCCATCAGGCATCTATGACAAAAAAATTTAATACACATATGGTACACTTAATCTATGACCCTAATATATGAATGACTAATTGCTATATTAAAAATTGATGATAATCAATATTCATTAGGAACTTGTCTTGCAATGGAACGAAGGAAACGAGTGAGAGCCTTTTCAGCCCGAATTTTCGCTGTTTCTACTTTTCTCTCCACTTCATTAGCAACTTCCTGTTCTTGTGCTGAGTGCACCATTCTTACAAGCTTCCGTAACTCCTGATCCAACTAACCCATGAGAACTCATAGGGCATTATACCGCTTGACGGTAAAAGGACAGATTATTGATTGCCATGAAGAAATTTTGGGATGACAATAAAGTACAAATTTTATCGGAGTAAAAGTGCAAATGACTTTCTCCGAATTTTCAAAACACAAACTTCTCTCATTATTCTACTAAAAGTACGCAACCTAAATAGGAGAAAACGGAAGACTTGTGTAAATTCACAAGGACTTGAAAACTCACGAGAGATATGTACAATTTATCCTCCATTTTCAAGAAGAAATTATGTGAGCTACGAAAATTTACAAAAGAAAATATATATATATATATATAATTAACCAGAAACTCAAAATAGTCCCTGCAATTTATTTTAAACTAAGAAAAGTCATTTGAACAAAATTTAAGAAAATTATGTTTACCTAATCAAAGAAGAGTTGAGCGAACAATATAGAACCCTCTAAAAAGAAGTAGAGGAAGGCCGAAGACAACGCTTAAGGAAATCATTGATAGATATCTTTCAATTAACAACCTATCTAAAGATTTGGCTTTAGATAGAACTCAATGACATCGTGCAATCTATATAGCCGACCCCACCTGGTGAGACAAGGCTTTGTTGTTGTTATTGTTGTATGTTTAACTAATCAATTTTTAGTCTACTTTAAGCATATGTTGGATAACTTGTGCGTAAAAAAATTGTAGTTTGAATCTTCTATAAGTTAAATCTTGTTTTT
The DNA here is from genome assembly GCF_004799145.2 of Neltuma alba. Classification (NCBI taxonomy): domain Eukaryota; kingdom Viridiplantae; phylum Streptophyta; class Magnoliopsida; order Fabales; family Fabaceae; genus Neltuma; species Neltuma alba. The sequence goes on along the minus strand of NW_021636043.1, from coordinate 444,332 downwards.
AATAGTGATGAAAGTTTTGAGGTCATATTTGAAAACATTTCTTATATAGCATGTATGAAATATTACACATCCAGCCATACTGATGATCATTAACTCTGCCAAATGTGTACCAGTTCAGCATGGCATCCAGGACAAAGAAGACCGAAATGTTTCATTCGGTTGTATTCCCTCTATGAAGTATATCAAAGAAGGTGACGTGTTTTACCGGTTCTAAAATGTGCACCCAAGTAAAAATGTATCATGCATTTGAAGCTGCACTGGAAAAGTGGGGGAAGAGAATCCCACAGAAAAAGGAAGAGGAAGAAGACATTACCTGACGATCAAACTCAACCTCCTGCAATGAATAAACTTCATTGGTGATTTTAACATCTTTATTGACCAGACCATCAAACCATCTAACTGCTCGAGCAACGTGCCAATCAGAATCCTGATAAAATACTCCAAAGTAAGAATGTAATCATACGACATGAAATAGATCAGTGACCAATACCCGAGGAATCCAGGAACATTTATATTCCACCTGCTATGAAGAGACTAATTAGCCACCAGAATCAGAAAGCGAGAATTGATTTTTTGTATCCCGAGGGATAGGGTCATTTGAAGGATTCAATTAACTCGACATGTTGAACAAAAAGTTGTGGATATGTTATGGATGTGTGCGTGTGTGTGAGAGCACATTGTGTAGCATGAATACTAATATATAAATGAATACCTCATCATCCTCGTCAGGCTCAAATTCCGTAAGTTCGTCGTCGCCTTCAAGAACCTCAGAATCTGAGCCACATAATTTTTGTAGCTCACTGTGATTGCCATCTTTTGTTGCTTCTATTAATTTATCCATTAATTCAGGTTGCACTTCCCGCAGCAATTTTCCTGACACAAATTCGGTAAGTATGAAGCAAAAAAAAATGCATCAAATAGCAAATGAAGGTCACATGAAATTACCTTAAAATCTCAAATGGTAAGTGCAATTCAATCAACTGGTTAGTAGTACCATGATTGGCCGCGACAAATTCCCATGCGTTAATTCAATTGAATATACAGTAAACCAGAGAGGGTTTAAAGAAAATAAGTTAAATAGATAACAGATGATGCCCAGAACTAGACATGGGAAGAAGCCATAAGGAAAGAGGGTCTGAAGAAGTAGAAAGGAGGAGGAAGAGCATGGAAACTAAGAAAGGTACACAAAACACATCACTGCCATAAGAATCAAGCGAAATTTAAGGAGGAAGAGCATGGAAACTGAGAAAAGTACGCAAGACACATAACTGCTATAGGAATCAAGCGAAATTTTCAAGAATGGAGAGCTGGCTTTAGAAAAGGGGTGTGCATTATCAGCAGAAATAGAATCAGATATTGTTCTGTTAGAAGCCAATTTTTACCTATTTTCTTCGAAGATAGTATAAGTCAGAGGAAGGTTGACGAAAAGTTTTTGTGAAGTATGTGGATACTTACCACAGCTATATATTGAGCTCATCATAGTGTAATAAACATGTTGTTCAGGCAAAGGCCCATGTGCAGCAAGTTAGAACGATGAGCTGAGCTGAGCAACTAAGTCATGTAGAAAAACAAATCCAATGGCTAATGCATTAGGAAGTATATCTTTCGATGACCAAATTGTGTATCTGTTTCAGTTAGTACGAGCATATTTCCCCAAAAGATGCTTTCAAGACAAATAAGCATTGGTCTACATACCGCAGCTTATCTTTAGGTAAGTTTGCAAGACAGGTAGCCAATACAATATTCTGCATTCCAAATAAAAAATTTAAAGAGAAATGAAAAAATTACCAATATAATTGAACTGCCTCCTCCTTCCTTCGCGGACATCCGGTCTTAATCTCTATGGCAAAACAACAAACACCTTCTCTTCAATAGTAGATTAAACAAAAAAACAATTATTCCAGAGGCAAAGGGGGAAAAAGACAAGCTAACTAGCATAACTCATCTTCATTATTAAAATGGAAAATCACCTTAACCAGCATTAGAGCTTCAAACACTTCTCGGTCCACAGAAACCACTCTGCAATCCAAAACAAATTACAGAAACCTTCAACCAGTGATACATCACAACTTTCTAAAAGTAAGCACCAGTAGAAAGGAAGTGGCAATGTCTGCTAATTCAACCTGAGTATTCGCTTGATTTGAGGAGCAGAGAAAGAAGCCAGCTCCATACCCCAACGCACAGCACGCTTAGCCTCGCGTTTCAGCTGATTGCGGCTCTTCTTAACGTCAGCACTCGATTCATCACTGTCAGCTCCATCTTGAAGCACGGCGTCGTCGGAAAATCGAAGAGAGCCAGAGCGAAAATGGAGATTTCGATTAGATGATGAAACAAGAGGGACCAAAGAGAAATGAGTAAAAGAGGTTGGCTTGGCGGGCTCAAGAAAACAGGGCGAGCTGAGGAGATGGTGAAGGCTGATGCCACAACAATGGTTCGGCATGCGCGACCCCCGCCATGGCCATTGCCTCATTAGAGGTCGCCAAAGTTGAGCCATTTGCGCAAACCTGCTGTTTCTGGTTGGCTTTCCTGATTGCCGGGAGTGTTTGAAAGCACACAGAAGGCTATATTAGTGCTTTTTCGTAAAATAAGAGAAACTCTTTGGCATGTTTATTTTGTATAATATAAAAACATTTTTAAAATTATAATCTTGATTTAATCTAAACACTTTTTTTATTTGAGGTAAAAACAAGAGAAAATGGCAAAATAAATACTAAGAAAATAGAAAAATTATAAATAAAAACTCGTGACAATATTAGTTTGAGTTTTGACGATAAAAATATAAATTTTGACAATAATTTTTACAAACCGGTCTCTATATGTAATTTTTCTATTTCAACAGTCTTTTTTTACTATTTTTCTTAAAAAAATTATAATTTTAAAAATACTTTTATAATATATAAAGTAAATATGTGAAAAAATTTGTATTGATTTATAGAAAAATGATTTTCAAAAGCATCCAAACACCCCCTTAATTGAAAACAAATGTGTGTGTGTATAAACAAACAAAAAATGAAATAAAACAATAAAATTCGCTGATAAGCCAACAAATACCATTTCATTAAAATTTAAATGTAAACTTAAACTTACTAAATATGCAAGGACACCCTTTCATCCATGGACTTTTAACCATGAAAAACTCAATTTAGCGTTAGAATGGCATAAATCATTTGAAAGTTTTGAAGTTAAAAATAAATACTAGAAAGCTACTTACTTGGGAGTCAGAAAAGATAATGTAACTAAACTTAACAGTGAATTGAAATTTGAAAAGGTTGCTGAGCTCTGTCGCTTGGCGGGATGGTTAGAAAGGGCGCCCAAGGTGCGCGCCTACCTCCAGATTAGCCAGTCTCTTTTGGGAGGTCAGATACCAGAGGCTTTACACAAAAAAAAAAAAAAAAATGAAAAGGCTGCTCTTTTATCCATATTACAACAAGTCATAATTACAATATTCACAACACTGCTTTTTATCTACATTAGCCTGGTTAAAATAACGAAGATGCCTAACGGGACAAAAATTGAGTTTAAAGAGAGAAGTTAGAATGCAAAGCATTTAAACATTCGTTGAAAACATCTCATATAAAGCACGGAATTAAAATGAACAAGACGAGAGCAAAGACTACGAAGGAAATTCTTGAATTCTTTTTTTTCAATTTGCTTGTTAATAATGCCTTTGGGAGCAGATCGTCACTTTAGCTGAAATCGTACAATTTTTGTTGTTCTTATAATCTTTTTTTTTTTGGCAACTGTTCACATGATCTGCTGGTTAGTGTGCAAGAAGGGGGCACAGAGCAGCATAAATGTTAACAAACGCAAGAGAGCCCATATCGAGTATTGGGCCGGTCTAGTATTGGGCTGCCATTTACACTGACGGTCCCCGGGTTTATTAGAAGGCGTTTTAAAGGCAAAGAGAGTGAGTGAAGGAGGAATAGCGCGGGTGCGTAAATAAAGCACAACATTCGGTTTTAATAGTTAGAGAGTTGAAGAACAAAATCAAATGCCACATAGGGCTATGGACAAGTCCAAGTTAATAGTATCTTTGCCGCAGGAAGAACAAGACATGAACGACATGGCCTCACTCATTTCACTGTTGTTAGTGATTGTATTATTGCTCCTCTTTGAGGATTGGTTTGGCAGCGAGAGGGATAGTGAAAGCTCGCACCCTTCTTCTGCATCTTCATTCTTCGCCCCTGAACCAACATTTCCGCCACCTAATCCGCTGCCCTGCCAATCCATCCAAACAAATATTACAACTCACAATTACTATCACTGGCATCTTAGGCTTTTTGTCTGAATAAGGGCAATAATAGCAAACGGCCATTTGACCAAGCCATTGCAGGGTCCCTGCTCCCAATAATTTGAGAGGACCACCGATCGCTTAAAAGCGTCCAAAATAGAGGGCATTATGATATATGACAGCGGCCAGTAAATGTTGGGTAATCCTATTACCATCATGCTCATTTCATCTTGCCAATAAATATACGACTCATCGATGACAAATTTACTACAACAACGTAAGCCCACAAATCTTTTATTTTAAATTATTAAATGTGATTATACATACTAGTACATCAGATTAATTTAGCATTCTAATTAGTTATAATATTCATTATTAACTTAAGTACTAAATTCGTTGTTTTAAATTTGATATACTGCATAAATAATCCAAAAAATTAGCGTCGTGAGACTTCTAGCACTTGGCCTATGCATGTCCCGTAAGCCTCTTTTTTCCTACTTTACAATCTTTCTTACCTTCTGCATACTGATGTAAGCTCTTCTGAATGAACCAACTTTCTTAAAATACGAACAGAAAAGGCATCAAAAGTGAGCCACCTTCACTCACTTTCAACGGGAGAGAAAAATGCAGGGTGGAACATTTTATAGGGAAAAGAAAGAGCGTAGCATCTGGTATGAACTTGTGAGAAGTTTGCAAGCTTAGAAGTATTTTGCCTCCTCTTTTGGACCCAAAGTTTTGGAGCATATGAACACAGAAAAAGCACAAGGTAGCTGGGACGAAAGTAATGGTTTCCCCTTTAAGATGTAAAAACGGGATCAGGAAAAGTTTACAGCATTTGAAGAAAAAAGCGTCAAAAAACCCCAATAGTCTCAAGATTAGTGTTTCCATTTCATCATCTCAGCACCAACAAATAATGCCATAATCAGTTCATTTTATTTTCACATTTATATCTGAGTATGATTCCTTAACCTATCATATATTTGGTAATATAGAGGTAAAGATTTAAAGCTATGGTTAAAGCGTTTCTCGCCAAATAATAATCAAACCCTAACATAATATTACAATAATTAATACATTATCACATCAAACCATACAACTTAAATATGTTCCATGAATAATGAAGCTTGTGAAACCTCGTAAAATATATCATATAAAATTAGGTTGAATTTATTTATTATATAGATTTTTCAATAAATACGTAACTTTATATGGGAGGGGGAAAAAAAAAAAGTAGACTTGCATATAATTCTTTATAGAAAGGGTTGCAAAAGGAACGAACGAGAGGACGGAGTCAGAACTTTTGACTGTAATTTGTTAAATATATCATGTAATATCCACGAAATTTTAAGAATACGTTTTGAATCAGACGAGGCAGGATTCTCTGACTAATTTCTACTAGTTTTATCCTTGATCGGTTTTTACACGTTTGTTAGACAGCTTCGAACCGCCGGACCGGAGCAAAACCTGATTCGACATTTCGGTGCCGCCTGACTTTTATCGTATTTAACTCATTTCATAGTCAAAAACAAATAATAAAAAAGTAAAGGGGAGAAAGAGGGTGGAATTCGTGTTGGCATGAGTACCTGAGGATAATCAGATTGCTGGTGGAAAGAAGTGAGGTTAGGAAAATGTGGCAGAAGAGAGAAGGGTTGATTCTGCCATATTGATATTGTCGCAGCAGCAGAAGATGAAGAAGAAGCCTCCTTTATTCCCTTGCGCTCACCCGTTACCTGCACATAATCATAAAAGCTGTACGGACTCGCCACTGTTCCTGCTTCACATGTTCTTTGCCTCTCTGCTACTGATATGCAACTCCTCGTCTCCATTCTCGCTCTGACCACCCAAGAGATTCCAGACGGAAAGGAATTTCAAAAACCACGCATACAAAAGTAAAAGTCACTTCACACGCAGAATTATAAATTCTGAGTTAAAGCAAAACCCTCCCAGGCTCTTCTCTCTTCTTTTTCTTCTTCTTTCCTTCCCCCCGTCACTTTTCTTGACACAAGAAAAGTCTGTTATCATGTCAAAAACATCATAACATCTATTTATTTATAATGATGAAGCTAAGCTGACCTTTTAGGTGAGAAATCACTGTAGCTCCTGGGGGAATCTGATTCTTTCCTCATGGATTTTGAACATCGTTGAATAATAGCTCTACCAGCATCTGCATCATTCACTTCATCAACACACCCATCATCATGTTCCTCAAAAGATTGCTTTCTATGGTGGCTCGAACTCCCATCTGTTACAGTACACGAGAGTATTTATTAAGGATGCATAGATGAAAAACCCCACAGAAGTTGCAAGGGTAAAAAGCTTTGGGTTTCATCCAAGTTTTTCATCAAGAAAGGATTCAAAAGTACACTGGTTTCCCCCTTTCTCTCCATGTCTCTTTTGGCATCAACCAAAGGAAAAAAGGAATTAAAAGGACTAATAAATGAGCAATGCAGACGCAGATTTCCCAAACTCGTTCATAAATGCTACCTCTCAGGTTTTGCTTTTGAATCCGAATACGTGCCATTAGAGGAAACGGTAATAGATAGAGATCTCATCATCGTCTTCTTTTATTGTGCAAAGCGAAACGAGTATTTAATGTACGATACACAAAAAAGTAGGACTTTCAAAGCAAAAATCATACGCAGCATGATAGCAACACAACTTATAGTACCTTGTCTGCCCAAATTACTTCTCATGCTTCTGTACATCTGGTTTAAAAACAACAACAAAACATCAAGTAAACACCACAAAAAAAAAAAAAGTTAAGCATGATTCCATCGCCCGGTAAAACCACAGTACTAGGAAATCAACCTGAAGATGGCTCTTCACGTGTGAGATAGTGAGACCTTTGACATCCATCATCTGAAGAACAAGCTTAGGCGTCGCCTCTACAAAACCACAGAAACGAGAAGTCATTTCATCAAATGCAGACGACTATGACCCGGGAAAAAAACTGAGAACACAGAAATCAAAAGCGGAAGCGCTAGAGAAAGACTGAAAGAGGAGGCAAGGCAAAACCGCAAAAGAGACTCACTGTGATGACCTCCGAGGGTGTCAATGGCATGAACAAAGCAGCGATGCAGTTCAGGAGTCCATCTTAGACGAGGGACTTTCGATCGTATATACTGCCTCACTGACCCTTCCCTTCCACAGCTGCCCATGGATTTTCTCTCGATCTGCAACAAATACAGAAACTACAGCTACTTTAGAATCCGAATCCCTTGTTCTGACGTTCCAAAACCTTGTTGAAGACGCTAGCTATTCGTCCAGTAAAGATCTCATGCGCCTGTGATTATTTATAGAGCAGAAAGCAGAGAGAGGGGGATGAAAATCGAGGAGAGAGAAGGGGGAAAATCAGGAGAGAAAAGGAAAGGACGAAGCGAGGAGAGAGTGAGAAGGGTCTGCAAATGGAGGAGTCTCCCTGATTATACCTGCTGCTCCTACTGTTTCAACTTTCTAACCCCACCTGGTAGCGTTGCCAAGGCCATTAAAAGTCATAAAACAATTGCCATTTTTTTGGTGAATTCCAGAGACCTTTTCCCCCCAGCAATAGTTATAATTATTACATGCTGTGTAATTAATAACCAATAAAAATTAGGAAGTCATTTATTTTAATGCCTAAAATAATAAAAATCATATATTATTCTCATCTCATAAAAATTCAATTTTTTTAAATAAATTAGAATAGACTTTATATATTTGCATGGAGCTCAATGAAAATGAAAAAGTATAGCATACGGTTTCTTACACATTTTTGTATAATTGATGTTTATAATGTCTAGTTGGAATGTTTATGGACAATTTTAGGAAATAAAGATACAAGCTCAAGTGGGTCTATGATTCCCATCTACTCTTCATATGCGTTGTGCCCAGATGATAAAGCATTCAATTAGAAGATATTTTTTTTTAGGCCTGAAAAATCAGAAGAGGATTCAATATTACCCTTGGTCAATAAAAGGAAGAAAGAAAAAAAACCGGTTAGGTCGACTGGCTGGGGTCGTCCTAGCTTAACCACGGATCTCGGATTCGAGACGTGGGAACGCAGCACTCCAAGGGGTCAGAAGGCGCCGTCCGTATAGATCCTTGCAAACCCCTGAATCCGGATTAGTCTGGAGACGTTGTCACGGCTGAAAGACGCCTATTTTCCTGGGATACCGGATGGAGTAATAAAAAAAAAAAGGAAGAAAGAAAAATAAGAAGAAGGAGGGAGGAAAAAAATCACGAGGAGGGGTGAGCAGGAGAGAAGAGGCAGGAAATGATTACGAGCCTAAGCTACGTGCATCCTAACTGCTCCCCATTGACCTTTGCCTTCTCTCTCTTTCTGGGTCAGACTAGCTGCTCTGCTAATCCTCACGCCAACGTCCACCTCCTCCTCTCCCTCATCATTTCGCGGTTTCCCTTTTCCTGCTCATTCCATTCTCTCCCCCTACTATTATTCTCTTTTGTAGTTTTGTACTTATTACGGGATTGTCTAGTTATAAATTATTATTAATCATATAAATAATCATTTATTGGCACCACAAAATTTGTTATAATTTAATAATATAATTATTATTTTTTTATTTGTGTGGATTAATTCGTTGGCCGGGACAAGACCACAAGAGGGAGTATCATCCACTCTCTCCGCTTCTCTTCCCTTTCCTTTCATTTCTATTCATTTTTTCACCTCGATCATGGGATTGAAATTTGAACCATGCATATCTCACATTTTATAAAATTATGAATAAAGTCTCAGGTTTTTTATTAAAAAAATAAGGAGAAAATAGCCGAAAATACCTCTTAAATTTCAAAATGATCAATAGGCAATTTAGTTATATTTGAACTTGGTAAAATTATTACAAGAGTATTATAAGCCACTTCAAAAGTAATTAGCATAACATATTTTTCTTTTTTAAATTTAACAAGTATTTTCTGTAATTTTTTCAAAAATAAATAAAATAAACACAACAACAGTAATAATAACTAATAACAAAATACAAGAAGATACAACAATGGTTTAATTATAACAATAACAAAATACAACAATACTAATAAATTGGATCTTTAAGATTCATCAATAACTAAAATTAATAATCATTAATATTTAAATCATTATTAAAATTCATTCAAATTTATAGTAACTAAGATATTACAAGTTGTATGACCAAAAAAAAAAAGACTAATGACAACATATTCATTCAAACCGATTTTTACTAATTCATCCCGATTTGGTATTAATTCAATTTCTAACTGATTTAATGGTTTTCCAGTTGAACCAGTCACTTCTGTCTGATTCCGGAGATTTTATTAGCATCACCAATCTCTTCTTTTCACCACCTAATATTTGAACTCTACAGTAAGCAAGCATGCACGTTTTACTTGTTCACAAAGCATATGCATTTCTGCATCGAATATTTTTTTGGGAGAATTATAATGAGGTCCTAAATAAAAAAATAATTGAAAAATAAGTCTCAGAAGTTGTTATTTTCACTGTAAAACTTGTCATTATAGGCTACTCAGATTGTTATTGGACCTTGTAATAGTTATTTCTCTTCTATGAAACTTGATTGTAATTCTCTTTTTTTTTTTTTTATACTTCTCTATGAATTAAATAAAAGAAATAAAAGTTGCCCAAAAAAAAAAAGAAATAAAGCATGATCAAATTTACGCCTTTTCCCATCATGGCTCGCCTATATGGCTATGTTGTCCCATCTGATTCCACCTTTTCTTTTCTGGGGTGTCCCGGGGAGCCCAGCTCCACATTCTTTCCCCGATCCGTTTAAGAAAACTAATTTTAGACTCAACTATGATTTTTTTAATAAATTTTGACTCTACCTTTAGCTTGTTGCAACCTCTTTTAGCAGATTAAAATATTATATGTAAAATTAAATAAGAAAAATACCAAATTTTTTTTGAAATTATTATTTCTCAATTCAGATACTTAAGAGTTGAAAATAAAATAAAGAAAATTGTGCATGATCTATTATTTTGTAAATTTAGTTAAATAACTAAAATATTCTTGTATCATATTTGGAAAAAAAAAAAGCTAACAAACCTATTATTATCAGTAATGTTATTAATTGTTCAATACTTATTATTGTTAGTTCACAATTTGTTAATAAATAACTTATCATTACGAATACATTGCTTATCATTTACTATTCAACACTTGTCGTTGTTAATTCATAATTTGTTAATAAATAACTTTTCATTGCAGATATATTTCTTATCATTTGTTATTTAATTCTTGTCATTGTTAATTCAGAACTTGTTAATAAACTTTATAATATAAAGAGATTTTAGCTATTTAACTACATTTAGAAAATACTATATCAGATATCATTTTCTTCTCTATCATTTTCAATTCTCAAGTGTCAAATTTGAAATATTATATTTTTAACTTATTTATTTGTCGTTTTTCCTTAAAATAAATATTTTACCTGCGTGGATCGGGGAAGTAAAATTGAAGAATTTGAAAACTGGGAAGCTATGAGAATACAAGGCCAAAGGCTGTCTGAATTGTCATAAATACTTATAAACACATTTTATATAAATTAAAGTAAAATTTTTTTATATACTTATCTCGTATTTTTTTAACTTATAATTAAAATATTATTTATACATTATTTCAAGCTTCTGAGGTCGAAGGTTGTAAGGAATAAATTGATTTGAGAATTGAAGGAGTTATTTGAATAAAATCAAAATTATAATTTTAAAAATATTTTTATGATATACAGAATAAAAATGTGAAAAAGTTTATTTTGATTTTAAAAAAATATTTTTTATATTTCCCAGACGCTCCCCCCTTGAGAAGGGAAAAAGGATCCTTGAGTGGACATTTGGGCTAATTCTCAAGGAGAAAGGGGGACTGCTTTTCTTGTCATCGAAGCAGGACGTTTTAGAAAGTCAAAGACGCACCTATGCGTTATTTAAGAAGAATGGGTTTTTAAATCAGGCAAAACAAACATCAAAATCAACCGCAAAAAATGGCACATGCATCTACTATGCAATCTTTTTTCAACCGATATATTCACACAGGTAGAGTACATAGTTGTTGAAATTACATAACTCCCCTTTTCTTTTGAACCTTCACCTAGCTTGTGTTTAGCTGGAAAAAAAATGAGTAGACAGATTTTAATGAAGGAAAAAAAAGAAAAGAAAACAGAGTAATTTTAATATTATCTTATTTAGATTAATAAGAAAAAAGGATAAAGAATTTTTTATGATATGATATACGATCTGCTAAGAGTGTCGTGGTTACTGTTCATTTTCCATGTGATGTAGGATCAAAAAGGTAATATAGCAATATTAAAAACTAATTATAAACATATTAGTCATGATAAATTAAAATATTACCTTTTTTTTCTAAATTCTCCCATTTGGGAGTGAAGAGTTACGAGGGGAAAGCCGGAGAAGAGGAAAAATCTTAAAAAATATTCTCTCTCCTCCTAAAAATTTAAGTAACTCAAATAATGAGAGGAGAGAAAAACCCCTTGTATCGCCCTCCCCTCTTCTCATACCAAATAAGTCCTAAAAAAAAGAAAGGATCAACTCCTAGATTTGCTGTTGAAGTTATGTGAATTATTCATTTATTTTCAAGACCTGCTATTACTTAACAAACATAAGCCTCGCTCCCACTTCTTAATATAAAACCTAATTAGAAAATTAACATTGATCCTTTAATATAACATCTATTTTACATATTTATTAATTTTTTTTCAAATTAATCTTATCGATATTCTCTCAACAATAATCAAATAAAAAAGGAAAGAAAGAATAAGAAAGATGCTTAGGATATTTTAGAAAGAATATATCATCTTAACTAATTTAACTAACTTCATTAACTTACTCAAATTAATTAATTATGTCCTATATTAAGGAATGAGGGGGAGTATTAGTTTGGATTCTTAATATAGGAACTAGATAATTAATTCGGAGAAATTAAAAAAAACTAGATAAATTAGTTATTTGTAACAAATATGTAGTGAATTCTCTAAATTATCCTATTTAATCATATGTATTGGAATTATACTTTGATGAGAACTTCTTATAATCAATAACGATATTTTGAGAAAAAAATTATGAATTTAGAATACAAAATAAATCAAAATATTATATTTAAGAGCAAATTCAATCCTACAAACTAATTATTACATTTAGGACTAGATATAGTAGTATTTTTAGTTAATTAATTTGCTTACAACATGTTTTAATAGAGTTAAGAAAATATTTAACTTATTAACTTTATATTAAATTTTAATAAATTTTTAATTTTTTTTGGACCCAATAAATTTTTAATTTTACTCTTATTTAATACATACACTTTCTAAGGAAATAAAATTTTATATAATAATAAATGAAAAGTAAAATTATATATTTATACAAAAAAATTAATGATACAATTTATAAGTGCAACAAAAATACGGCCTCTTTGAAATAAGACTAAAATAGTAAGGAAAAAATGTTACAAAATATCTGTTACATTTCAAAATAACAAATAAGGGAGACTAATCATTTTATAAAGATATCGATTTTTTTGATAAATATTTTCACGTGTTAAAACTTAAAACCATCTATTTAATAATTAAAATTCAACGGATATTTTTTCATACGTTTTTGGAAAAGTAATTTATTAAAAAATAATGAAAGAATAAGAATGAAAGGTGTGAGATTTGGGAACGTGGAAGAGTGATGGGAGCTGGAGATGGGAATTTGACGGCCGTGATTTTGTCCGTTTTGGGGGACAGGGAGGGATGAGGGGGTGTGCCGTCACGCATCACCCATCAAAAGTCAATCCGTCACGTTTCTCCATTTTTCCAAGTTTATTTAAGTAATTTAGGCCTTTTGGGCGTTTGAAACCAGGAGAGGAATAAATGAGGATGGACTTGGGACGTTCCAGGTCAAACAGACAAGCGTGTTAGCGAAAAAGGAGTTACTTGTGTCGTTGGGGAACTTGCATGGATGCCATCGAAGAGCGGGATTAGCTTGGAAGGTAAGAGAACTAATGTCATGACGAGTTCAGTTCATAATTCGGAGAATCACAGCTTGGAGCGCAACGGAACATGCTAGTGATACTCCCATTGTAGGGTGTATAGATAAAATTAAACTATAATTTAGAAAATAATTTCTAAAAAAAATTATTTAAGAATAGATTTTGAAAGATATATTTTTGTAAAAAAATGATTTTGATAAAGTGAGAATGTTTAGATAGTTGTTATCAAAAATACTTTTTATATATGCGAATTATTAAAAATTATATAAATTAATATAATAATTACATAAAAGATAGATTTTAGATATTTTATTTGAAATAATAAAATTATTAATAATATATTTTTGTCAACATAATAAATGATGATATATAAACAATGCCAGTAATAAATAATTAATATGTGTATATGTATTTATAAAATACAAGATTAAATATTTTTAGAAGAATTATTTGTTTTTTGTCAATTGAAAAATATTATTTTACCTTAAAGATTTTAAATATAAAATCCCACAATATGTTTTCATAACTTTTTTTTTTAATAATATACTAACTCTGATCTTTAATATAAAAGCTATTTTGATACTCAATTTAGTAATAAATATGAAATCCTAATCCATTTTATTTTTCATATTTTTTTTAAAGTAGTCATTGTAGTAGTTACACATGTTAAATATTTTATCAAATGGTACTTCTAACAAATACACATGATTAGAAAGGGTATTTAAAGAAAGACAACACCTATTTATTACAAATAGCCAAGTTAACTAGTTTTTTAATCTATGCAAATTAGTCAATTAACTCTTATATTAATGACTGGAAGTAGTATTACAATGTAAAAAAAAAAAAAAGACTACATTTTCAAAAAAAACAACATTTTTTTGCTTTTCATAAAACCATAGTTTTAGAAGCCAAAACTTTGGTTTTGGACTAAACCAAGGTTTTCTGAAAAATCTGCTTGTTTGGATAATATTTGGCCAAAACCATAATTTGAGGTGAAAAAACACTTTTTTTTGAAATTGCCAAACACCCCTTATCTGCATATATATATATAATATATATATATATATATGAAGAATAACATTATCATAGTTGTATATTTAACCACCAAACGAAGAAATAGTCCTTAATATAGGACTTAATTATTAAGTTAATCTTGATTCTAAATATAAATCTATTTGTCATATTTATCAGTTTTTTAAATTATCCCTATAGATACTCTATCAACCATAATCAACTAAGTGAGGAAGAAAGAATATTAAGAAAAATGATTATGATTTTTTAAGAAAAACATGTCATATTTCTTATAATTAACTAACTTATCTAATTTCTTTAGACTAATCAAATTAGTTAAATAAATATTATATTAAGGATCGGATGACTATAAAAACAAGTTGAGTATTTTACTAGATTAAAAAAATATATTAAGTTACTTATTTATAATAAATACGTATTGACTTTCCTAAAACATCTTAGTAATTAATTTACTGGTTAGAGTTATTATTATTAAAATGAATAATTTGAACAAAATAAATATAGATTTTATATTTAAAACTAAAATAAAAATTAAATAATATTTTATATTAAATACAGAATCTGCAATTAAAAAAAAAGCATGCTCAGCTGAGGAGCTAGGGAGATGAAAAGACGAAGAAAGCCGCGGAGACAAAGCGCATTAAGTAAAAGTTAGGGAGGGGGTAGTAGTAGCCTAGTAGGCACAGTACAAGTGTGAGGAGTCTCTCAAAATATATGAAGCCAACATGCTGGCTGGGACTTGGGAGAAGGAATGATCGCCTGCGCTGCGCTCCTTGGGATGCCCACTCCCTCCTCCCTCCTCCCTCCTCCTCCTCCCTCCCCCCTCGCTTCACTTCACGCGCATTTATTCCCGTCCTGTCATCTCCATTCTATTTTATTCTATTCCCCATCACATCGCTGCAGCTCTTACCTCCCTCTCTCCCCTCACACCGGGTCTCCCCCACAGCCACCCCTCAGCCCAACGGCCAGAACTACCGCTCACAACCACATCTCTGTCCGTCCCAACGGAATTCCTAAGCCATCATCACAGATCCAAAAACGAACACCCGCTGCAGAGAAGCTAAATGGCAATGCAAGCCTCTTGTTGCTGAAAAAAAGAAAAAAAAAAGCTAAACATTTACGAGAAACGGACTTCTGAATGAATAAAAAAGTTGGTTCATAACTCATAATTTATCAATGAATCTCGGTGTCTTACTTAAGAAAGCGGACTTGCGAATTAGATGGTCCTTGCTCTTTCGCTGGGGGAGATGGCCCACATAATCACTGCCGAGCTTATCCTGTTTGATACAAAGCATTAAAAATAAAAAATAAGGATTAAGCTTAACAGTAAAAAATAATATTAAAAGAATGTTTAATATGAGTAATTGTTTAATACTTGGGATTAGATAAATTCATATATATGAAACTGAAAAATACCATGGAGGGAAGTAGTACTTTCCAATCCAATCTACATAAGATTACTTAATCCCATATGATAAGAAATCACTCATGTTAAATATATTTTAAACAAATACTTTTAATTCCAGTCTTAATTTTTACTTATTTTTAATATTTCGTACTATTCGAGACCTATTTGTTATGATTGCAAAGTCTCTTTTCAATTTGATTATTGGTACGGCCAATAATTCTGAATTAAGGGTTTCCGGGGACTTTCCATGGTACCAATTTCAATTTCTATTCAGCTATTCTGCATCAGCCCAACAATGGAGGGAGACAGCTTGAGGGAATCTTGTTTTGGGGAGATTCTTTTTCCGGCCAGATTATTTTGGGTGGCCGGTTGGGAATATTCCAAAACTGGCAGAATATATTGTTATTTTTGGTGAGAAATAAAAGGCGCAGTGAATGAGGCAGTCACTATTGTTTTGTTCCTTCTCACTCCGCACTGGAAATCATTAATTTTAGAAGCTACCTAACTACTATGGATATGCTACTTTTAATTATATATATCGAATGAAAGATTTTTGGAAAAAAATAATCCTGATAGATTTTATCAACTTATAAATGAGTTTTTACCATCAATATTGCTTGTCAGACAGGTTTTGAACGGGGAGAGGGTTTAAGAAATCTTTTGTAAACATGTTTCACGTAAGTTAAAACAAAACTTTTTTCATATACTTATCTTATATTCTATAAGTTATTATTAAAAAGCTACTTATAAACTGTTCTAAACGGATTCTAAAAATAGAGTCCGGTCCCTTGGCGTCTGACCCTCCGTTTCGAACCAGCAAATTAATTTGGTTTTGCTGTGATAGTAGTAAAATAAGGCGTGTTTTTGTTGGGCGTGTTTTGTGAATGAAATTCAAGGAATGAATAATACATTTATAACGGAAACAAGTCGGGTAATTTATAATTACGAAGGATGAACAGTATAAGTAGCCGAATTGTTGCTTGATTTCAGACGACACACTGAGACCGGACCACCCATGTTCGGAAAAACGTAATAACAACGCGGATATGATATTGGATACTGGAATGAGTTGACAAAAAAGTTAAGGTAATAAATACGAGGGGCAAAAGGGGCATCATGATTCAAGCCTTTGTGCTGACATGCAAAAGCAAAACCAGAAATCCAGAATGGATGGATTGGTTTAGATATAATAATATAATAAATGAGGGAGGGGAGAAGGAATTGGGAAAAAGGTCAACAGAAAGAGAATGAATTAAATGGGGGGAGAGAGAAAGGGGGAAAAGAGAATTGGGGGAGGCAGGAAGTGCAGAGGGCAGAGGAGGAGAGTAATGATAACAGGAAGAGGAAGAGGGCAAAAGGGATGAAGAAGAAGGCGGAAGGCGACCTCACAGGGAGAGATAATGATGAAGGTGGCAGGAAAGGAATGATGAGGAATTGGGCAGACGGGGGAATGATGCACAATGCAACAGTCCAAATCTCATTTAAGTTGCCTACTGTTGGGGACTCTTGTTGGCATGTCAGCCTGCAACCACTCCATGCATTTCTATTCTATCTCTATTACTATGATAGAGATTTAATATTTAATAATTTTATTTTTTTAAAAATACTTTTTAATAAATACATAATGTAAAATACATATAATCTCTTAAGTATAATTTTTTAAAAAAATAAATTTTTTTATTTGAAAATTATTGGTTGAAATTTTTTTGGTAAAATATTAGTTGAAAATTTTATATCTAAATCATTAAAATTAATCTTAAATAATTTAGATTTCATCGCAACAATGGCCATCAGCACCTAAACCCGTTTTTCCTTCTGTTTCCTCCAAATCACATCTCTCTTGCCATTAATATATTCTTCCAGTTCTAAATATAAAATCTTTATATATATATTTAAGACGGGAGGAGTATTATTTCCCTCTTCCCAACTATCCCCGATCACACTAATGCTTCACTATATATTCATTACATGAGTATCTTGCTCTTGCGTTCGCATGCATGATTTGGTGTTATTTTTTTTTAAAAGGAAAAAAAAAAGTGTTTACAAGTGTGGGGCCCTGGTTGTATTTTTCGCTCAGACGATAGTAATTATTTTCGTGGGAAATTTTGGGGGGCAAAGAAAAGGAAAAGGCGAGAGCGAGGGGGAAGGGTTGAATGATGACGGAGGGGAGGGGGAGTGGGGTGGGCTTCGAGGACGCCGCTACTTTTGGCTTCTGCACACTCTACCTGCCCTTGCCCTCCTAAATTACTACACCTGTCCCCCCCGGAGGAAAAAAGACAACAACAAAAACCCCATTTTCGTCTTTTCATTCTCATCCATTTATGTTACTATTATTTCAATTAATACACTAGAATTCATATTTTTTTTTCATGCGTAGATATAGATTCTTTTGGGATATCTCAATGGAAAAATACATCGTTAACGAGATACGCATTTTTGCTAAAGCATCAGTGCGGGTTTATTGTATTTTATTTATATTTTAAATTTTAAAATCATTTCGCATTTTCTCAATGAAAATCATAGTGAATCATAATTTCGAAATAATTAAAATGCCGAATTGAATACTCATAAGTTTTAATATTAATCGGGTGACATTTTGGAAGAAAAGTGATGAGTTGGAGACAAGCATCGGGCCCACTAAATTGAATTTGGGGTGATGGGTCTTGTCAATCACCAGTTTCAAACTCTGTGGAGTCTGCTCGGATCTGCATTACCTCATTGGCCCTTTGAAATTTGAACCTCCGTTGGGTTTTGTTTCTTTATATGTTAGTCTCAACGTTTCTTCATATATTTATTCATGCTGTATAATGACCGTATATAGAGTCCGCATGCATGTATACATTACATTCTCCTATATTTAAAAAATACACAAAGTTACATTCTCTTATAGTCAATTTTTCTTGCATTTTGTTGAAACTGATTCCTTTGTGTTACATATTTAAACAGAAGCTAGAAATTTTTTTCAAAATTTTGCTCAAATTAAGCAAAGGTTAAACCACACGTATCTGCAAGATATGATGTTGTTAAGTTATACAGACATGTCTATTTTCAGGATGAACAGAAACATAGTATAAAAATAAAAGGAAAGCCCATATGGTTGAAGGAAAATCCTAGAGTTATTGTGTGCACAATTTTTTTTCCCAAAAAGGGCTTGTTTGTGCAGGTCTCAAAATGTAGGAGGCGATCAAGTCTCTCTCTCTATCTCTATCTATCTATCTATCTATAAAGACACACACACACACGTGCGAATTTTGTGGATGGTGTTTAATTAATTATAGAGGGCTTAATTTAAATATTTGAGAGGGGGGAAAGTGAAGCAAAGCAAAAGAGAAGATGAGCACGCAGGATGGATGCAGCCAAATTGTCAAAGTTTTTTTTTTTTTTTTTTTTGACCGGAAAATTGTCAAAGTTGATGAAAAGGCAGAATGGAAAGTTGAGGAATTGATTCATGCATGCAAATAACAGAGGCCAATAATTGAAGCTTTTTGTATGATATGTTGCGGTAGCAAAGTGAGAAGCCAAAGTCAAAAACTGGTATGGCCACTCTCTATGCTGCACTTCGCTCTTCAATCATTGTTTGCTTCCCTTGATCCCAAATATTCCCTTCAAGCTCTTCTAATATTATTCACTTTCTTCGTTCCTCCATCTCTTCCACTTTAATTCATTGCATTTACCCATGAATTAATAATTACGTTATTATTGTTTTTGCTCCTGCCTTCTCTTTTGAGCAAAATATACGGTTTTACACAGCCTTTCTCCTAGATCTGAGAATAGATTTATATATATAGCTGCATAAAAACTCCTGGGAGATCCGTACGCCTTTTTTTTTTTTTTTTTGCTTTTTGATTTTTAGGGAGGTTTGTATTTAAGCTTGGAAACGAGAAAGATAGACGGAAAATTTTAGAGGTATCCAAGTTTTAGGGGGTGTTGGGTAAACTTGAGAAGTATTTTTTCACAAAACGAGATAAATTTCTTCACATATTTACTTTATAAATCCTAAAAACACTTTTAAAATCATGGTTTGGTTTTTATCTAAACACTTCCTTAATTAGCATAGAGAAAATGTTTGCATAATGGTGAGTGGGCAAAATCAGTTTCAGTGTTCATTGCTTTGATAAGTGCCTCAAACTTATTAAATATGGATCGTCTATATATAACTCGAATGATTCACATTTAAAATTTTTAATTAATTATTTTACATAAAAATTGTTTTTTGAAAAAATGATAGTTTATATATTATCTTTATTTTAGATTTCATCCATATCAAAATCATTATTTTGAATAAAAAAAATCAAATTCTAACTGTCTAAACAAAATATAGATGATTTAAATTTGATTAATTTAAAGTGTTTATCACAATAATGCGCATAAAAACCGTGAGATGAGCATAGAAAACCGTGAGAGGGCCTTGTATTACAGTATTACTTTCTTCTTTTGTTGTTTATTCAGAAGTCAAGTCATCACCATTGGGACAGGGATCCAGTTGGCAGGAAAACATGCAATTTTAAAATTGAGTATGGTTTGGGCCTCGTACTGAGTTATATTGTTTTTTTAACTGAGTTGGGTTAAAATTTCAAAATTAATTACTTACTAGTAAAATGTGCGCCTTTGCACGTAGCTAGGCAAGTCAAGATTTCGATGAATTGATGCAAATTCAGAATTATCTTAATACTTTTTTCTTTTTAATGTAAAATTTATTTAACTAATTTAATTAAATTAAAAAATTTAAGTAAATTAGTTAATTATAAAAAAAATATAACATATTTCTCCTAAAACAAAATAATCATTTTCCTTACTATGTTCATTTTCTTTCCTATTTGATTATGGTTGAGGGAGTATCAATATATGTAATTTAGAAAAAATTAATATATAAGAAAGAGGTCTTATATGTAGTACCAAAATTAACTTAATAGTTATATATTATATTAAGGAGTATAACTAAAACAATCTTAAGCTATTTAATCGAATAATTAATTAGGCCTCCCAGGGTCTCACTCAGGAAAACGAAAAGCAAAGGAGAACGACGAACGAGTTTATGAATGCAAATGAACAAGGCATACACTAGTAGGGTCAAAAAAATTGTCTTTTCACAAATCCCTAGGCCAACCAATAATAATGGAGACGTGTCCTTAAATTCATAAAATATGAGGCTAAATATGATCATAGCGTAAAAGCCATAGATTTGGGAAGAAAACTTGAAAGCGGATGCAAATACAATATCATGCCTGGATTTAAGTGTGTGTTTGGGACATTTGAATTTAATTAAATTTGAGGTTAGGTGGCCTTGAATCATGGGAAGAATGTACACGACTTGGGATGAACGTGGGGTTTGTTTTGGGCAGATTGACTTTGTCTGTTGACTTTTTTGGTTTTGCCCCCACAATGTCAAACTTTTCACTTTCTAGGGTTTTAGCGTAGCAGGTTATCGAATTGTGCTACACCTCACGTGCATTGCATGCGGGGTCCCACCAAGCACATACTACTATTTGCCTGTTGCAGGAGGAAGAATTTGGGAGCGAAAATTTATGTGATCAAGTATTTGGAATTGGGCCTAGCGAGGTTGGTAAAGCCGGAGCATGGATGTGGGCCTGGGCTCAGGCCTGGCCCACTCTGGACGTCTGAATAAAAGTAGTTAGGGTAGGGCCATAAGATGAATCATGAGCAAAGTAGCGGACAAAATACCCAAGTAGAATTCAATCATTGGATCTTTAAGAGAATCTTGATCAATTATAGGAAATCATGAAAAAGAACTTACGATACTAAAATGTTTATGATCAAATAAAAAGTTTAAAAAGTAAATGAGGCAGAAAAAAAAAGAAAAGTAAAACAAGAAAAAAAGCCCTTAAAGAAGGTAATGGGCCACGGCCCATTATTCCTTAAATAATACTATTTCCGGTCTTAATATTGAGAACTTTTTTGGTATTCTCGATATGATCAATCTGAATATTTTTTGGCTAAGAAATCTTGCTGTCTAACACAGATCTTATATTTAAAATTCCATGTAAATTGGACTTGATTTGAATTACCGTGAAATACTCAGAATTTTTACTTTAAAAAAGAGTTTAAGTATAATAGTGAAATTAAAATTTGTAGGTTTCTTGCACTTTTTATTTTTTAAAAGTGATTTATGAGCAAATAAGAAGTTATGAAATATTTGAAAAAGTGAAATTCATTTGCTATGTTTAAATTGAAGTTTGTTATTTAATTTATATTACCAGAATAATCTAAATATCAGGTATATAAAGTTTTATTTAGTATATTCAAATTATAATTATATTTTTTTAATTAAATCAACATTTGATTCAATTATTCAATATTGTGAATATATGATAGAGATTTAAATGTGGGATGAAATTCAAATCATATGTTGTATGTCATTGATTGAGATAATGGAAAGATTATAATAAATCAGCTAATGGATATTACCTGCTTAAAATATCCTCACTCACCTCTATATATTAATCTAAAAAGGCTTCTTTCCCTGCGCATCCCAGCCTTGGAGAGCTTTTTCTTGGGGGCTGTATCGCTTCTCCATATCCAAAGCCAGTAAGTTCCTTTATTTAGTGACAGTGATGCCAACAACTGAATCTTTCTGTACGATGTTTGCTTCCGATGGATCCCAAATATAAATATTCTCATCAAGCGCTCCTCATATCTACTATTCTATTATTGCGCCCTTTAATTTCCTTATTATTGCTTTTGAGGGAAATATACACAATCCTAATTTTGACTCTAAGACGCGACTGACTCCCCTTTGAACGCTCACCCCAGACCCCTCTCACTGGCTCATAAAGTTCCTTATCCATCGCCCTTCTAAATTAATCTTAATAGTATAGAGTCAAAATATTTCGTAAATATGTAATACTTTTTTTATGAAAATAATTAAAAATTAATACGATAAATATTACTCCATGCTTTGAGTTCTTCAAAAATTGCACCAACATAATAGAAGGAGATGATAACATGCTAAAGCCTGGAAGAAGAAGTCATTAAATTGATATTTAAAAATCGTGACAATGATTTAGCTCTGGTTTTTAACTCTGTGATCCCCACGATATTTTAGAATTCAATGCCCACTTCAGTTCTATTCTGACATATAACATAAAAGTAAGCCTGAAAACAAACCTCTTTAATTTTTGGTTTGAACATAAAAATTTAATTCATATTGCCTTTATTAGCGGTATGCAAAAACCTAATGATCCGGTCTAGTCCAATCCAACTCAAAGTAGTCCGGTTTGATCTAGTATAGTCCAAATAAGCTATATAAGTTCCAAACTAAGTGATCACACCACTTGGATTAGTCTAATCTAGTCCAGATGATTTGTTTTTTACTTTTAATAATTTGTAATTTAGATGTACCTTTAATTATTTTTAATATTATTAGAGATTTTTATATATTTACGATTAAGTTTTAATACTTCAGAATGAGTTTTAATGATTATATGTATTTTTTTATTGTCTTAGTTGAATTTACTATGTTAAAATCATGCTTCCCACAAAGCAAAAAAAATTTAAAAAATAGAAAATTGGTGATAGTCCACTAGTTTAGCAAACCAAGTTCAGTCCAACCCAATCTAGGATTACTATTATATTGGATCAGATCACATACTACCAAACCCAACCTGATAAAAAATCAGACCAGACTTTGGGTTGGGGTCTCAACTATTGCGGTTCATTGTGCGACCCTAGCGTTTATGATGATTATGAATTGGGGGCAAGAAAGGATTTACCTTCCTAATATATCGTCTGCCTCATTTGTTATTCACTACAGTGCAGTTATAGGGTTTCTCGACTACCTTTGTTTTTCTCCCTTGTCTTATTTTTTCCCCTTGTCTTTGATGCACCTGCAGCTTTGACCCAAATCCGACCTGGTACGTTTATCTTCCCTTCTTTTATTTTCTGTCAAATTCATACAGATGTCACTTCAAATAAAAATAGAGAGATCACATGAACATATCTGCATGTAGGTTTATAATCATATACATGTGTGTATGCGTATCGGGAAGAGATGCATTGCTATTACAGTTTTTGAGGTAGCAGTAGATAGAATAGTCTTAATGCAGATGCAATTGATTTGATTTTAGTTTCATGAAATTAAACAAAACCGTGTAAATTAAGTTTCACGTTTTAAGTTTAAACAAACAGGGGTGATTTGTTGTGATTTGTTTAGGGTTTAGGGTTCTAAGAAGACATTAGGCCAAACAGAGATTACTTTCGCACAATCATATGATTTGTTAATTTTTAATAAATAGGAAAATGGAAAATATAATTAAGGAATGTGACATATTATATAATAGGGAAAATCCCCAAAATAGTGATTGGTGAATTTTAAAATTCCAAATCAGTATTAGTTACTACACTCGTAAAGAAAATGACTACATTCAAAAAGTAAATGACAACATATTTTTGTAGTAATTCTTGATTTGGAATTTCGAAATTTAAATATAATAAACTGGATAAATGTACTTAGTATTATATGCACAAGGTACCTATTTTCAATTAAATCAAGATGTGTCATTCTTTTGTTATGTTATAAATATTTTACAATACACGCTCATTACGTTTGTTATTAATTTTAACTACCCTCTTCAATTTACTTGCTTTGATATATTACATGTTTAATATAAAGGCTACATAATTTGTGAATATTAAGAAATTTAGCTATATTTGCTATTTGTAACAAATATATATTAGCTTTTTTTTTAAAAAAAAAAATCCTTTCTAATAATGTACATTATAGTTATCCTCTTGATGAAATCATGAAAGCCCTTTTACTATATTTATAATTAATGGGGATATTTCAGAACAAAAATTATCAGTATTCGTGAGTTCACATGTATTTGCATATTTGGTGAATTGGACGGCTTGGCAGAGGAAGTAGCTGGTGTCTTTCGTTTTGTCAACTTAATTTTATCCATTTCTCTTATAATTTTATTTAATATTGATACAATTCCTATGATTAATTATAAATATGCCTTTGGCCTTAATTATTATTATTTTTGTTCAAAAATTATAAATTTAAATGCTATAAACATATTGTAATAAATTTTTATAAATAATCACAATTTGGGAAATATATATTTATAATTATTTTGAGAATCTACTTTTGGTAATGACATCAATGTAATAAGTACTTTCCTCAGTACTCATATTTAGATGAGCTTACATGCACACCCCCCCCAACCCCCACATTTTACTCATGCACAAATATTCTACTAGTTCCGGTCATAATTACAAGAGGTAGTTGACTAATTTGAAAAAAAAAATTAAGTTAGTTATTTATAATGAATAAGTGTTGTCTTTCCTAAAATATCCTTACTAATTAAGTACATTGGCTAGAGCTATCATTGATTTTTTTGAAAAAAAATACATAAATATGAGAGACAAAATAGATTAGATTTTTATCTTATATTAAGGATCGGAGGCAGTATTTACTTGTAAAGAATATTTCTCTATGTCTTACACTTGCGATCAAGGCGATTTGTTTATTTAACTGGTGGTGAGTACTAACGGAGTAGTTTGCGTCTTCTATTCTCTTTCCAATTCAACTTAGCTAGGGAAATTTGTTAGCTTCCTTCTTTTATACTCTGGGAATATCTTTTACGACTCACAAGTAAATTATTATCTTGAATCTTTCTTTCTTCCTTTCTTTCTTTCTTTCTTTTTTACCTGTTATTTGATGAGTTTCATCTGAGTGATTAACGAGGTATTTATTTCCTTATTGTAAGAGGAGTTGCAAGTTTTAATTGGATGCTTTATGGCAATTTAGTATTTGTAAAGTTTTGACATTTCGTCTTTCTAAATAACTATAATTTTTAAATTCTTCTCAGATAAATATCATCTCCCTTGGCAGTTTAACATAATTTTCCCTTGATCTCAACACTAGTAATGGAGGCAGAAGCTATGGAATCTTTGCTAGTATCCAGTTCAGACAGCGCAGAATCATCTGGCAGTTCAAATCCAAATCGAACTAATCAGTAAATTACCTTGACCACTTAGCTTGTGGCATTCATTTTTCCATGGAGTTGTTATTTTCACTCAAACTTCAAGTATTATCCACAAATTATTTTACTCAAGTGTTCTCCCACAGATTGAGTTTGGAACAGAGGTTTCAAATCGTGAGGAGTGTTGGGGAAGAGTGTATTCAAGAAGATGAGCTCCTAAATTTGCTGGCAAAGAAGCCTGAGCCTGTCTGCTATGATGGGTTGGAACCCTCTGGTCGCATGCACATTGCTCAGGTACCCAAATTTACCAAATAGTCTGAAGTTTAGTTGACTTTGATTAATCCATCATCTGAAAATGTAGTTGGGAAATGGACACTTTTAAGCTGTTGGATAAACTGAATGGAGAATTAAATCTTTTGTTCTGTGACTTGTGCAGGGAGTCATGAAGTCCATAAATGTGAACAAGCTCACATCTGCAGGGTGCAGAGTTAAGATATGGATTGATGATTGGTTCGCAAAGCTAAACAATAAAATGGGAGGAGATTTGAAGAAAATTGAGGAAGTGGGCCGTTATTTCATTGAAATCTGGAAAGCTGCTGGGATGGATATGGACGGAGGAAAGGTAGAGTTTGTATGGGCATCAAAGGAGATTAACGCAAGAGCTGGTGAGTACTGGCCTCTTGCATTGGAGATAGCTCCAAAGAACAAAGTAAATGATGAAAACGGGTAAATGTTGGTTTGGTGCATTATTCATAACAATGATTTATTTGGTACCCGACATCTAAGTTATTCTTTATTTCCGTCTTCCAAACTACAGGCATCGTCAAATCATGGGACGAAGCGAACAAGATGAATTAACTGGAGCCCAAATCTTTTATCCATGCATGCAGTGTGCTGGCGTGTTTATCCTCAAGGTGCATTTTTCATATTTTAGTAAACATCTTAAGGTGCCTGCTTCCATTATAAAATTAAGTCAATATATTAATATCAATTGTCTAACTTTGTCTGTCCCAAGTCAAATTTTTTAAAAGAGCTGTTTCCATGTATACATTCCTAATTATTGTAGTTTTAGAAGCGATCATAGCGTTTCAAGATCATAATTGCACTTTTAGATCCTTAAAAGCCTAGTGTACAATTATTGTCTGATAAGCAACTTTTACTTTTCCATGATTGGTGAAGCATAAAAATGGAAATTTCTAGATATTAAATTTATAGTTTATTTAGCATGCTGTCCTTTATTGAAATAGTTTGTGGTTCCATTTGTACATTTCTTGCAGTTTCTCTTCTGAAACTACATTTTTTCATTTTGCTTGAAACATGTTTGTGAATATTCCATTAATTTCTTCTTTTAAAGTAGGCCGACATTTGCCAAATGGGAACGGATCAGCGTAAAGTGAGCGAACTCACTACAAAGTATTGTGATGACGTTAAGGAGAAGAATAAGCCTATCATCTTGTCACATTGTATCATCCTTTTTCCTTTCCTGAGAAATTTTGTATTTTGGTTGGATATATCTCTTAATAATTGTTACGGTGTTGATTTACAGATATGTTACCTAGCTTACAAAAAGGGCGAGAAAAAATGTCAAAAAGCGATCCATCATCTTCCATATTCATGGATGATGAGGAGGTAAGCGTGGGGAGGGTGTTAAATTTGTCATATAGAAAATGTGAAGATGCATTGTCCCAAGTATTCCGTAATAAAATAATCGGTTTTAATTCACCTGTTCATTCAGCACTCCCATTCTGACATTTGAACTTCTTGTTTGGATAATATTAGGCTGAAGTGAACTTGAAGATAAAGAAGGCTTATTGTCCACCAAAGATTGTGGAAGGAAATCCGTGCTTGGAGTACATTAAGAATCTTATCATACCATCGTTTAATGAGTTCTTAGTGGAGCGCAGTGCAAAGAATGGTGGAAATAAGTAAGTTTTGCTGCCTTTTGTTGAAACAGTTTGTGGTTCCATTTGGGATGAGTGGGCTCCTATTAGTTCTCGTCATGTAAACTCCCCCCCCCCCTTATTAATTACCACTTAAATTATTTTGGTTTCCATGAGTTTGTTTTCTCACTGCCTGGGTCTTGAATGGTTCTCAAGATCTATCATTTGTATCATTGTTTTTAATGTAGGACATTTAAGAGCTTTGAGGAGCTTATTGCTGACTACGAAAGTGGGGGGCTACATCCAGCTGATCTTAAACCGGCTTTAGCAAAGTCGTTGAATAGACTTTTGGAGGTAATTTTTGTACCCAAGTTTGTGCTTATTATGTTTTCCGCCTCCAAGTTTTGAAAAGAGTTCCAAATTTTTCAATTCGGTTGTACAAGTATTATTTGTTCTTAAACAGATTTATTCTAAAAGACTTTGCCATATATTTTGCTAACATATATCAATGCCACGTTCTTGTGCTGAGATAGATAGATATATATAGAGAGAGACCTATGTGGTCTGCTAACCCTGGAGAGATAATATATATCAATTTTAGAGGGGGGGCTTTGACGTGTAGAAAACTTTTGTAAGAAGACACTTCCGGAGATAGCATTAAAGACTAAAGAGCGAGCGAGAGTAGGGGTAGTAGCTGCAGCATCACCAAAGATCTTGGACTCTTAAAAAAAGAAAACCTCCCCCCCCCCCACACAAAAAAAAAAAGGGGGAAGAATAAAGTCTATTTGTTCTGTAAACCTAGGATATGTAATCTGTATTAACTTTGATTTTATGACTTTTAGACAAGGGGCTCAGACTTGCAAAATAGTTTACCAATAACATATTTCCTGTTTGAAAATGTGTGCATACGCACACCTCTTACTTTATCTCCTTTTACGATATGGTGCAAGGTGAATCCCTCTTTGTTTAAATGTGCAGCCTGTCAGGGAACACTTCAAAAAGGACAAGTATGCTAAAGATCTTCTAAAAAGGGTCAAGGTGAGTGATGGAACCTCTAAAATATGGAATTCCAATTCCAAGTAACATGAAACTGCCGTGACCTGTAGCATGCATACTTATCTAGACCTTTCAGGCTATTCATTTGGCTAGAAACTTATATTACACAAATATGCATTATACATTTTTTTTCCCACGTCTTTACCAAAATTTTTACAACTTTAGGATATGGATACCATCAAGGCTACCCCAAAAGAACCACCACGAGAAGCTATGGAATCTTTGTCCATACCCAATTCAGACAATGCAGAATCATCTGGCTCTTCAAATCCAAATACAACTGATGAGTAAATTTTCTGGACCACTTAACTTGCAGGTTTAAATTTCCATGGAGTTGTTATTTATACTCAATTTTTAAGTGTTCTCCACAGATTGAGTTTGGAACAGAGGTTTCAAATCGTGAGGAGCGTTGGAGAAGAGTGTATTCAAGAAGATGAGCTCCTAAATTTGCTGGCAGGGAAACATGAGCCTGTTTGCTATGATGGGTTTGAACCCTCTGGTCGGATGCACGTTGCCCAGGTACCCAAATTTACTGAATAGTCTGCTGTTTTCTTTGCTTTGATTAATTCATCATCTGAAAATGTAGTTGGAAAATGGTAAAGTGTATTGTTTCTTACACTTTTGGGCTATTGGATAAATTGAATGGAGAAAGGCATGGCAAGAGCACCGCTTGACATTGACGGCATTCTTGCTTTTTAGTGGAATCAAATCTTTGGTTTTGTCACTTGCGCAGGGAGTCATGAAGACTATAAATGTGAACAAGCTGACATCTGCTGGGTGTCGAGTTAAGATATGGATTGCTGATTGGTTTGCAAAGTTAAATAATAAAATGGGAGGAGATTTGAAGAAGATTGAAGTAGTGGGCCGTTACTTAATTGAAATTTGGAAAGCTGTTGGGATGGACATAGATGGAGGAAAGGTAGATTTCATATGGGCATCAAAGGAGATTAATGCAAGAGCTCATGAATACTGGCCTCTTGTATGGAATATAGCTCAAAAGAACAATGTTAAAAGGTTAATCAGGTAATTGTTGGTTTGGTGCATTCAGAGCTTAAGTAAATGACTTATTCGGTGTCCCACATCTAAGCTGTTCTTGATTTCTGTCTTCCCAACAACAGGTGTAGTCAAATCATGGGACGAAGTGAAAAAGATGAATTAACTGTAGGCCAGATCATTTATCCATGCATGCAGTGTGCTGACGTATTTTTTCTCAAGGTGCACTCTTCATATTTTAGTAAACATCTCACCATTATAATATTAATTCAATACGTTAATATTAATTTCCTGACTTTGTACGAAGTCATTCTAGAATTAAATTAAACAACATTGAGTGATAAGTGTTGATTTTTTTCCCCCCAAAAGAGCTGTTTCCATGTAAAGATTCCCAATTATTATAGTTTTATAAGTAATCATAGCGTTTCAAGATCATATTTACACTGTTAGATCCTTAAATGCCTAGTTTACTACCAATGATTCTTGACGGAGAAAAGTGGAAATTTCTAGATATTAAAAGGGTTCCTATTGAGTTATAGTTTGCATCCTTAATGCCTAAGGGAGAGTTTGTCGGGTAAAACCTTCCCGAGTGTACTTTGGTCTTGAGATTTTTCTATCATAGTTCTTAATTTGATTCTTTTTTTTTTTTCTTATTTGTTATGACTGTGTAAATGGCTTCTTCTTACAGAGCTAGAGATTTTATGTTTTCATTCTGGCATTATCATGCAATGATTGATCTGCATTACTTCATTCTTCCTTTGTTGGTTTTTAGTAAATAAATTCATGGATGTTGTTACATTTCTCGCGGTATTCATCTTTGATGTAGCTCGTATTTTCTTTTCTGAAAGTGCCTTCTCCATTTTGCTTGAAATATGTTAATGAATGTTCCATTAATTTCTTCTCTTAAAATAGGCCGACGTCTGCCAAATGGGAACGGATCAGCGCAAAGTGAATGTACTCGCTAGAGAGCACTGTGATCACATTAAGAGGAAGAACAAGCCTATCATCTTGTCACATCGTATCATCCTTTTTTTCCCTACTTGAGCAGTTTCGTATTTTTGTTGGACATATCTCTTAATAATTGTTTCGGTGCTGATCTGCAGATATGTTACCCGGTTTACAGCAAGGGCAAGAGAAAATGTCAAAAAGTGACCCATCATCATCCATATTCATGGATGATGAGGAGGTAAGTGGGTGGAGGGTGTTAAATTTGTCATACAGAAAAGTGAAGATGAGTAGTCCCATTCTTTTATATTGTGTAATAAACTAAACATTTTTAATTGAATTGTTCATTCAGCACTCATTCTGACATTTTAACTTTTTGCCTGGATAATATAGGCCGAAGTGAACCTGAAGATAGAGAAGGCTCATTGTCCACCAAAAATTGTGGAAGGAAATCCGTGCTTGGAGTACATAAAGTACCTTATTATGCCACAATTTAGTGAGTTCTTAGTGGAGCGCAGTGCAGAGAATGGTGGAAATAAGTGAGTTTTTTGAGTTTTACTGCCTTTTGTTGAAGTAGTTAGTGGTTACTGGTTCCATTTGTGGATGGGTGGGCTTCTATTAGTTCTCCTAATGTAAACTTTCCCTCTTGTTAATTGCCACTTGAACTATTTTGGTTCCCATGAGTTTGTTTTCTCACTGCTTGGGTCTTGGATGGTTCTCAAGATTTATTATTTGTATTCTTGCTTTTAATATAGGACATTTAAGAGATTTGAGGACCTTATTGCTGACTACGAAAGCGGGGAGCTACATCCAGCTGATCTTAAACCAGCTTTAGCAAAGTTGTTGAATCGAATTCTGGAGGTAATTTTTTCTACCCAAGTTTGTGCTCACTATATTCCTCCTCCGGGTTTTGAAACAGTTTCAAAATTTTCAGCTCGGTTGTACGAGTATCATTTGTTTTCAAACGGAGTTGTTATGAACGATTTTGCTATATTTTGCAACCATATATCGATGCCACGTTCTTGTGGGGAGATAGATACATAGATATAGAGAGGGCCCTGTGTAGTCGGCTAATCTGGGAGAAATAGTATGTATTAACTAAACCTAAAATTTGGGGGGCTTTGACTTGTAAAAAACTTGGCAAGAAGTTATAATTCTTGTTTTAACTTCAATTTTGTGATTTTTAGACAATGGGGCTGAGACTTGTAAAATAGTTTGGCAAGTTTGAGAATGTTTGCAAACGTATGGCTTTTACTTTATCTGCTGTTAGTATATGGTGCAAACTAATACGTCTTCATTTGTGTGGGCAGCCTGTCAGGGAACACTTCAAAAAGGACAGTAATGCTAGAGATCTTCTAGAAAAGGTCAAGGTGAGAGATGGAACCACTCAAATATCTTGTAAACAATATTTTCGATGCTGCCTAGCGATTTCTGCTCTTCTTGGGACCTCCTTGTTGCATTGCGTTTTTAAGGGAATTGGTGTTTGGTGTGCAGGCTTACAGAGTCACCAGATGATCCCATACGCTAATTTGGACTCCAACTTCAGTATATTTAATTTTTCAACGGCCACCAAATTTTGCATCACCAGATCTACCTTGTTAATTGTAAGACACAGTGGCATCTCTCTAGAGAATTATGTAAATTATTGGTTTAAGATACATTCTGAATGAGTATGGTGGTACATTTTGCTCAGAATGTTTGCTTTCATTTCATGTTTTCCCCGCAGAAGCCCTTGTGAGCTCCGTATTAGTGGGCATAAAATCAACGATGCGATGAATTCTGCTACTTTTTATGGCGTCCTCAGGGTTACAATTGCATACGCATCCATCTTCTTAGTCCTCCATGTTCAATGTTATGTTATTGGAGGTTGTGCACATTCACATTAACTTACCATTCTATCTCAACAAGTTAAAATTATGATACTCATAAATATAAAACCTATTTTATAGTGCAATATACTACAAAATGAGTATTATATTTAGGATTAGAGGAGTAATGTTCTTTCTCATATTGAATCAACTAGAGTGGAAGGGCCATATTCACACAAAATAAACTCCAGACTTGATTTAACATTGAGATAAATTACAAGGGCCAGTGAATTTTCGTAAAATTAATAAGAAGCATCAAAATTAGTGTAGGTCACAAGTTGCTAAAATTTAAATTTGATAATCGAACTATCAAGTCTAAAAAACCGGCCTGATTAATCCATCAACTCATAGTAAATTTTACTCCTATTAAAAAGTAAATATTTACGAGTCGCCAACAAAAAATTTATACTCGAACAATCTGTGCATCCATACCAAAACTCAAACACTAAGATGTCTATGAAAACAAGTGGGATAATGACATCCTCAAATTAATAGATGTTGGCTTCCGAGTCTCAAGCCAAGATTTAGCTCAGCATCTCTCTTGCTAGTATTTATATACAGATCTCATCATCAATGAATAAGGAGAGAGATTTCTCATTCAAATTCTGCTGTATATGAAAAGATTTTGTTAAAATATGACTATGTAAGCCAGAAGAAGCCATGGCTGTGAATTTGTTACACTGCCGTGTCCAACAGAAAGGCCCAACGGTAACAGATAAGTAGCAGAAGGCAGAATTACTAACCTAAGTGAAGCGAAGATTCTGCCAGAGCACCTCTATTCTCAGCTCAAAATCAATATCATCTTCTGTTTCAACACAGTATAGAAGAGGGGCAGGGAAGGGAAGGAAAAAAGTCCACACCTCAGCGCACCCCAAATATCTCTTCAGGTGGGTCATAAATGTTCTGATCAGGAAAGATCTCTTCAAAATCTTGTTTCACTTTATTTCTCAAAAGCGGATACGGAAGGAGTCCTTTCAACAAAATTCTGAATGGCAACTCCTCTGGTGGATCTGGAGAATTCTTCATGTGTTCATATACGTTCATTGCATCTGCAGGAGATCCATACTTCAAGAAACCCCTAATAACTTCAGTATATGTCTGAGAATCAGGGAACTGGTTCTCCTTTTTCATGCTTTCCCACAATTGCATTACTTCATCCATCTTCTGTGACCTCGCTAATGCAATAATCAAGTCCTTGTACAAGAATACATCAGGCTTGTACCAATCTTGTTTTTGTATCACCTTAAACATCTAAACATTCATTAAGGGATCTGTAAGCTCAGGGATATAAGAATAGCTAGCATTAAATACCAACATAAAACATAAAGGTGTTCATCAAAGAAACTAAATCTAAAAAAATCGTTGTGTAAGCTAAAGATTTTCTTATGACACCGAGAAACTATATCTAAAGATGTTCATCAAAGAAAGTAAAGATTTCATGGATGCATCTTTGGGCATTTTAACAAACAAGTTAAAGATTAAATCACTTCCGGTTTTGTATGACCGAAGTCGTTTAACATGTCAACAATTGAGATATTCGCCCCTGTAAGATAAATTTACTTTCTGTCAGCTAAATCATAACCCAATGACAAAAAGGGACCAGACGAGGGAACCAGTTAAGAACTAACTAAAATTCTAAAAATAATGAAGTTTATTAACTAGAAAGAAAACGATGAAGCCACATAAGAATCAGAACGAAAACAAACCATGACAGCCAAAGAAACTTCTTCCTGGCGCTCCAACTCACTGAGAACGGCAATCATGTCCATCTTCAAAAGCCTCAACACGTGAGACTTTATGAACTTTTGAAGCTTCTCCTCATCATTCTTAAACCTCTTCAAACCCAATACTACAAAAAGTGCTTCTTTGCCTATAAGCTTCTTTCCTCTCCAAAGGGGTCCTCTTGGCCTTCCATCGTGATATTGCTTCAAAATCCACATCGTTTTATCTGAACTGCATTCTACTTGTGGAATCATCGATCTACTGGGCAAAAAAGACTCTTGCGTCGGAGTTCTCATGATGTTGCGAACAAATATGGCAGACAAGTAAGGGATTTTCCATCTTGAAATGGCACGACTTGCCATAAGAATTAACTGGATGTTTTCTAGTGACCCTAACAACTGATCAGAAGCCTCCTTCAACAAAACTGAGGAAAGAGGACGAACATACACGGGACTCCAATTGCAAACTTAATATCCTGGAATTCACAAACAAGAAGTCAATTTTGTTTTTAATTTATAATTCAACCATTTTGAGTGAAGCAATAAAAATGCTAATGACAACTATCGGCACAAACATGACTATGGAAGGGAACACTAATGACAACGTAATTTCTACCAGTCCACTGAAACTAGCAGACGAATTAACCAAAGACATACCAGAGCAGGGGGGAAAAAAAAACTGGTGCAGATAACATGGCCATAACAAAATAAACCCATTGTCTATTAGATAAGAGGACAATTTTAAGCTAAAGGGGAACCCGAAAGAAAGAGAACTAGAAGCTTCAATAATCCTGTTTCAACTCACAAGGATGAAATCAACTGCAAACATAACCGGGGGAAGGGATTTCAAACTGTCAAAAATGTATCAGATGTAACAGAAACCAAGATGTACCCCATGCTTCTCTCCATAACAGTCGCCAGATGAAAGTTCAAAAGAAAGAATTGAATGGGTCCTGATTGAACATGAATAATAAGGTCGAGAAATCTAATGTTACCTTAAAAGACCAAAGAAACGGCAAGAAATCGAGATATAAATGGAAGTGAAACGCGCAAAATCGATTGGAGAACATACGCGCACATAATACGCAAATGTCCACGGGACCGGAGACAGTGACGACGCCGTGAGTCCGTAACCGAAGTGGAAGAAATTTGGAAATGGATTCAGGGTTTTAAGGAGCGTCGGGTTTTTTTGTTTTTGTTTTTGTGTTTTTATTTTTGGTCAACAAGGAGCATCAACCTTGTTCTAGAAAATAAAACATACAAGTAAAACCGGATGTTTTAGAAAAAATCATAAAAAAAGACTGTCAAAATAAAAAAATTATAAATAAGAACCTATTACAATATTAGTATAAGTTTTGACTGTAATAGTATGAGTTTTGACAATAATTTTTATAAATTGAAGTAGTAATATATATGACATATTTTTGTTTATATTCTAAGTATAATTGACTCCGTAATTTATATTTTGGTTTTAGTTCTATAAACACTTGAAACTGATGATTGAGTTTATAATATTATTCGATCTAGTGTACTTTAAACTAATGCCATGATAAAAAATTATAGAATCAGTTTTGTACACAACAGATGCTATATTTAATTAAAAAATCCTAACCTTTTAAAATTAAATTACAAAAATAAATCTATTTTAAATATAACATGTGAAAATTGTAATTAAATAAAAAAATTAAAAGACAATAGTATTATAGTTACATTATAACTGATTTTTTAAGTGGGTCATTAACAATTTTTTTTAAACATTTTTGGCTTTATTATGGCGTCAGGTTTTAGGGTCCATTTAGTATGAAGGAAAATAAGAGGAAAGGAGGAAAGGGAAAATTTTAATAAGCTCAATTTACAAAATTAAAAAATAGAGTTAAAAGATTTTAATTAATTTTTATTACTTTTTTATATTACTTCTTCTCTTTATTAAAATTTCAAAACCCCACTTCTCCAATTTTTTAAACAGAGTTTATTAAAATTTTCCTTCCCCATCCCTCTTCTCTATTTCTCTTGTACCGAACAGTATCTTAGAGAACTTGTTGCCATAATGTTAGCTGAGGGCCTCCAAATGGCCCACAATTTTTTATTAAATGGTTTTAATTAAAAAAAAAGTTCCTTTTACAAGTTTTTGGGCTTTACATAGTTTCAAGTAAAGGTAGTAATTGAAAAGGCTGTAGACACTACTGCCTTAATACCATTTTCTAATGATGAGGTAAAAATAGTAAGAGCTACACAAAATTTTATTTTTTGTCTAGGAAGGCTAATCTCTAAAGTTGCAGTTGATGTATGAATAACGTTATAATTTTCTTTCATTCCCCAGTTAAAATGGTATACATTTTTAATTTTTTTATTAGTTACAACAGTCGAAAGATTTTTTGGGTTCAAATTCTTTACATGCAACTGAAGCTAATGCCAAAACCAAGTAAAATGGCTGGAGGCGATTGGCTTTTGTTGTTGTTGACATGGATGATTTCATTGAATTAAATATAAGGAAGGAGATTGTGGAGCGCCCTTTTCTTTTCAATTAAGAGTCTTCAAGCAGGATGTTATTAACATCATTTCTCTTGATTGGTTAAACATATCAATAATTCAATTTTTTCTTATGTAAGTATGGTCTTTTTTTAATTGAACATTTATAATTTTTTTATTTTTGACTAACTTATTTAAAATTATCATAGGTATCTCCACAATATGTGCGAAAAATTGGGTAACATTAATTATTACAGATTCTTGTACCCATATCCTATCTAATTGTCTAGAAACAGTAGTGTAAGTGAGATAACGTCCTATATTGGGGGTGCAATTCAAGAAAGAAATAAAAAGTGTTGGTTTGTACCATTTATTGAAAGGTATTTAATTCTAATTCATTTTTTAGTTAAGTAAAAATTTTCTTAATGACATGATATTAATATAATCTCATATTTTAGTAATTATTGGAGGCTCACTGTTATCTGCCCATGTGAGCATACTCTATATCGGTTTTGTTCTTTACAATGGGGAGTGAGTGAAGACACGAAGAGTTTTTGAAACATACGTATTATGTGTAATTTTATTTTATATTATTAGAATATTATTTTCTTACAAGTATTTGACAATAGATGGTGCATTGTAAGTTGGTGAGAAAGAATAGTCAAAGTGATGTCAACTGGGTCTTTTTGAAGATAAGTATTTTAATTTTAAATAATGATTAAATTAATTATATTATTGACTTTTTTTAATTTGATTATTCTTATTTTTGTACATTCAAGTGCCATAAACAATCAAAAAGTTTTGAATGCAAATATCATGTGATGATGTATTTGTATGATATCATCACTAAGGGCATCACTACCTCATTTGACAAGGTAATAATATTTTATAAATATCCTATTTTTGGTTTAGACATTGAAATTTTCTTAGAATGTTGCTTACCTAAAGGTTTTTGAATTTACAATATTTTCAAAGTTTGGAGCCATATTCTGATGAGAGAGAAACATAAAATTGGTCAGAACACTTTCTATAATTAACAAGATTAGAACAGAAGATAAGTTTTACATGTTTATCTTTTGTAACTTGCTCATATTAGATGCATACTATTGCTTAGTCTTTTTTTTTTTGGTTGTATATTGATTGTATGGAATATTAGATGCATATATAGTAAATTGTATGGGTTGTACATGGGCTATATATGATGACAAGTTCTGTAGTCTAGTTATTAACGATTTTGGATGCGTGAATCGCCAATTGCACATGTCTAACTAATTTGTATATTAGACTTGTTAGAGAAAATCCTGTCGAAGACAAAAACTTAAAACATTGCCAAATAAAATTGCATATGTGCACCCTAAACATGTACACACACCAACCCCGTTGCTATATGCTATATAATTAAGCGCCAAAGATGTGCACATATGAAAGGAGGAATAGAGAAACAAACTAAAGAAACTCCCTATTTTGCTATCTTATTAATTCTAAAGTCTCTCTGTTGGGCTAACTAAAAAAAAAAAAAGCTAAAGAATCTCCATGTGGACTGTGATCAACATTTCAAAATCTGGGGCAATAAACACTCCAGTCTCCATGAGTTCAGGCAGCCATGAATAGCTGAATCAAATGGGTGCACTACAGTTGTCAAGAATTTATTGACCAATCATAGTTTTGATACGAGATGTGAACAGGGCCACCATCACCTAAGAGATGTGTCAAGAAGCCCGCTTTAGTTGGATCCAAGTAATGGATTACCCACTTCAGAATGTCTTTGCCTTGTCCAAAATCCATATCATACCTGGCAAATAGGATTTTCGTTACAATCCAAACCAAGTTAAAGAATTAGGCTTCAATTAGACTAAACTGCATGGATTTTTTTTAATCTAGATTTTGTTGAAACTATTTAGACTTCTCATTTGTTTTCCATACCAAATTAAAATAATGGATCTTTCCTAAATTTTGCTAAATTACGCAGATCTTGGTCTATTTTCAAAATCCAAGCAATCCCCTCTCTAGAGAACAAAAAACAAAATACCTCAGTTCTTATGAAATTATATAGCCCTCCAAAAGATAGTTGTATAAATTTTGAAATTAGAAACATTCATATGATTTATGTGAAGTTTAAATGAGGCATGTATCGACTTTCAAGCATGAAGTACTGTTGGCCAGAAAACATTTAGTACCAGGCTCTTAAAAAAGGGCTGCGCCCTCATTTTTTAATGTGCAAAACTAGAGTTCCAGAGTAACGCAAAAAGTGCACCTTTTTCCAAAAAGTTTGAATTCTCCACCTTTAATTTTCTCAAAATCTGTATTAAAAAATTTATTTTATACACACAGCGTTATAGATCTTCGTTCTCTATGTCTCTACCCAGAAAACTAGAGTTCCAGACTAAATGCAAATGAATGGTTAAAAGGGGCTTTCAAATGCTTACAACTTGATAATTCGAGTGAGATAAACAGTCCTCTTCTCCAGATCCACTACTACGCCACCTTCTTGGAAGAATTCTTTTGCAGCACGTCTTAGTTCTTCTACAACTCCTTGAGGTGAAAAGAACCTCACCTTTGGGCTCGACTTTGTGCCGTTACAAATCCCAAAGTGAATTAATGGATTCATCTTGACGAGGGCAAACTGCAATTTGCTGGAACAAGTTAGTAACCTTTCTTCGTACTCAATCAGATTGTACAAACGAAGGACCAAGAAACACACTAAAACTTCAGGGTGCGTTAAAGTCCGCAGATAGGAACATAAATTGTAGCTTTTTTTCTTTTTTATAAAGAAAAAATTCCAGAAATTAGGCATCCTTGAGAAATTCTCAATGAGATCCTTGACCTCCGAAAGCCTCACAATGTTGTTAAGTCCTTCCGTTTGTCAAAATGACGTAAAAGCGAGTCAGTACCCAAGATTCAGGTCAGTTTAACAAATAAACCGAAAAAGGGGGAAAAAATAACTCCATTGAGAAAAGTTCACTGCCAAACGAAATTGAGATCCATACACTTTGGAGGATCAAATTTAGAATTTTAAAACCCTGTGAAGACAATGAGGAATTTATAATTGAACACTGTTTACCTCTAATTGCTTGTGTCCTGAACGAAAGGTCTTCATCAAAGAATACGGTGCCCTCTGATTACATCTGAGGATACCATTTTTAATGGAGTTGAGACAATAAGGGAGCCCTCCAACCACATACTGGAAATCAGAGTAGAAGAAATTCCTGTCCAATACTGTCTGCGGAGACCCTACTCTGGTAAGAGCATGGATGACCATGGCATTGTACAAGTTCATGAAGAAAGCAAGCCTCTCGTTTTCTGACAGTTCCCCGACGTTAATTCGTTGAAGATCCTGGGCCGCAATTACATACCTGCAGTTAGGAAAAAGAGGAATAGACCCCAATTAGACGTTGGAAGTTCCCATGAGAGTACGCATTATTTCAATTTCTCAATAACCAAAGCCACCTTCTTGGTTTAAATGAAATGAGAAGTTCTACTAAGACATGTTACGAGGTATAATTGTATGCCATGTGCCAAGCATATCTTTTGAGTCATGCAGAAAAAAAACGTGGTAGTGTGTCTGAGTCTCTGCTTGATAAAAGGTAAACGATACAGCCACCATAAAACTGACACAGGCAA
The DNA here is from genome assembly GCF_004799145.2 of Neltuma alba. Taxonomy (NCBI): domain Eukaryota; kingdom Viridiplantae; phylum Streptophyta; class Magnoliopsida; order Fabales; family Fabaceae; genus Neltuma; species Neltuma alba. Next base: position 404,196 of record NW_021636043.1, on the reverse strand, counting down.
CACAGAAGAACTCAGGTTCCTTGCAGGGACTTCAATAAGCCATCTATCTTCTTTAAGCAGCGGAAGTGTCTCAATAAAGTGAAAAGAACAGTCAAGGTTTCCTGTTTTTTGCAAGGGGAGAGAAAGATGGGAAGCAAAGGTTGAGTGATAATTCTACTTGTTCGTAGAGGCTTTTCCCTCCAGAACCCCCCTAGTTGTAGGAATGAGAGAATATAAGAGCGAATAACTATCAAAGAAGGGAAATGATTAAATTATTCACCTTCCTTTCTCTTCCCTCCATTATCCCCTCATCATCAACCCAAACGAATATCACACTACTTTCCCCAAAATCCAGGCACTTTTCGGAATGGACTAGAAGAGACCTTCAAATTGCAAAAGCACAAAACATAGAATTGGAGGAAAATATAAGTTCAAGTGTGAAAAGGAGCATCTATGATTAATAAATTCGAGAAAAGAGTTCGAAATCAAAATTAAATTCAGAAAGTACTGCCTAGAATAAAAACAGCCTACGGAAAGGTTGTAATATTCGAAGTGACGAGTTTAGCATCAAATTTTGATTGCCAATTTAATGCTGTCTTAAAGCGAACACCAACAACTGGTTGTTTATGAATGCTCAAAAGCTCTGGAAATCCGGTATTAGACAGAGAAGAGGTTAATTTATTCATTGTTCATTCTTAAATAAATAACACGGGATTTGAACTCAAAAATCTTGTGAGGGAAAATGAAATCCAGAAAATCAGCAGGAAACCGCTGAGGAAATGGACAAAAGAAAGGCATATCCGTGTCTGATTCATGTCACTGAATTATATTAAGCATCATGCAATACATCTACATATATAGACGAACATTTCATTTTGTAGTATCAAATGTCAATGTGTCTGTTAGGAACAATTAGTGAGTACGTGACTTCAGAGTCAAGATACTAGATGCAGCATACTATGCGATTATACATGTTAACCAAAACCACATTTCACGCAGATACAAATTATTCACCAAAATAAACCATTCAATTCCATTCTGAACCATACAACTAATATCCTACCTGCGAAATTCTTCGCTTTTGCCAATGGCTGAATAGTCAAGGTATCGCCTGTCATCAGTAGCATAAGACTCGAGAATGGCAGACATGAACTTGGTAAGTCTTTGGCATACTGCAACTGCAGGTTTTGGTTCATTATCATTTGTGATGGTCCGGAAATTAAAGCAACCGGTGACATATGGTTCATGCTCAAGGAAACGGTAGAGGTGGTTTCCATCCTCAAAATCATTTTCCCTACATTTGAAAGTTGACATGGACATGAAGGAACCTCCTAAAGAATAGTGCGTCATATAACTACATAGGAAAAACTTGTATGTATTATTTATACATTTGTTATTATATTTTTCAATCGAAATGTGATAGCGCATGGTTATACTGTAGCATTAGAGACAAGTTTATAGTAAACATCAATATAAATTATTAAAAAAAACAGTGAAGAACACTGTTCACAGGCTGAGAACACTTGGGCCTGGTACACGTGCAAATACCGGAGGCCCATGTTAGTTACTTGCTAAAGAAGAAATACTAATTATATTTTCTTTGAAAATTTTAATAGTCCTTAGATTTAATCTTTTTACTAGTACGTCACTAACTTTAAAAGTTATTCTCTTACCCGAAAACACGATGAATGAAATGCTTCTTGGATAACTGCTTTCCGATCTCAACCGCCTGATGATAAGTTTCGAAGACAAACACTTAGTGGAAACATTACAGATTTCACTGTTGAACACACAAATACCGGAAACATTTTTATTTCAAAGTGTCACATTCAACCGATACAGAATATTAAGAAATTACCATTACTGCTGGCAAGGTCAGCTCTAGAAGTTAAAAAGAGATGGATATCTATGGTTGGATCGTGATTAAGGTTTCTTGGGGAAAAAAACAGCTTGCTTTTAGTTTTTGTTAGCACTTGGAATTTACTGGACTCGAAGTGATGGACAAAGAATAAGGTGGCACAGGAAGAAAGAGGAAGTCGAAAATTTAGGAGAGTGGAACATAGCAGGGTGGATGAAGAGACACTGAGAAAGTTATTTTCTTACATAAAAATATTTTTCAACCTCATATTTTACAAACAAAATGATATACAAATTCAGAATGAGATGACTAATAATTAATAAGGATTCAAATGGTTAGAGATGTATTGAAAACTTTTTTTAAATAAAAGATAAAAATAAAAAATAAACAAATAGCAATATTAGCGTTAACGTAGAGCCATGCATAATTTTCATTTTTAAAGAGATAAAATAGTTTTCAAGTATTGATTATAATTTTTAACAGCAAACTCCTCTAATAACAGTATCACCTATCATGCTTAAAAGATTTTATGTTTAAATCTAATATTGATATGTTTGTGTGTGTATATATGTTTAAGTATATAAAATAAAAAAAATATCAACTACAATTTCTTTTTCAATAATCAGCATTAATATAAAATTACAGCAATGTGTAGTCAAAAGTCAAACAATATAAAAAAAAAAATCTAAGAGTTCTAATTTGTATCTATATTTTATACGTTCCATAAAAATTTATTAAAAAAAGTCAAAATTTTAATTGTTAGTTACAATGTTTGTCTAAAAGAAATTGACGATGTATGGCCCCACTTGCTTAGAATAGGCATTAGGCAAAGGTCATCATTGGGATTTCGTTTTCATTTTTTGGTGCATAAATTGAAAGAGAAAGACAGAAGACGCGCATAAAAATGAAAAGTCAGAAACCGATGCTAGTGCAATGGGCATTAAAGAAAGAAAATAAGCATGTGAAGGTTTGTGGTTGCTCCACGATAGCCCCTTTTAAAATCTGAAAAATATATTAATGGAGTGGCAAACTTAAAGTGCAAGAAATCATGAAATACATGTCATCATTTAAATCATAAATACACGCACAGTTATTCTCTCTTATTTTTAATATTATTTATTTTTTTATGTATTAAATATAAAAAATTTTATACTTCATAATTTTATATTTTTTGCAAGTTAATATTCAATATTTTTATATTTTTTAAAGTTAAGTATTTTCCCTAAAGAGTATATTTAAGAAACCAGGACTCTCTATGCTTAACAATTATTTTTTCGAATAGGAGACCAAAACAAACGACTATTTGCATGACATCGCCATGTGGGGTGATAATAAGAGTGAACGTTATAGAAAACAACAACAATACACAAGCTTCAGGACACCAGGAAGTTTCCGTGACATACCTACCACTGAGAGATAGAAAAATACGATATAATGAGAACAATCAGTAACATTAACTTGTGATAACTGATATTTATATTATACCTCATTTATTTGAATTATCTTATTCTACAGCATCATCTAATTAAAAAGAAACAAAAATTGTGTGTGCACGTATATATAATTCTCTGTTGCTTTTTCATTCCTTCCCTTTTCTAACGTCTAGTCCGATGGATATTCAACACTAAGTCTACGTTTGGTATGAAGGATTTGGAGAAAAGGGGAGGGATGATGGTGGATTTTGATCTTTTTTTGTTTGTGTGGCAACATAAAAATTTTAGAAGGGGAGGAAAAATTTTATAAAATTTTCCTTTCCCTCCCCTCCTAACTCTCCTCTCCAAAATTAGAGGATTTTGAGGGAGAGGGTAATATTTTGTTATGTTATGACTATTATGTCTATTTTTATTTTTAATATCTTTGTATCATCCTAAGCCCTTCCCTTCTTCTCTCTGAACGCAGACACTACTCTCTCCTTTCCCATCCCGACACAAAGTCAATAAAATAACAAATGGATTGTCCATGTTATATTTTGAAGAGTTCAATTAAAAGCCAATAAAATAACAATCAGATAAGAATTAAAACATATAATAATAATTACTCCTCCGGTCCTTAATATAGGACCCAATTTTTGAGTTGGTTTTGGTCCTAAATATAAGACCCATTTATCATATTTATCAATTTTATCTAAATTACCACTATAGATACTCCCTCAACCATAATCAAATAGAAGAGGGAGAGGAGATATTAAAAAAGATGATTATGGTATTTTAGGAAAAATGTGTCACTTTTCTTTATTAACTAACTTACCTAACTTCCTTAATTTAATCAAATTAGTTAAATGGGTCTTACATTAAGGACCGGAGGAGTATTATATATTGTAAATATAAGCATAAAATATAATTTTTGCTGACAAAATATTATAGAATATATTTTTATATATTAAATGTTATATATAATTCTATTTGATTAAACATTCCATAAAATTTGAAGAAATATCGTTAAATAAAATAAAGGTAAAATTATCCATATTAAAATATTTTTCTTCCCTTCTCCTCATGAGCCAAACAAGGTAACATTAAAACTCCTCCTATCTTCTTTTTTTTAATAAATCTAAACAAGATAATATTAAAACTCCTCCACTCTCTTCCTTTTCTTTTTCCTCCATTAAACTCTCTATCTTCCTATTAAACCAAACAGACCCTATACATCATACAGTAAAAGGGGGAAAATCCATGCCTCATTCTCTTCCCCTTAATTACAAAAATGAAACAACAAAGAGATATAATCAGGATAATGTCGTTTGAGGGTTCTTTCTAAGAAAATTATAAATACTTTGATCTTTTGAAATAAATACCTTTTTCGATAATGGCAACAACAGTATAGTCCATTAATAGTGATGAAAGTATTAATAATTTCTTTACAAAGGATCCAACTATCATTCCCATTGTAATCGAGGCAGTTCAAAAGTACAAAACAGGTGAAAAAAATCGTTCAACGATGAGATAATAAGATAGGAAGTTAGGTAAATTTTTTACTTGTACATGTGTGGAAACTAAATTATGTTGCTTCAAGTTTTGAAACTCCCATTTCCCGCTCCGGTGTCATTATTCACCAGACCCTCGTGCGTGTCATTATTCCTACTGTTTATGTTGAGCCTCGGGGGAAAAAATTCATTATTTTTTATCAATTTTATTAAAGTTGTAATAATAACCATTTTTAACATAAATAAATATACTTCATATTACTTCAAGTTTCCAAACACATACATTAGGCTTATCATAGGTAAGAAAATAATTTATGCATAATTTTAAACGTCAGATATTCATTTTAGTAGTTTGATGGAAGTTTATGTATATTAATTAAAGTAAATTAAATTAACCAAAAATTCATTCACAGAACCAGAATTGACCCAGGCAAAAATAACAGAGGAATAGAAAAGTACTAAGCATGAGGCATGCGTAGCGCACCTTCTTACGGCCGCAGTCCAAGTGGTGAATGAGCACCTCCACCAACTCTGCCCCAGAAAAGCAGTTATGAATGATTTTCATCTTCATAGCCATCACGCGGTCCTGAATGGGTAATTTCTGCCTCAGAACCTTCACGTATCCCACCAATTCGTCCATCTGATCATCCAAGTTTGCATAATCGAAACCGTACACTGGCGGTGCGGGCGCGTGATCGGGGCATCTCACGGTCATCACCTCCTTCCACAACTTCTGCTCGAAAATCCCACTGTTCCTCAGAGAATTCAACGCAACCAATCCCCCAAACAGCTTCTCGTTGAAGAATATCGCCGGCACAGCTGTAGTACCCGTCCTCTCTCTCAGCTCACTCTCTCTCTCCGGGTACACATCGATGTTGATCTCCACATATTTCAGGCCCATCTCTCTAAAGAACTTACGCACCGCCGTGCTGTCCCTACAGTTCGACCTCGAGAAGAAGCTTATTCTTCCTTTCATTACCAGCTCGTCGCTAGTTTTTTCCTTCACCACGACCCTGAGACCAGAAAGATTGAATTCCGTGACACTCCGATTATTATTTTTCTTCGATCCCTCATCGTTGTCGTCCATTAAAGACGAAATCCCTCTCGCAAGCGCCACCGTACGCTGTCGAATGAACTTTCCGATGGCCGGCATGTCGACGGTGGAGAAACTCGTAGTGTCGTCATTTTTTGCTGAAGGAAGATTTTCTATCCCTGGAGGCATTTGTGGCTTCGGAAGATTGGAATGAGGCAGCACAAATCGCAAATGGCCGTTAGTATTATGATTGGTGCCAGAAACGTCGTTGTTTTGGTCGCCGAATTCAAATTCTCCGTTTGTTCGTCTTGCAGATTAATTTCACCATCAGCGGAAACATGATCACGCTCAGGAGGAACGTTATCTCTTTGAGTCGTTGACGGTGGAGAATTCAAACCCTCCGCTCGTTCTTTTGTGAGATCAATTTTATCATCGGCGATAACATCGTCACGATCTGGCCGAACATCGCTGTCTTCGGTCGTCGATGCTAGAGAATTCTCGGAATGAGATTGGGCAATTCGTTCTGTTTCGTCAGTGATAGTGGTTTCAGAGTGAGTATTGGCTGATCTGTTGGCGTGAGTATCGGCGGAAACAACGTCAAGGCGAGGATGGACGTCGTCATTCTTGGTCGCCGATGATTCATCTATTTCTGTTGATGTTAGAGGTGAGCGTGATTGCTCGGCTAATTTGTCCAACTCCGGAGGATTCGGATTGCTTTCAACCTCGGAACCCATTTCCGGAATAAGATAGAGAAATTGCCAGCTAGTCACATGAAATGGAAACAGAATCAGAATGAAATGAAAAGAGGAGAGGACGAGGAAGAAGAAGAAGATCAAGAAAAGAACGAGGAAGAGAGAAGAAGTTACAGCGAAGACAACAAGGAGCGGAAATGGATGGGTGAATGAGATGGACGATGAAATCGGAGGGGTTTAGCTTTTGTGGAGGGAATTTATGGAAATGGGAAGAAGTTTGAGTGCGAGGCTCAGTGGAATGCACAAGAAGAGGTCAAGGGCATACATAGTCCTTTCTCAAATTTTTTCTTTCCAATTCCAAAAGAATTATTTTTGAAACTTTCAAAACCAACATACCGGAATATACATTTTTTTCCGTGGAAAAAAATGTATCTAAAACACACTGGAACGAATTAATTAGTGGGCCCAGTGGGCCGGGGTACAGATTTTCAGCCGGAGTGACGAAACCACCCGTAAAATCTATTTTATTTTTGAGTAAAATACTTTGATCTCTTTTATATTTTATCCTAATTATACTAGTTTTCTTTCTATTTTAAAATCATACACTTAAATCTAAACAGTTAACTTCGTTAAAAATATTCTAAAAATATATTTTTTAATTAGAATTTGTATTAAAATAGTTTTTATTTACTAATTTTTTCTTCATAATACTAAATTCCTAAATTTTGACTAAAAGGTTTTAAAGAATTTAAAATTTTTTTCTTAATTTATTTTTTATTTTATAAATATTTATTTGTTTAGTACTTTTATCATATTGATGGAAAATTAATTAATCTGATTAATTAAAAATGTAGACATAAAAATCTTGAATAGAAATTTGATTAATTATTTAAATAAATATATAATAAAGTAAATACCTTATAAATGTTTTTGACAAAATTTTTTTAAAAAATTTTAAATTTTAAATTTAATAATTTCTATAATCTCTTAAACTTGGACAATTTATATTATATGATAAAAATATTTATTTAATATATTTTCCAGCCATTTAAAAGAGACTTAAATAAATAAGTTTCATTATAAGGTGAAAAATTAAAATTATAAAATTTTATAATATAATTAGAATTAATAAATTTTAATGCATATTAAAAATTTGAAAATACATGTATTGACATTATTTTTGTTGTATCAAAAATTATTTTTTTGACAAATATAAATGTTTAAATATTTTTTATGTTAAGGAGGGGTATTTTGGTTAAAACAAAAATTTAAAAGTCAAACTTAATAGTCACCTAACAAATAGATGGATGAAAATAAAATCTCAAATATACAATAAATATTTGTATAACATGAATAAAGATTTATATACACTTTCAAAATATTGGAAAAATTTCATAATTTAGAAAAAATAGATGAGCAGTCATAATATTTTACTCTTTATTTTTATTTTGCTGAAGCGTCTGCTGTAAATATACACATAGCATAATGATAAAATAAAGAGAAAATTGTACCAAGAGATAAAGGAAAATTATTAATCAAATGTTGGATGCTTGATAGACCTCGTAGTTTTGTTGTTGCGTGTTAAATATTTAAAATTTTTTTAAAAGAATAAATAGTTTTTAAATTTAGTTTTTGTGAACAATTTTTTCTTAAAACAAATATAAACAAGAAACATAACAATAAGATAAAAAATGATGCATAAAGCATATTCAAAAAGAGATAAAAAATTAGCAAAGTGGATAGAAGTAAAAAAAAATTGATCACATACAAGAAATTTGGCCAATAAGATAATTACGTATAAATAAAATATAGTAAATCACACGTAGAGTACAGAGAAAATGTAATAAATAATTGAATTTATGAAAGGGGAGCAAGGAATTCAGAGTCGGAGGCGGTCAGTGATTTGGGGAGATCACTGAAAGTGGCGCTGATGTCGGGGGCTTATGAAATCCGTTGGGTGAGTCACCGAATATTATGAAGGTTGGCATCATCATATGGGATTTATGCGTAAGCTTTGATATTATTATAGACTTTTTTAATTTTTTAATGTTGGTGGGGAAAAAAGAAGAAGAGAAAATTACACACAGGTCTCACAGAAGACAATTTATTCTGAAAAAATCTCTTAAAATCCAGAAATTCTTCCTAAGTCTCCAAGGACCTACGGGTAATAAATTTTAAATGTGATATTACCCACGTACCCCCATTAATCTGAGTCTGTATTTTCCCCGCCTCAAACCCTTAGCCGTTCTCTTTGCCTATCGGAACCATCTTCGTCCTCGCAATTGTCCCAGATCACTCTCAGTGTCGTCAGTGCCAAATCTAAACCCCAATCCTCATGGCTTTTATCTTGTGCGTGGATATGGTCTCTTGGATGAAGCAAGGAACAATAGCATAAAGAGAATAGCAACGTTTCAAGAAAGGCTCTCTCAGACTACTTTTTTTTTTGGTGATTGATGCTCTGTTTTTTCGTGATTGATGCTGTGCTTCTGATAAAGATGAATGAAAATGACACTGTAATGCGATGGTTAAATGTCTTGTTAATGGGTATATCGAAGGTTGTTAATGTAACTGTATGACTTGTTGTTAACAAGTGATTGTCACAGGTTGATATGAAAGATGACAACTTCAAGTGGGAAGCATTTGTTCTGTTACTTCTATATAGGGGGACAATTTATTAATGGTGTAGAAAGTATAATACAATATGTTAGAGGTGGTGTGAAAACAAAAATGACAAAGGAAGGCACATCATATGAAGAATTTAGAACAATGGTGGGGAAAGAAAGTAATTGAATGGTTATAAAATTCACAGTAACTTTTGATGAGCGTACATTTGTAGACCTTGTAGATAAAGTGTAAATTTGGTGTAGTTACATTGTACATATATATAAAGTGGTAAATGACATCTAGTTATAATATGATATAATATCATATCTCTATTTTGCTGTACTTGTAAATAGGTTGTCATTGACTTGTTATCAGACGCAGTGAAGGTTGTCATTGGCAATCTAAATTAATTTACTGATATAAAGTGACAATTTCTCCTACTTGCAGTGTTCAGTGATTTCTTAACACATGATTTTAGTGTTCAAGTTGTAATATGATATGATGGAGAGGCTGAAAAGAATTGGTTTTGATAAATTGTTAATTAATGCTTATTGATTACTTATCATTTACTACTGTTAAGGTTGTCAATGCTTGTTGATTACTTGTCATTCACTACTGTCAAGATTGTCAATGCCTGCTGATTACTTACTATTCACTACTGTCAAGGTTGTTAATGTCTACTGCTTACTTGCCATTCACTACTGTCAAGGTTATTAATGCCTGCTGACTATTTATCATTTACTACTGTCAAGGTTGATGCCTGCTGATTACTTATTATTCACTACTGTCAAAGTTGATGCCTATTGATTACTTGTCATTCGTTACTATCAAGGTTGTTAATGCCTGCTGATTACCTGTCATTTGATATTGTCAAGGTTGTTAATACCTACTGATTACTTGTTATTCACTATTGTCAAACTTGTTTTTTTTTTTTTTACAGAGAGATTGTTTTTACCAAGTTCTTCATAGAGTCAAGCTAGCACTATTTGATGAAAAGAACAAAATTGATAAGGAAGTCACATGGATTAAAGTACATGTGCAATCTGACATATGAGTTGTTGTTGTTATGCACAAAAACTAATTGTGTTTGAGTTTTTAGGAGATAATGTTTATTGACTAAAGTACTAGTATTTTTTTTCAAGGACTGTTGTGGGTTTTATGTTTTGAGTTGGTTACAAACGTGGGACAGCATGGAATATGGTGATGATGGCTACACAATGCCTAAGTACTCTGCTCAAGAAATCCATAACGTGAAGGTTGGATGCTTGTAGTGGCTTGTAACTCATCAGAACAACTTGCATGGTGATCAAGTGTTGTCTTTGCTATGAGCAAACCTCCAAAGCAAGAGGAAGAAATAAATGACCAGCATATATTGTATTTAGTTTTTTTTTATTTGACAGCATAATGACAACTGAATGTAAAGTTCAAAGGTTTTTTTTTTTTACTTGACAATATAATGATAGTTGAATGTGAAGTGATGTTAATGTGTATTGACATTGTTTATTGGTTATGAAGTTTTTTTTTTAATGGCATTCATGTGTTTTGATAACCACAAAATTCTTCATTCCAAACCCAGATCATGTCCAGAAATAAAGACTTAATAAAACTGGATAAACAAATGTTAACCATGATGATATGATAGGTATATATCACAGTCCTCTCTGTTAGATCCATTTACAACCTCAACAGCGGCTTTTGATAACCTGAGGAGAAGTGATTAATAGCTTCGGCAGTGCCTCTGACAACTCATTCTGTGAGATACTATAGCTTCTAAAAAAATTGTATTATCAGCTCATATAACGACCTTAACAATGTAAGGGGAAGCATTTTTAAGTCATTAATAGCTTTAAGTGAACCCAATAAGATTACAGCAGATTTTTATTGTAGAGGTTCATTTACAACCTCAATGGCGACTGTTGACAACTTGAGGAGATGTGGTTAACAACCTCAGCAGTGTCTCTAACAACTCACTCTGTGGGATATCACAACTTCTATAAAAATTAAATCATAACCAAGTCATATCATATTACAACTTGAATACTAAAATCATGTGTTAAGAAATCACTGAACACTGCAAGTGGGAGAAATTGTTACTTTATATCAGTAACTTAATTCAGATTGCCAATGACAGCCTCCACGGCGTCTGATAACAAGTCCATGACAACCTATTTACAAGTACAGCAAAATAGAGATATGATATTATATTAGATTACAACCAGATGTCATTTACCACTTTATATATATATGTACAATGTAACTACATCAAATTTATACTTTATCTATAAGGTTCACAAATATACACTCATCAAAAGTTACTGTGAATTTTATAACCCTTCAATTACTTTCTTTTCCCACCATTGTTCTAAATTCTTTATATGATGTGCCTTCTTTTATCATTCTTGTTCTCACATTACTTCCAACATATTGTATTTCACCTTCTATATCATTAATAAATTGTCCCTTTATATGGAGGTAAGAGAACAAATGCTTCTCATTTGAAGTTGTCATCCTTCATATCAACATGTGACAATCACTTGTTAATAACAAGTCATATAGTCATTAACAACCTTCGATGTACCCATTAACAAGACATTTAACCATCACATTACAGTGTCATTTTCATTCATTTTTATCAGAAGCACAGCATCTATCACCAAAAAACAGAGCATCAATAACTGAAAAAGGAGTAGTCTGAGAGAGCCTTTCTTGAAACGCTGCTATTCTCTTTATGCTATTGTTCCTTGCTTCACCTAAGAGACCATATCCACGCACAAGATAAAAGCCATGAGGATTGGGGTTTAGATTTGGCACTGACGACACTGAGAGTGATTTGGGACAGTTGCAAAGACAAAGATGGTCCCGATAGGCAAAGAGAACGACCGAGGGTTTGACGCGGGGAAAGTACAAACTCATATTAATGGGAGTACGTGGGTAATATCGCATTTAAAATTTATTACCCGGAGGTTCCTAGGGACTAAGGAAGAATTTCTGAATTTTAAAAGACTTTTTCTGAATAAATTATCTTCTATGGGACTTGTGTGTAATTTTTTCAAAAAAAATTATAGACTTTTTAAATTCTATTTATGAGATAAAAAAAAAGATTTTTGTTGATTCTATCTGGAAGCCACTTCATTAATTTTTTAATATAAGTATATTATTTTATTATTAATTTATTATAGTGTAAATAGTTATATTTTTTAAAAGGTGTATATTAAATAAGATTAAAATTGAAAAGTTATTACTATATTTTAAGATTTTTGTTAACCTGTGTAAAATATATGGAAAGTATTTTTGAGGATATTATTAAAAGGCCGTCGTCCCCATTTCTCCAAGTGGAGGCTCATACGTAATTCCAGACTATTTCCTTGTACTTTCCCTTTGCTGATAAGCAACACTCCTTCCGTTTTGAACCGTCAAACATATACCAAGGGGCAAGCAAGCAAAAATGAGTTTGACCAAAATAAGAAACTAAAATTTTTTTAAAAAGGATTTTTTTTTGTTTAAAAAATATTAATATCTAATGTTATTGAATAAGATTTGACTATTCTCATGTTTAATGAACTGCAGTTTTCTCATATCTGTTTTTTTATATTTAAATAAAATATTAAGCTGTAAATTTGTCAGGAAAAATTTCATTTAACAATATCTTGGATGAAAATAAACTCATTTAATTTCTTGCACGTCAATAGTCATAAGTCTTTTATAAATTAATTATTAATAAATAATAACATTTATTGACTTATTATAAAGATATTGTCATTCAATAAGCAATTTGAATTTTAAATTTGAGGAAGGTTTCGAAAATTTTCATTTAAATATTTTAAAGAAAATTTAATACCGAGTAAATAGAATATTTTTATTTTAAGGTGAAATCATTTAAATTTTTGTAATTTATCTAATTGACATGAGAAGATCCAAAGTTTCCAATTAATGAAATAAAACAAAGAAATTAAGGTGCAATATCGAGCCCATATTTTCACAGGCAAACCAGTTTTCTAAATTGGATTCACTTAAAAGGATTTTGAAGAACAATTAACTTCCGCCCAATGAAACACAACATGAATTATTGTTTCTGAGCGTATTTAATACTATTTCTGATCCTAATTATAAAAACTAGTTAATTAATTTGAGGAGAGTAAGAAAAAAAAGTTAAGTTAGTTATTTATAATAAATATGTATTGTCTTTTCTAAAATATCTTTGCTAATAAAGTGTATTAGCTAGAACTACTATTGTTAGAAGGACTACCCTGTAAAAAAATGCATAAATATAAGAGACAAAGTGAATTGGGGTCTTATATTTAGGACCAAAATAAAAGTCAAACAAGGTTTTATATTAAGAACTAGAGGTAGTATTTTACAGATCAAATGTACAAAAAATACTTTGTGACAATATCCGCATGATAAAATAGTCACATATTTATCACTAATTAATATGAAGATTATGTATTTATTAATTTATTTTGGACATGAAAACTATTTTTGATCTAGCTGCTGTAAAAAACTAGAAATATGTTTTTGTGTGCTGCGTGATTTTGAAAATGAGGTATATTGTCCACAAATTGTGAATATATAACGTAACTTTTCATAGATTTATTATACATAAATTGATATATTAAAAATTTGTAGAAAATTATCTCTCCCTGAACAGCAGAAAAATATATCTAATTGATTGATTATCGCATTGGAGTCATTATTTCTGAGTCAAGTATATATTTAAGAAGATAAAAATGAAAAAGATGCAAGCAGTACCCTCTTTTCCTTAATCCATTTTAAGTACTTAGACTTTTTGGCCAAAAAGAAAACTATTTAGACTTTAAAAAAAAAAAATGGATTCAGATCTCATGCAATCAAATAATGTACGATATTTCTAGTTTTGTGAAGAACAGAGATTTTGTGGTCAGTCAACATAAGTCAACCTTTCTAAGTGTCACTTTAACAGCCTTGGTGATATTTAATTAGTTTTAATGGTAAAATCAAATGTTTTTTTATATTAATTTATTATTAGTATGATAGTCTGATTAGTGATTACACGCTTAAGACAAGGGTAGGACTATAACTTTTTCGACAAATTAATGTATACAGAAGCTAAAAATTAATCTTTTTTTAAGGAAAAAAAATATAGAAGCTGTCTCTGGCAAAAACCAAAGTCCGACACAAACCTATGCTCACTGAAAACATAAATTCCGTGTCTATGTCTCAGTAACTAGATTGAATCACTCAAGTTTGCCACATTATTATTTTATTTATTAATTACTACCAATTGTAATACAAATTACTATGTCCATGGGTCATGACATATTCAAATTCAATTACTAGAATCTGTCAAACCCAGGCAAGTGTGCTTGTATTTTTAATGAACAATAAAGGTTTATTCAAACTAACATCGGACTAAAAATAAATGACCCACGTTTCTAAAATAGTTGGACATTTCAAAGAATCAAAATGTTATGAAAAGTTATAAAAAGCTATACGTTTATTATTATTCGAAAAGAAAAGAAAAAGTATAATATGTCATTGTCATGTAGCATCATAGGCACTTGGTCGTGAAAGGAACCGGGATGGCAGTGAAGAAAGTTGGATTAAGCACCAAAAGAACGCAGCAGGATTTGACTTGGATTTGGCAACTTCCCACCAGCCAATCTGCCGCCAATCTGCATATAATAAAAGTCAACCCCACATCATCGAATTCATCTTTTTCGTATGAGATAATTGTAATGAAGTGCTAAATAAGACATACTCCTCCGGTCCTAATTATAAGACCCAATTGACTTATTTGAGGAGATTAAGGAAGTAAGTTAAGTTGGTTATTTATAATAAATAAGTGTTGTTATTTCTAAAATATCCTTGCTAATTAAGTATATTGGCTAAAACTATCATTATTAGAAGGATTATCTTGGAAAAAAATGCATAAATATAAGAGAGAAAATGGATTGGGTCTTATAATTAGGACCAAATAAAAAGTCAAATTGGGTCTTATAATAAGGACCGGAGGAGTATACCATATCCAATTCTTAACATAAGAGCTAGTTGATTAGTCTAAGTAAATTAAAAAAATTAGTTAAGTTAGTTATTTGTAATAAATAAATATTATTTTTTCTAAAATATTCTTTGAGATCAAATGTATTGGCTATAACTATCATTATTATAATAAC
The DNA here is from genome assembly GCF_004799145.2 of Neltuma alba. Taxonomy (NCBI): domain Eukaryota; kingdom Viridiplantae; phylum Streptophyta; class Magnoliopsida; order Fabales; family Fabaceae; genus Neltuma; species Neltuma alba. Next base: position 388,955 of record NW_021636043.1, on the reverse strand, counting down.
TGCCTTGAAAAAAAGATAAATATGAAAGACAAAATAGACTGTGGTCTTATATTTAAGGCTAAAATAAAAATAAAACAAACTCTTATATTAAGGACATGAGATAGTACTACCTCTAGTCCTAAGTATAAGAGTTAGTTGACTAATTTGGAAAGACTAAGGAAATAAGTTAAGTTGGTTATTTGTAATAAATAGGCGTTGTCTTTCCTAAAATATCCTTACTAATCCATTGTGTTGACTAGAACTATCATTATTATAATGACCGCCTTGAAAAAAAAAGATAAATATGAGAGACAAAGTAAATTGGGTTTTATATCTAAAGTTAAAATAAAATTCAAACAAACTCTTATATTAAGGACATAAGATGGTAATTACTAAAAATCTCATTAATTTATAATTCTCCCTTTCCATTTTGTGTTTTATCCTAAGTTGTGGCGTGAGTTGTGACATGCGTCTTTGTCACTTAAACAAGTGCTCCAGCACCAACAAGTAATCAAAGGTAACAATAAAATCAAACACGCATAATATAAAATGTGAACAAATATTCTTTCAGTTCGAATCTACATTAATCATTCAAATTATGATTTCAGTATTTAGTAATTACATGAGCCTTTGTTCGTGGGATTTCAAGATCCATTCACATCCACAATAATATTTTAATAAAAAATTATAATTATAATGAATGAACTGTATTTTATTCTATAGTTTTTTTTTAAAAAAAAGCAATGCAATATAAGATTTCAACAAAATAATTAGATAAGATGCTTTATCATTTGAGAGGGCCATATCTCTTTAAATTTGTCAAAGCACTCACGAAATTAAAGTGGCGTTTGGCACCTAACATGTACTCGACCTGCCTTTTGTAACCTTGAAATTAATGGTGAGCATTCTCTTTTACTCTATTTAAACCCTTTTTAATGAGTAAATATTGAATAATCAGACATTAATTTTTTTCATCAAAATAATCAGACATTATTTCAAATGAAACTAATCATAACAACTGGTTTGATGTAATATGGTATTTCTTGTTATGTCAACTAAGTCCTGCACAACATGCACAATTATTCTTAAAATAACGATCGTGAATGTTTTTTTTTTCATAAAATAGTTTAAATATTATCAACATTTCAACTATTCTATTCTTTTACTATTGATTATTATTTATTTTTGTAATTAAGAATTTTTATTTGCTGTTATTCCTAAGTCTTATATCAACATTCATCGTCAATAAATCAAATTTTCTTTTTATTTTTATACTGCCCATTATTTCTTTTCTTTTTTGATCCAATTTCTTAATTACAAGAACATTGAGGATATTGGATATAGATGATGAATGATGAATTGAATATGTTTGATTGTTAATGAATATATATTATGGTTTTAATGGGCTAATTGCACACCATAACTTGTACGCAAATGTATCTTATAATCCAACATGAATTTAAAACTATATTAAGAATTTACCCTTTTAATAAAACTCCTAATTTATAGTTTAATTCCGTTTGTTATCATATATATTAATCTTTGGATTGACATCCCTTACTAGAGAAATTAGTGCGTGTGAAAGATTGAACCTTTTGTCCCTTCATGATTTGGAAAGACGTTAATAATAGATTAGATTGTAATTCTTCATTAAAAATCTCCCATCACCAAATACACATTAATTAGTTAGATGATTTCTTATTTTCTTTTGTTTAGTGATAAATTCACATACAAAAGTGTGGCAGAGTGCTAGAGAGCCAAATTGGACCATCGAATTGGTAAGAGGAGAGATTAAATGATTATTAATTAATGTGAAATGAAATACGAAAGTCACCAATTTAATTAGATAATCTTGTGGGAGCCGTCAGTGTCAAAACTAAAAGTCAGACTCATATCTTATTACTAAAATGTTAATTCCATATGCCCACGCCATTAACTAGATCAAATCAACGCCTTCTGCTCCATAATTTCTGTATTCATTTGTTAATATTTAATAATTGATCGTGCCATTTCGCTCATGACATATTCAGTCGCCACTGGAATCGTTTTACAGATTGATCAATTGAATGATCGAACAACAAAATCAATTGTTATATAAAAAAATTTGAAATAAATTAAGTTCACATGACTTGTAACATAAGTAGAAATTTCTTCCCACGGTGTGATGTGCGGATTAACAAATCTGATTAGATTTAAAATTTTAATAAATTTTATTATTTAAGGTGGCTCAAGATTCACTTTTTATGGGAGTATATTTTTTTATTTATTCAAATAAGATTTAAATTAGAGACGCAGAATATAGGAAAAATAGATGAAAATTTGAAATCAATTATTTATTTCTCCATTTAATTATGATACTCCCTATTTAATTCAATATATTCAAATCCCAATTAAGATATTATTCAAATTCAAAATTAACTATTAATTTCTTTATTTGAGCTTTCAATTAAAATCTCATTTAACTCAATATATTTAAATTCCAATCAAGATGTTATTCAAATCTTATTAATTGAATATATTTAGATCCCATACTATCATACACAACCTATTTTTAAAAGAATAGGTATTACAAATTTTTAAGAATATAGTTAATAGTTGATAGTTGATGAATGATGATTGATAGTTGATACCTCTTTTTATCAGTACAAAAAGAAGAAAGATTAGATGATGTCTACATGTCAGTTTAGGCTTCTCAATTTTTACAAGTTTTCAGTAATTTAGGGTTTGCTTAGTTTCTTGTTTTAAAAACAATTTTTTTGTTTTTAAGAACAAAAAAAAACTTGTTTGGCAATTTATTTTTATTTTCATATCTACTTTTTTTTGGGGAAAAAATGCGTCAATATTTTTTTTTTTGGGGGAAATAATGCGTTCATGTTGATGACGGTTCTAGTATTGGGGTTCCTACACGCAAAAGCCTTTAACAGAGCAAGGATAATGGGCCTGAGGCCTATTGGGCTTATTTAACATTGTGAGATAAAATTAGACGAACTTTGAAATGAACCGCACAATATGTTTTTCGGCCACCAACCGCACAATATTTATCACCGGTTCATATTAAAATTAAAATATCCTTAAGACATGATTTAGTCACCCAGAGCAACCTAAAATTTGGCATCTCTCCTGCTTCTTACCATTAATCAAGGCCGTATGTTGGTAACAAAATATAAAACAACCGTAAATCTCGTATAAAACAAAATAAAACCATCATCCGTATAATCCAACGAACCAAAATTAAATAGGAAGATATTATAGACTCGTGACATATTGATAAAGAGACAAGACAAAATGAAAAGATAGAAAGTGAATCCCACACATGTATCTTCACGGTATTGCGTATCATGTTCTTGATGATCACCTTCAAAATTTGGATTGATCAAATCAATTTGGAGATCCAGCACAAATCCCTCAAATCCTCAATTGAACAGTAATTGACAAAATTATCAACTGGGGAGTAAAGTTGTCAAACTCGCGAGTTTAAATAAACTCGTGATAATGATGTAAACTCAGATTATAAACTCGAATTGTGAACTCGTAAAAGTTTACTTTTATTAATAAATTGATATTAAAAGTATATAATCAAATAATTAATATATAAAAAAATGAGAACAATTTCATTTAAATATATTTTAAATTTAAATAATTGAAATTATATCTATCAATGTTCATAATTTATTATATTCAACAACAAAAATTTTTATAAAAATCATATATAAAGTCACTAAACATAATCAAATTCAAAAATTTAACACGAGTTTAAGAGCGAGTTGACACGATTTTGTAAGCCAAAAAGGTAAAAACGGTAAACTCGATAAATAAACTTGTAAGTTTAATTGAGTTTACAGTTATCACGAGTTTAAAAATGAGTCGACACGATTTTGTTAGCTGAAAACGTAAAAACGTTAAATTCGGAGAGTCAACTCACGAGTTTGACAACAGTGCTGGGGAGGATTCAATTACAAACCCTACATAACATATATATATATATATGTCTATTTGTTTGAGAAATGACCTTATATAATATGCAGTATATATACCATGTATGTATATATGTGTCTCTTTTCCCAAACTTAATTCTAAATCTAAGAAAAAGATTGCCAAGATTCATAATTTCAACGACGGTGAGAAATTTATGCAATTAAGCAAACATTTGGTCAGCGTGACGTTAACAAGTTAATGTATCATGTCGCTCCAATGTAAATTCACCATATTCATGGTATTTTGTCTAAATATGATACAGAGAAGGTTTGACTGAATTCCCTAAAATGAAGGTCCATTACGTTAATTTCTCCGTTTCTTCATACATTTTTGCTTATAAATATACTCTTCTTCAGAGTCGACCGGTATACTCTTCATTTTCAGCGTCTCCTTCAAGAGCAATCCATATATACTCTTTGGTAAAACCTTCAAAGCTCTCTTCTATATATGCTCTCCTTTCATGGTCATGGCTTCTTCTTCTTCTTCTGTTGTCTGAAACAGCCATTTAATTTTCTGTGTTATATTCCAATATATATATATATATATATATATATTAAAGCTGCAGGGAATCTGTGAAGCTTGGGGACAACAACATGAGTTTCATACTTCTGGTCTTTTGCATATTCCTTTTCCCAGGTTTGTTGTCCGTATCTGATTCTCTCTCCATCCGAAACTCCCATATCATTCATACTTCTTCTGTGTTTATAATCGTATTAATTCCAGTTAATTAATTTTAATAAACTACTTATTATTATTTTTTTAGTGAAATAAATCATTTAGTTTTAAGAACGCAAAATTTTTCCGACATCTATTATTGAGTGGCCTCACGTGTTTTATTTCCGGCCTCTCGATTTGGATAATATACATGTATTTTGTCTCTGTTTACATTGAAATTTGAAGTTCACTTTCATGTGAAAGAAAGTAGGATATCAAAGGTTCAGTTTTGCTCTACATAGGATAACTATCTTTATATCGACTTTTATTCGACTACTTCACGTGTTCATTTGACTCAGTAAGGTTGAACTTATAACCTCATACATATACTAGTATTCCTTTTAAAAATACTTCAATATCAGATTAAAAAAAGGACTACAGGACTTTCGAACGCAGTGTATCTCTGCAGGGAATTATTTCCATGACATTATCGAGCAGAGAAATTCATTGATATCGTTCTCTTTGAGGGGCATTTAATGAAAATTAATGAAAATGTTGGTATTGCTTAATTGTTGTTTTCATTTTCAATATTTGTCCCTCTCACCACCATACAATTGTTTCTTCTCAATTAAATACCATTAAATGTGTTATAGTCATGTCGGAAGAGACGCACGGTCTTTTGCTTTTTAATTATTTTTTGGTCCTCAACCAATTCTTTATTTATCTTTTATATATTTGCATAAAATTCTCTGTCTATTTATTATTTTTTTAATGAAAATTGTATGACCTGGTTGTAGTTTTATAATACATAAAACTCCAAATTAATACCTTTAACACGATCAAAGATCTCTTCCGCTTATTAACTCTATTATTATATTGTTGATTATCAAAGATTTCTTCCACTTTTTTTTTTTGTTTTGATTTTTTGATTACAACTTGCAGCTCACAAGTCTTCCACTCGATTCTACGAATTGTTGATCCAATTTTTTTTTTTTGGTTATTAGCCAGCGCGCATTAGTTTTTAGGGTACAGTGACTATGATTGATAGTTCAAATTAATTTAAAATACAATATAAGTCTTTTTAGATCACTTCATGAAAAGGTAGTTGTAAAATTAAACATGTGAAGAATTTCTAAAGCTTTTCAAATATGTGCTTGACATAAAATTCAATACAACCGAAATTAATCACCTGTAAAGTTTAAATGGATAGAAGGGCAAAATTAAAAAAAAAATAAATATTCTAAACATTACTCCTATCAAATAGAACTTTATATTACCTCCTATCCTTAATATAAGATCTCGTTTCACTTTTATTTTGGTTCTAAATATAAGATCCAAATCTACTTTGTCTTTTATATTTATGTATTTTTTCTAAGGTAGTCCTTCAAATAATAGTAGTTCTAACCAATATACTTGATTAATAAGGATATTTTAAAAAACATAACATATATTTATTATAAATAACTAATTTAACTTTTTTTCTTAATCTACTCAAATTAGTCAACTAGCTCTTATATTTAGGACGGGAGATAGTATTTTGGACCAAGTCAATTTACGGGAAAAAAGACTTAGAATTATGGGTGAGAGCACTATTTAACTTGATGACTTTTTCAGCCATTAATATCCCGTTAATAGTGGTATACTCAGCCGAAAGCAATATTTTTATTTTTCTAAATCATGTATCATCTGTTGCTCTAGAGGGTGTGAAAAAGTATTTAAGGAAATAAAAACAGAGTTGTGAAAGAACATGGTCTTCCCTTTATTCGAAAATCAAAGAAAGATTTCTTGCGCGCATGCTGTTGAAAAAATGGCACAAGTGTCTCTCCAAGAGGAATATAAAATTATAGGGAAAATCTTACGAAATCCTTTAAACTCCATTTAAATTATATACAGACTTTCTTGAAGAGTTTGTGTATGTATAAACTACTTTTAATGATCTTAGAAAAATTTGGTTGAAAGTTGAAACCTATGCAGACAAAATTCTTTGGGTAATTAATCATTAGAACAATGGCAGATCATAAATAACAGTGCATAGAATGCTTATACAGGATATAAAGCCCAAGCTCTGTCCTACGATTACTCCTCCAGCATCCAAGTAAGCTCTCTCCTCAACGAAGCAACACTTGTATTTTCAAGTGAATATCGACTCTGAAAATTAAAATGGACTCTTTAATATTTTGAACGTTATTAGTGTCTAGAGAACCCCCAAAAGCCTTTGTACGATGGGGGAATCATCAAGAACCCAGAATTCAATAATGGACTTCAAGGCTGGACTCCATTTGGAGATGCTCAAATACAACACACAGTGTCCAGAGGCAACAAATATATCGTGGCTCATAGCAGAAATCACCCATATGATAGTGTTTCCCAGAAGATTTATCTGCAAAAGAACAAACTCTATTCATTATCTGGTATATTTTCTCTTTTCTTCTTCCCTTTCATTACTAATTTTCACATCAAAGAAAGATTTAGGTACCTATCTGTGTTTGTTCTTCTCACTTGATTATGATTGTATGCTATGCAGCTTGGATACAAGTGAGTGGGGAAAATGCAGCAGTTTCAGCAGTTATGAAAACAAGAGAAGGATTCAAACATTGCGGTGCTGTCATTGCAGAGCCTAATTGTTGGTCCATGATTAAGGGTGGCCTCCTAGCTGTTGCTTCAGGACCTGCTGACCTCTATTTTGAGGTATTTTCATATTAGGATATCAAATATCCTGTATATTACATGAAGCATAAATAACCAATGATATATTGTATCTTTATAGCTTGTGAATAGTAGAGTTTCATATGAATTCTATATTTTATGTTGATATTGATGATATGGGAGGAAAAGTATATTCTAATTGCTGAAAGTAGCAATTGACGCTAACAAATTCCATCTGTGCAGAGCAATAATACTTCTGTGGAGATATGGGTAGACAGCATTTCCTTACAGCCATTTACACAGAGACAATGGAGACTTCATCAGGAAAAAAGCATTGAGAAGGTAACTCTTTTGTTACAGTTTCATTCTCCTCGGCATTTTTGTGCCATATGTAGAAGGCATTATAAATCCCATTGACATTAGGAACTCAAGAGAAAAAAAAGGAGATTGTAGTTAGTTTTCCCCCCTGAATGTTTATGATTGTGACATGTAATATATAGAAGAAAAATTTGACTAAAACCAGGTTCATTTCTGTCTTTACAGACACGCAAGAAAAAGGTACTAATACAAGCAGTTGATGAAAGAGGTCACCCTTTATCAAATGCAAGCATATTCTTTGAGCAAAAAAAACCAAGCTTTCCATTTGGGAGTGCCATAAACCAGAACATCCTCAACAACAATGCCTATCAAAACTGGTTCACCTCAAGATTCACGGTCACAGTATTTGAGAATGAAATGAAGTGGTACAGCACTGAAGGAAGTCAAGGCAAAGAGGACTACTCTGTTGCTGATGCAATGCTGCAATTTGCCAAGCAAAACAACATCCCCGTTCGCGGTCACAACATATTTTGGGATGATCCTAGTCAGCAGCCAAGCTGGGTTCCCTCACTCTCACCAGATCAGCTTACTTCAGCAGTTCAGAAAAGGCTCAATTCCGTAGTGTCAAGATACAAGGGTCAGCTTGTTGCTTGGGATGTGGTTAATGAGAATCTGCACTTCTCATTCTTTGAAAGCAAACTTGGACAAGATTTTTCACCCAAGATTTATAATGATGCTCACAACATTGATGCACAAACCACTTTGTTCTTGAATGATTTCAACACCATTGAAGATAGTAGAGATGGTTCATCAACCCCGGCAAGGTACCTTGAGAAGCTCAGACAAATCAAAAGCTATCCAGGTAATGATGGATTGACCATTGGGATTGCTCTGGAGTCCCATTTCTCTGGCCCTCCTGATCTTCCTTACATAAGGTCTTCTATTGATACCCTTGCTGCCTCTGGTTCACCAATTTGGATCACAGAATTGGACGTCAAAAGCCAACCTAACCAGGTAGATCTTAAGAAAATCATACAGTTACAGTTAAGTTTGGTATAAAACAGGAATGAGCATGGTGATAAGCATGGAAGAGGGGGGATTTCCTAAAAACAACTATCACCAATTTTTAACACACCAAACGTAAAAGTCTAACTTTCCCTCTCGTTTTCTCATTTTAGAAAGGACTTTTTGGCATATCAAACATATCATTAGTGGTGAAGAACGCCGACATAGGCTAGCATTTTTCATTTTTCTTGATGATTGTTTTGTGCAGGCACAGTACTTAGAGCAGATTCTGAGAGAGGTTCATTCTCACCCAAAGGTTCAGGGCATTATTATGTGGACACCATGGAGTCCTAGTGGGTGTTACCGCATGTGCTTGACTGATAACAATTTCAAGAACTTGCCTACTGGGGATGTTGTGGACAAGTTGCTTCATGAGTGGGGATTTAATACAAAATTGAAAGGAACAACAGACCCAAATGGGTTCTTTAAGGCAAATCTTTTCCATGGTGATTACCAAGTGAAGGTCAGACACCCTATTTTGAGAAACTTCACTTTAACTAAGCATATGCAAATTATGCCAGCAGATGAACCTAAGCACGTGACTCAAGTTTTACAACTTTCCGTTTAATTATTAGGCTCTTTTACATATTGTGGAATATATGACCCTATATATAAAAGTGGTCTTTATTATGACTATATTTTTGGGTTTGCTAGAGGAATGGAAATGGGTCTTATTTGTTTTGTGTTGCAAAGATATGAAAAGGATGCAGAAAGTAAAAGCTACTAAAGCAAATAAGACTTATTGCGCATGAGCACAAACCAAAAATCACAAGAACGATATATCAATGCATACATGGACTTTTAACATGGAAAAGCCTCTGATGCAGGGGGAAAAACCAGGAATCTTAATCTAATCAACAAAAAAATTTCAACAGTAAAAATAGTATTGATAGTAATAGGTCCTTCAACTATCTCTCTAATCAAACTAAATATCAGATTAACTCATAATCAATTAATATATCAAACTAAATAGTCTTGTTGTCCTTTAATTTTGTACCCACTTTTTATCTGAAATTTATACTATACTTTAGCTTGGCCCTTTAACTTGTTTAATCTCTTGTACTTTGAAATTAATACTTTAATTTAATTTTTTTAGTACATATTTTTCTCTTCTTTAATACTTTTTTAATATAGGGTTAAGGCGCATCCAACAATTCGAAGTATTTTGTTAGGTATGTTGAACACCCTAAAAAATTTTGTGGTATGCCTAGTACCTTGAAGTATTTTTTTCAGATACATACACTACCCTAAAATATTTTGTGATGTAATTTTGTTCTTAAATATTAATTTTTTAAGAAGCAATTATGCTTTGAAAATATTATTTCATGAACAGTTTTAATTTCATCATTAATTCTTTAAAAGATTTGTTAAATGAATGTATATCAAGCACTATAAAGTATTTTTCAGTATTTTTTAGGGTACTAGATACACCTTAAAAAAAATGCTTTAAGGTGCTAGAGGCATCACACAATATGTTGGGATGTTGGATGTACTTGAAAAAATATTTCAGGATACTGGGTGTACCACAAAATACTTTACACAGCACCTGACAAAATAATTTTGTGAGGTGTGTTGGATGCAACTTAACTTTTAATTAATATATTCAACAAAAATATTGTACAAAATTAAATTAAATTAATTATAAATAAGTTTAACAAAATTACCATGCCAATGCAAAAATAAAATAAATTCTTTCTCTCTAATGTTTCAACTCCCAAATTTCCCATTCACTGTACCTGAGTGAGAGAGAATAATACGCATTTTGGAAGCATCCATATCAAAATCATTGAATGTGTGAGTCACCAATCTCTGACTGACTGTATATAATGTACTTTAATATATTTTAAACAATTTTAATATGAAATTTTCATAATATTAATAATTACAATTAAAACTTAACATACAGTCAAGAGAAATAAAAGTAGATCGGGATAGTATTGAATATCGAAAAAAAAATTATGTTTGAAGAATTACGTTCAGTATTTAAATCTAGCAATGCACGTACAGATATAATTTCAAAGTATCTGAATATCATATATAATTATATGAAAATAATATTATTTTGCCTATGTAATTATGTATAATAAATGACCCAAGAAACAGAAGAATAGCCATATGCAATTTGTTTGATAAGAGTAGACACTAATTCTTAAATGTATGCTATAAATGTTTACCAATATTTTAAAAGTTGTGTTTCATACTTTGATTCAATTATAAATCACAACATAAATGGGAATTATATCCTACTATTTATTGTGGCATTAAAAAGTACTCCCGAGTCCTGCATATTGAATTGGATGTGGTTTAATATTAAATACATAAAATTTTGATCGCCTTTGTCTCTCTTATTTAATACTCCCATTTAAAATAGGGATATTCTAAAAAAGAGACATATAATTTTTATATAATAATGATAAATAACTAATTTAATCAATATTTAATTTTTATAAATAAATAAATAAATTCTTATATTTAAGATCAATCAGAATAAACAATAACTATAAATATACAGTCACCAATTAAATTCTTTAAATTTATATGTAGTTACTACCAATCAATTAATTGGATATTCATTCATGAACATCAATTACTTAAACTTTAAAGCATAGTATAAAAGATGCTACACTATTCAGCCTCCCATTATATTCCCTTCAGAAACAAGAGACCACATCTGTTGAAGCTTGAAGGCTACAAGTATGAGCATTCTTGTGCTGTTTATCATCCTGCAGTTCTCAGGTTTGGTGTCCATAAATGTTCGGCTTTTAATTTTATAGCTAATAATAAATGTGACGATTATCAAAATTTAGTCTTTATAGAAAACCGTATATGATTCATTGTTAAAAATAATTGACTCTTCACGTTTGGGAAAATTGATAAGCAGATTGTCTTTTCTTTTCTCTTATCTTCCTTTCGTTTAATAGGTTCTCTTTTATTCCTTCTCAATTTTTAAACTGATAAAACTGTTGCTTTTCATCCTTTCTCATTATTTTTCAATTTTTTTAAAAGAATTATCTTGAATGTAATCCAGCTGAAATAAAACGTGATTTATATAATAAACTAGGAAAAATGTGTCAACAACTGAAAAATCTAGTGACAATTCAGTTCACTAAAATCTCATTGACATTTTGTAAAATTGCCTGATATGTACCTTGATATATATGTAAATGAATTTATACTCATCCAGTATTTGAAGTTCTTCTCAAGTCTTCGTTATCAATATACATAATGTCTCCACAGGATTTGAAGCTTTGCCGTATGACTACACAGCCAGCATCGAGGTGAGTTCTTCTTCCAACAGTATTTTAATTATCAAAACAATATCAATAGAGTATTAATAAATAGGAGAGGAAGTGAGAGGTTATGATCCGCCTCTTACTATGAGTCTTAAGAATTAAATCTTCTAAATTATGTATAGTCCACTTGAATTGAAGAAAAATAAAGACATAAAGGAGTAGAATTCACTTTTGCCCGGTGAGTCCCACTGAAGTAGGCTCCACATAGGATTTGCTCTAAGTCTACGTTTACATGTTCTTATGTTTTCATGCTTTAGTGTCTAGAAAATCCTCAAAAGCCTTTGTACAATGGGGGAATCATAAAAAACCCAGAATTGAATGATGGGCTGGAAGGCTGGACTGCAATTGGAGATGCTAAAATACAACACAGAGAATCAAGAGGCAACAAATTTATTGTGGCCTGTAACAGAAATCAACCAAACGATAGTGTCTCCCAGAAGATTTACATGAGAAAGAATAATCTTTATACATTATCTGGTAAACTTTCTCCCCTGCACACTCAAGGGAATATACCCATCTGGATATGTTATTCTCTTCTTCTTGCTCGGTAATGGATTGGATATTATGCAGCTTGGATACAAGTGAGTCAGGGAAATGCTGCAGTATCGGCAGTTGTGAAAACAAGGGAAGGACTCAAATACGGTGGAGCCATTGTTGCAGAGTCTAATTGCTGGTCCATGCTTAAGGGTGGTCTCACAGTTGATACTTCAGGGCCTGCAGAGGTTTACTTTGAGGTACTTTTTAACATATTATTCCGTAATTATGGGAAAAAGGACTATTGATGTGCTAAATCAATGATTTCCAATTTTCCTTGAGACTCAAGAAAAATGCTAAACTTTGCAGAGCAATGACACTTCTGTGGAGATATGGGTTGATAGCATTTCCTTGCAGCCTTTCACACAGAAACAATGGAGACTTCATCAAGAGCAATGCGTCGAGAAGGTAATCCTTTTTTGTTTTAGTTTCATTTTTTTTATCTGTATTTTGGACTAAAGGGGCAAATCACTATAAACGCCATTAACTCAGAACATAGCAAGAGATTATAATTCTTGTTTTGAATACTTATGATGATGATGTGTGCGTGCGTAAATGCATATATTAGGGAGATTAAACTAAAACCAGGTTCAAATTTTGGTTTGGTAGAAACACAAGAAAAGGGTATTAATCCAAGCAATTGATGGAAGAGGCAATCCGTGGCAAAATGCAAGCATAACCTTTGAGCAGAAGAGGTCAAATTTTCCATTTGGCTGTGCCATGAACAAGCACATCCTTGATAATACTGCATACCAGAACTGGTTCACTTCAAGGTTCACGGTTACTACGTTTGTAAACGAAATGAAGTGGTACAGTACTGAGAGTGTACAAGGCAAAGAGGACTACTCCATAGCTGATGCAATGTTGAACTTTGCCAATCAGCACAAAATTGCTGTTCGTGGTCACAACGTATTCTGGGATGACCCTAAATACCAACCAAGTTGGGTTCCTTCACTCCCACCAGACCAGCTTAACTCAGCAGTTCAGAAAAGGCTTAACTCGGTTGTGTCGCGATACAAGGGTCAACTCGTTGATTGGGATGTTGTTAATGAAAATCTGCACTTTTCATTTCTAGAAAGCAAACTTGGGAAAGATGCTTCTGCGAAGATTTACCATGATGCTCACAATATTGATGGAAAGACCACGTTGTTTCTGAATGAATTCAACGCCATTGAGGATAGTAGAGATGGTGTATCCATCCCAGCAAAGTACTTAGAGAAGCTCAGAGAGATTAAAGGATACGCTGGTTACACAGGATGGCCAATTGGAATTGGGCTAGAGGCCCATTTCAGTGTTCCTCCTAATCTGCCTTACATGAGGTCATCTATTGATACTCTTGCTGCTAGTGGCTCTTCACTTTGGCTTACAGAAGTGGATGTCAAAAACATGCCAAATCAGGTAAGTCTCAATAAGATCTAACCCAGGTCTTTTTCAGAGCGACCCTTTATATATATTCGCTTTGAACAAAATTTAAGACAAGTCTGTATAATTTGGTTTGTGTAAGCAGAGTACCTGGAACAAGTTCTGAGAGAGGCACACTCGCACCCACATATTCAGGGCATTGTTCTGTGGACACCATGGAAAGAGTGTGAAGCTATGTGTTTGATTGATGAAAATTTCAAGAACTTGCCCTGTGGAGATGTTGTGGACAAGCTTCTTCAAGAGTGGGGATTCACACAATCACTGGAAGCCACAACTGACTCCAATGGATTTCTTGAGGCCACACTTTTTCATGGTGATTACCAAGTCAAGATCACTCACCCTCTCAGCAACAGCCTCACTTCACTTCACAACTTGCAGGTCATGCCAATGGATGAACCAAACAAAGCTGCACAAATTATACAACTTTCTATTTGAGCTTTTTCTTCTGCATACCTACTGGACTCGGAACTGTATGTTTATTTAAGAAAATAATCACTACTCAATAATATAATGATTGTTTTGCGTCTATTTTTATTCCAATACATAGCATATTAGGGAAAAGTACTTGATTAAGTTCTGAATTAATAGTATTAGGAAATTGGAAAAATTATTAGTGAATCTTATTGGGACTTCCATGAATGAATTGAATGCCTGTAGACTTCTAATAGTCATTGATATGTCTGAGTCCTCATCCATGATGCTCTATTAACCGGAAGAACCAAGGAATCATTACATTGATCTGATTCTGTAGTTGCAATTCTTTAGTTTTTAATTCAGTTTCTCTACGCAATTAGTCACTTACGGCCTAGTCAATAATGTTCTTGTTGACCTTGAACCAATTGTTAATAACCTAATATAGATTACGCGGGAAAGGCCGGAGGCGTATTGAGCATCATGATATTGTTCATTTATTGGCCATCCATATTGTCATTCATAAGACTTTTATGAACAAAGACAAATTTAGAAGACAGTGCCATTAAGATGGAAACAATTTTCGCAGCAGACAGGGAATATACATTATTAGAAAGGCCAACTATTTTAGGTAATTTGACAGTTATATTCAAATTACTTCCAAAATTATTAGGTATCGTTTCATATTTTTTTAAACCCCAGGTCAACTGGGTTATATATTTTATGATTATTTCCCTCATAAATGAACTGTATAAAATTTAAAAATAAATTTCGAGAATCAAGACTTGCAACTCTTCCCTATGTTCGATTCCCTATCCTACTGCTAAACATAATAGCCAAAAGACTAAACAAATGAATTTAAAATCCAATATCCAGTCATCATGTAGAGATCATTTGATTGGAAGGATTCTCTCCAACGTGGGCAGAATCAACCTTGTTATGCCGCATACAAGAGAAAAAATATGAAGTCAGGTCTGAACTCTGAATCCTCTTTTGTTCTCATTTGCTAACTTCTCCAGTTTTGACCATACTTTTTCACGGGCATATTCCGTCCACACTGTAAGGATAGTTCAACCTCATTATCCCTCTGACAAATGTCATGGTCTGAAAAACCCGTTGTATTTGTCTTCACTGATTGTCCACTTCTGAACTTCGTCCCCCACTTTCCTTGCTCCTAGGAATATAAACACACGAAACATTTTCACACACCCAAATTCAGAATCATCTTTGAGACATAGTTCTACTCCTTCTTCCCTACTTGATCAAAATAGCCAGCCTACAAAATGATTGAATCAAATCCACCCCTCCAGCAATATTATGGCAGGCTTTTACAAGAATCAGCTGGTAAAGGCCACCAGAATAGAAGCTACTTTTATGATCCTACTCATTATCCTGTAATAACGGAATGTGAGCTGCCATTGATAGACCTTGATGGTCTTAAGAGGTGTGATAGAAGAGAGAGGCTTGCATGCTCTGCAGCAATATGTAAGGCAGCATCAGAATGGGGATTCTTCCAAGTTATCAACCATGGAATAGACACTGAGCTGTTGAGAAAGATGAGGAGAGAGCAAGTGAAGCTGTTTGATATGCCTTTTGAGAAGAAGGAAACGTGTGGCCTTCTGAATAACTCATACAGGTGGGGCACACCAACAGCTACTCGTCCAAATCAATTCTCATGGTCAGAAGCTTTCCATATTCCTCTCACTAAGATTTCAGAGCCAGCTTGCTGGGGTGAATTCAAATCTTTAAGGTATCAAGATTCTATGCCTTTTATCTATTTTAGTTGAAATCCGTCACTCCCTGTAAAAGAAGCATCAATACTTCAAAGTTTGATGCTTTATGTTTTTCTTCAGGCTCTATATTCTTTTTCAAGTTAAGGAAGAAAACAAATATAAGAGAAAACTTAGATGGTCTTGTAAACAAACAAGAGCTTTTTGGTTGTCTTATTAATATCGACGCCACAACCAAAGTCTTTTATTTTTCTGTGGCTGAGAAGCATTTGGAGCTTTGTCATGAAAGCCAAGACCCAAGATTGAAAGCTTAAAGCCATCAGGGTTTGTTTTCTTACTGCTCTTAAACGTTCATTGATCCTTTTGGTCCAACTCTTTTTAATCATAAAAAATTTCATACGAAGGATGAAAAACAACATATGAATAAACTAAAAGCACTTGCAAACAAAAACGAGCTTTTTCGGCTATTATTGATGCCGACCCCACAACGAAATCTTTTATTTTACTTTGAGCGCGAAGTATTTGGAGCTTTGTTATGCAAGTCAAATTATAAGCTTAGAGCCTTGATGCTTTATTTGCCTGCTGCTTTTAAAAAGTGTTTTTTAGAAAGAGAATATTCTTGGCCCAACTACCTTTTGTTCTTGAGAAATTTTTTATCATGGAAGAAGATCAAAACTAGATGAATAATAAATTACAAACAACGATAAATTAAATGCGCATGTAGACAAACAAGCGCTTTTTTGGTTGTTCTTGATGTTGACATCCCAACAAAATATTCATTTTTCTGTGAATAAGTACTCGGATCTCTGAATACAATTTAATTCGGTTTGCAACTTTGGCTACAGTGAAGTGATAAATGAATTTGCAGCAGCAATGTTAAGACTATCAAGGCTATTAGCAGGAATTCTGGCGGAGAATTTGGGGAATCCAAAGGACGCAATTGAAGAAGTTTGTGATGAAAGCACATGTTTTCTGAGACTAAATCACTACCCAAAATCTGAAGAAGAAACTTTTGGATTAGTTCCTCACACGGATAGTGATTTCCTAACAATCCTCTATCAAGATCATGTGGGTGGACTCCAACTTATGAAGGACTCCAAATGGGTGGCCGTCAAACCAAATCCAGATGCTCTCATCGTTAACATTGGAGACCTTTTCCAGGTAAAAATTGAGATGTTCCTTCACAGAACTGCTATAGAGAACTAGCATGCTAATACACAACTCGACCAGTTGAAAGACACCTCATTAAGAATGTGTCATCCAGCTCCCCCAATTCAAGAACAAAACACAAGTGCATTTTCATTTTTAGAGCTGTCAAGTTTTTTCAGCAATAGCAAGACAGAGTAAATGTTTTTAGCAGTTCAGCAGCATTAGATTGATTTTTACATAAATATACTTTCCACCACTAATCCTTATGGGTAGATTTACGGCTTTTTAAAGTACATAAACAAGACTGGAAAAAAGAACCCCAGTCACTCCAATTGTTTTGATGATTGTTATACAATTTTTCCTATAACCCAATGAAAAAGCAAAAAATGTTTACAGCTTCATATTGTATGTTTAGTTTTTAAGTTGTTCTACGCGATAGTTAAGTTACGATAGTTAACTAAAAATGATTCATCTAAAGCATGAGGCACAGAAATTATCAACTAGTACCACTAAAACAAAAGTCCATAATAAGCAGCGGGAATCAGAACGACCATGATACATCAATTATTAAGAGATTAATTCACTAACAAATTCTTTTCTTGGCAAAACCCAAATACAGGCATGGAGCAACGATGAATATAAGAGTGTGGAGCACAAGGTCATGGCAAATAACAAAATGGAGAGATACTCCACAGCATACTTTCTATGCCCATGTTACAATACTTTGATAGGGAGCCGCACAGAGTCGTCAATATATAGGAAATTCACTTTTGGAGAATACCGAAACCAATTCAGGATGATGTCAAAAGATTTGGACACAAAATTGGACTATCAAGATTTCTTCAAGATACCAATCCATTGATAATGAAAAGTGATTGAATGGCACAATACTAGTTTAGTGGGATTAATACTAAAATCCCTTGGTACAAATGGACAAAGAGGTGGTTCCATACTTTCCCCCCACCCCCCTAAATTTCCTTCATTTTTATATATCTTCAGAGGGGTCTAAGATACAAAATATACAAGTGAAAGGAGTCTTGTAATCAAGTAATGCATCATAAAGTACAACAAAATAAAAAGCCATTTCTTTGTTCATTATATGTTTTACCCTTTTCCTTTCAGGTTTTACTGTCATCATGCACACAACTGATTACTGAAGTAGTTTAGATGTGAACTACTTCAACGAAAAACCCAAATATTCAATATACAGAAGCTAACACAAAGAAGCTCATATGCATGACACACAACACAAGCCACTTAGAAGATAATGAGAAAACTCAGTTTCAAGTTATTTATAAAATATAAAACAGAAGATGCAAAAATTTGATGCTTAGATACCCTAATAACCCCAATTTGTTCTAAATCGTAACTTATTTAACTAAAAACCCATTTGGAATAACTTATAAATAGCTTTTTAATCGTGATTTATGAAATATGAGATAAATATATGAGAAAAGTTTTGTCTCAACTTACATAAAACATGCTTATAAATGATTTCAATCATAATGACAAATAGGACCTAATTCTAACCCAATTAATTAAGTAGTAGGACAGCTTAACTAATCACCAATTGCTAATTCCCAATCACTGAAAGACATAGAGACGAGGGGAAGAAACCCCTTGAGTGAAATATAGTTAGCATCAAAATGAAACTCTGTTTTTATAGCAAATGTTACAAGTCTTTAAAGACTGATATTTACAAAATAATATCATTTACATTCCAAAAAGAACAATTCCAAAATTGCGTATACATCCATAATTATTCCTTTATATCTTATATACACTGTCAATAAAAAAAATACAAAAAAAAAAAAAAAACCCTCAAATGCAAAAGTTCATAACCTTGGTTATATGTTTGCTTGCCCTCTTAACATTGTATAATCAGAACCAAAGGCGGGCTTTTCCATTGCAACATATTTTACTAACCATTCCCGTTAGACGCCAAATGCAGATGCTTTGTCAGATTGAAAAGGTGCTGAATCCTTCTGATTGAACTTCAATTTCACTGTATAAGAATTTGATCCATAGATTTCATATTGACAAACTTTGACTAGGACGAGACAACGATTGAAGAATTATATACATTCGCAATTACCTAAGACACAAAAAAACTTAAATTTGTGCTTTGGCATGAAATATGTAATTCTTCTGCTTTCAATGGATTCACATACCTTAGTCAAGAAACAGTCCTACTTTGTCTTTCAAACTACATTTTCTCTTCGTCAAGGGAACTTTATCTTTACCAGAAAATTCGTCTTGTCTTTTTCCAGGGGACTCCTGGGTGAACTCCACACTTTCGACAATAGACTTGTTCTTCTCCTCCTCAAGGGGTTTCAGCAAAGGACCCAACAAAAGCTCCAGCATCTCTTGAGCAGGATCACCAGTTTGAGAGGTTCTAGTAGGAACCAATTCACCGGTTTTATTTGAAGTGGAACTGTATAGACCCTCCCCTTCGGGAGAAGACCACCTTTTTCTCTCACAATGGGAACCAAGAGAATTTCCATATTCACCTGTCGTTGGAAATTGCTGTACTGATTCAGACTGGCTATTTGATGCTTCTTTTTGTTTCTTCTTCTCATAATCTTTGACATACTGCAGGTAGAAACAAGAAATTTACATCAGCAAACAAGAACATGACTTAATTCTTCCGTAGCTGGGAAACTAGGAATAAATATTGAACCTCAACCCCTTTTAGATTTGCATTATGGCACTATATTCTTTATGCAGTCAAGTATATGATGAGAAGTAATAAACATATTTACATTCACATTACTCGTAAGAAACCATGTGTTATGATTTTCCTTCGAGAAACATTCCAAGAATTTAAATTACCTCCTCCGCAATGGTCATCAGGTCCTCAATCGTTAGCTCTGTGTCATAATCAGTAAAACCTTGAACAGAATTTGCATCAGTATCACCACAACTAGGGTCTTTGACAGTTTGGCTTTTATTTGAAGAACTCTTCAGAGATTTGACCTTAGAACTCTCCTTTTTCTTCTTGTTCTTGTTCTTTTGTGTAGCATTACCATCACTGTTTGCATCCTGTTCACTCAACTTTCTTCTTCTCTTAACTCCGCGTTCTGCAAGAGAGTACGACTTCCTCTTTGAAGTTTCCCTCTTATGACCCACTCCTGCTTTCTTCAGTGCAATTTCAGCATCTTCCATCAAGTCAGGAGCTTCAGCTATAGCTGATTTCCCTGGAGTGCAATTCTTTTCAGCACTGACAGAATTGTGCACAGGGATGGTAGCGGCCGCAACCTTCGGCAGCATCCATGGTGGTAAATACCGTTTGCTTGCATCGCAGAAGCAACTCTGACAATTTCTTTCTCCGAATCATGATTATCGCACATCCCCACTGATAAGGATCTGAGGCATTTTTAAGTTACTGTATTAGATAGGATCAGCAACTCCCAAAGCTGAGTCAATTTTCTAAAGGACAGTCATAGATTTTTACTCAGATCACAGTTTAAGCGGGATGCTAAATTAAACAACAAAGGGCTACGTCAAAAACATCAACAGTATCTGGGATCAATATTCTCCACCCCCTTGCAAATGAGAAAATAAAAATGCAAGATTATGAAGTTTCTCATCCACATACTATCTTACATTAAACTTTAAAGAGAAAACATGGTTGAAACATCAGCAGGTCAGCTTGTATCAGCAATTTTTTTTTTTTCCTTTTCTTCAATTGAAAAACAGATTACGGAGAGAATCCATCTACTTAACTTAAAATATATGATAAGGAATCAGAGCTATAACTATATTACAAGAACAAGTGGTGTTTCCATTAAGGCAAACATGCCAGCACTGAGATCTTGCAAAGTTGCAAGAACATAATGTCTTTACAATATTTTTATTGGAAAACAAACGGATTACAGAGACAATCTATGCACTTGATCTGACAGTACATGATACAAAATCACAGCTAAAAATATATTACAAGAACAAGTCATATTGCCATCAAGGTAAGTAAACATGCCAGAAATGACATTTTGCAAGGACTGGCCAAAGATCCTGAAAGACAATAAATAGCTGTCCCCAAGATCTTCAAAACACGTACAAGTTTACAATCGACGACAATTATTTTTCAACCTTTCGTCTAAATTGACTTGGGAACGAAGCCAATGCTCCTCACTTTAAACTACCCATCTGTAGTGCTAAAAATTTGAATGGCTAATCATTCAGGATCTAAGGAACTTCGATCTCACTTCAGTATTACATATTGGGTTCTGTTACACTTCTGTAACAAGAAGTAGAGAGAGAGAGAGAGAGAGAGAGAGGGAAAGATAGAGGAAGATTGAAGAAGAACAGAGGGAATAGAGAAACCAAGAGGAAAAGAGAGAAACAGAGTGACAAGAGAGACTGAAGAATACTGCACTTCAATCCATGAGAAAACACAGACACACGATTATCCTGGAAATACAGCCTTCTATAGGCAGAAAACAATAACAACTAACAGAAATTTAAATGTAACTAACAACTAATCCTACTAACGACTAACAGCTACTAAACCATAGACTATGACCTAACTACCCTTGCTTAAAAAACACCAATTACAATTATATAACAGGTTCTTTAAGCATATATATTCTTGACTTGACCTACTAATTAACATGACGCGTGTTCAAGACAAGAACGTATCACAGGTGTTGTCAAACCATATTCCATTCCAAGCGTAGATCCAACTTTCATCCCACCACTTGCCCCTCCATCCATATGCAACTTGCCATACATCCTTTTTAAACAATCTCCAAATGGAAGTAAAATTATCTGAGGCAAGTATGCAGGTAGATTCCTCCAATTCATTCCATGTGTTACGGTCACTACCAGATCCTGCCATGTTGATCAATAATCTAGAACCCTACAATCAACTTCACCGTCATTTTTGTTCAAAAAAGCCGGTTCTAGACCTTTATCCTGTAATCTTGCTTAGTTCAACATTACTTCACCCTTTTAGTTCCTTTGCTTTCCACTTATTGGTGGGATTTCATTTGATCACTCATCATCATTTTTAGCACCCACCACTAATACTTCCCTTCTGGCAGATTGCCCATGACAATTATGACAGTCCAAGATCTTCTTACCAATAGTCTCCACAAGTACATCTCCCTCCAATGATTCGGTGAAAACGATTTTTATCCCTTAACGACACTTCTCTTCCATAAACCTTTGAGATCAATTTAGCAAAATTGTGGCAATCAACACAAATCCGGAGGTTTTTTATAATGCGGATTGGCACTCCTTTTGGGGTGGCAATTAAGCCAAAAGTCAGAGCCAATTTTTCACTGTGGCCTTGAAGTATCTTCTCCTTCTGCTCATCATCCACATCATACAGCACACAACTTAAATCAGGAACATAACCAACTTCTTTGAACTTGATTGATAACTCCTTCACCTTTGCAAATATCTCCTCTCTTCTAGGATGGCAACGATCACTCGCATGGAAAGTGTGGAGTATTTGATCAAGCTCAATCCAGCTTTTTCCAGGCTCCTTTATTACAGCCTTCTTCAACATCAGATCTCTCAGTGATTTTACATCTTCCCATCTTCCTACTGAAGCATATAAATTAGAAAGAATAACATAATTCCCAGCATTTCCAGGTTCAACTTCTAGAAGTCGATGGCCCACAAATTCACCTATGTCAACATTTGAATGAACCCTACAGGCACCTAAAAGGGAACCCCATATAGCTGGTGTTGGCTCAAAAGGCATTTCATTGATAAATTTAAAAGCCTCTTCCACTTGACCAGATCGACCAAGCAAGTCAACAACACAACCATAATGCTCAATCTCTGGTTCAACTCCAAGTTTACCATTGGCCATATCATTGAAGATATCCAGCCCCCTATCTTCCAGTCCTCCATGGCTGCAACCAGATAACACAGCCAAAATTGTGACACTATCAGGGTTGACTTTATTTTCTTCCCTCATTAAAGTGAAAAGATCAAGCACTTCTCTGCCCATTCCATGTTTACTATACCCCACTAGCATTGCATTCCAGGATATAACAGTTCTCACTGGCATGGTATCGAAGATCCTCCTTGAATAAATGAGGTTTCCACATTTTGAGTACATGTCAATCAAAGAGTTTTGAAGGACAACAGATGAGGGGATTTCACAGCGAAGAACATGATTATGAACTTGTTTGCCATGATCTAGAGCAGCAAGCCCAGAAAGTGCAGTTAAAACACTAGCATAAGTAACATAATTTGATTGCATTCCTTCCTTTTGAAGCTGGCGAAATAGCCCCAATGCCTCTCCATCAAAACCCAGTTGAGCATAACCAGAGATTATAGCAGTACAAGAAACTACATCCCTTTCTGGCATGCATTTGAACACATCATGAGCTTCATGAATTTTTCCAACTTTGGCATACATGTCGAGAAGTGAGCTTCCAACAAAGATATGAGATTCATAATCTGATTTAATGATAAGTGAGTGGATTTGTCTTCCGAAGACAAATCCAGGAGAACCTGTGCATGAAGTAAGTACAGTCGCAAAAGTGAATTCATTAGGTTTTGTTCCTGCCAAAGGGAATGCGTGATTACCATCAGTATAGGGAAAATATTGGGATAGCAATTTTTTTTGGTCTTTTGATGGGGGGATAAAAAATTGAGCCATGAATGAGAGGCTTTTTCCCCTGGTTAATGTAAGCTTGTGATATCTAACCACCAAAAAAATCTTATTTTCATTTCATTGACACAATGACTTCTCCATAAATTTCTAACAAACTAATGATAAAATCTCAGCTAGACATTTTGCACATCCATGTGATGGAAGAAGCTATTTAACCCACTTGCAAAGTATAGTTCATCATACAATCATCTGGTTCGTCGTGGATACAAAAGAATTTCTCCAAACTTTACACCAAAAGGGGGGAAAAAGATAGCACGATGAACATATGGGGATTATTCCGCAATCCGTTTCTAAGATAATTTTATCAACACACACAGTAACTAACAAGTGAACACCAAGCATACCTGATCTTAACATGTGTAGAAAGAGGGTAAGAGCCTCAGAAGCATAACCCTTTTGAGAATAAGCAGAGATCATCGCTGTCCATGACACCACATTTCTTTCAGGCATTTCATTGAGCACTCGCCGTGCATCATCCAATGAGTCACACTTAGTATAGAAAACGATCAACCTTGTTCTAAGGTATACAGATGGCAAATAATCAGTTTTGATCATGTGGGCATGCACTCTCTGCCCTTCTCTAGTGGCCCTTTGGTTCACACACTCATTCAAGATGGAATTGTAACCTTTGAACTTGATTTGGGGGCCCATAAGGGCCATTTGTAGCAAAGCTTCTTGAAGATGAACATTACACATAGAAGCTATAAAAGCCCGTGAATTTGAAGGGTACGTCACGAATCCTAGTTGAGTGATCAACGTTTCCTGAATGTAAGAAGTTATATATCTTGTTCGAAGCATTGGAACTTGTTAGTTAGTGCATAATTTTGTTTGGCACGATAAAGCCTTAATCGTTTGCTACATCATATGCATTTTCCCCCCTCTGACGCCCAGCCACTAAATCATGGATTTTAAACTCGTTGATCCTCAGGCCAAAAGAAAAAACTCGTTGGTCTTGAAAACCATAATGCAAAACGAAAAATAAATAAATAAGCAAACAGTCTCATATAAGTACTATATTTTACAATGCACATGTTTTAACATTTGTATCATTATTTTTTACCACTACAATATTTCAAAATGACTCAAAAACTTACAGAAAATTCTTTTTTTTTTTTTTGGGTTGTAATGAATATCTTCATCAAAGTTTTGACATACTTGATCTAAAATTCAAGAATGCAAAAAAGAAAAAAAGAAGAAGAAAATCCCATTAGAATACAACATAACAATAAAACAATCTACATACAATGACATATACATTTATATTGTTTGATTCAGTACTTAGTAGTCAACGAGGAAGAATACCACCATTGATTGGGGGAAAAAAGAAGAAGTTATAATTATCAAAAAGGAAGAACGCAAGTTGTGAATGAATAAAATGATACTACATTCTTGAATCCTGATATTTTTATATATACTGTGAATGAAAAATATGTCATGTCAAAACATTTAACTATATATGTATTGATTAAAAACATCTAGTTGCGTGTGCGTGTGTGTGTATTTTGCCAGCACAATTCAATGCATAAATACGTGTTAAGTTACTGTTTATATATATATATATATATATATATATATAATAAATGCATAAAAAAGAAGTAACAGACTACCAAGCAACTAACTAGAAAAAGGAAAAAAGAAGAAGACTGAACATAAGCAAGGAATACAAATAAAAGGAATCAGCATACCTGTACGAAGAATTAGAATAATTTCCATTACTTCCCTCTCAATCAAAAAAAGCTCGAACCAAGTAGGCAACAAGCCGTATCAAGCAATCTAAAATAGCACGAAGTCACCCAAGTGCCACTGGGGCACCACAAAAAGACCGTAATTTTCCCAAAATTGAGTAGAGTACAGCAGATGCCGGCCAGGGAATTAATTAAAAAGAATCCCAATAAAAAAATGGAATGCATGTTCATTCATATAAAATAGGTTTGTCCAGCCCAAATCTCATAGAAATGATTCATACGAAAGGGAGTCGCTGAGATATGAAAATCTGAAGCGTCATATCGAAGACAAAAAGACAAAGCGCACAACTAGAAAGACTCGAACGCTACCTGTTGAGTCGCCGACGACAACAAGAATGGAGAACAAGAACGCCGGAGAGGTTGAACGGCGACTGTGAGAGTAGAGAAGGGTGACTGTGCGTGACAGGAGCTGTTGACGACGCGAGAGAGAGGGATCACCATGGGTCGGGCTTCCCTGCCGTTATCATCCTGTGCCCTCCGCTACGTTTATACGGCACCGTTTGCAATGTTGAGGGGGAAAATGTTTTCGTGGTGGATAGGTCAACAAACAGCCAAACAGGGATGAACGGGCATTTCCTCCTCTCAATCAACGTCAACCAAATCCCCCTTCGTTTTATTTTCTTGCTCCCTTTTCACTGCAAACAGGCCAGCCTCGAGAGACCAGGCTTCAAAACCAAATGTCTGGCCTATTTAAACCGGCAGGACTTCAAATAGGTCTTAAGTTTGGTCTATTCATTAAACAGGTTTAGAACTTTCCACGCCCTAATCCGGACAGGCGTGGGCCCTTAATGAAGACCGGGCTATGTCCACCCTTAAGTTAATAGTCAAAGTTTATTCATTTTTCATATAAACCAGTGTATGTAAATGCATATACATAATTATACATATATATTCCCTATTTCCCTTTTTTCCTGCATCTATATATACTCCTCCGGTCCTTAATATAGAACCCAATTGTTGAGTTAGTTTTGGTCCTAAATATAAGACCCATTTTTTATATTTATCAATTTTCTCTAAATTACCCCTATAGATATTCCATCAACCATAATCAAGTATAAGAGAGACAAGGAGTATTAAGAAAGATGATTATGGTGTTTTAGGAAAAGCGTGTTATATTTCTTATAATTAACTAACTTACCTACCTTCCTTAATCTAATCAAATTAGTTAAATAGGTCTTATATTAAGGACCGGAGGAGTATTCTATACATAAAGTTTTGAATTTTTTCATACGTGACCTGTACATACATAACCTCACCCTATTTAATCTTTTTTATATTGGATCAGTTGGGTAGCCAGACGCTAACCCAAACACCCCTTAATCAGTCGGGTCAGGCAAGTTTATAAAATTTTAACATTAAATTTTATATATTTAAAATTAATAGTAAGTATAATTTATTTTGTCAATTACAAAATAATATCTAGTTCATTTAGCATAATTTAATAAATGAAATATAACTCAATGAGAGTTTGATGCATAAGACATTTAATTCTGATAGAATTATGGCCTTTTTACGCGTCAATACATTATTTTGTGCAGCCATAGCGCAAGACTTTATTTTCATGCATGATAAATAATAAAATGTTCAAAATTCATCGATATCCTTTTCGGGCAAATAGAATTCATCCTTGACATTGTAAACTAATATCTTTATTGATTCAGTTTACCAAATAAATACATATACATGTTCAGTTTCAGAGTGAAGCATAAAGAATGGAACTGATGACTTGTAATGTGAGGCCAACATGCTTCGAAAACCATGAAGCTGCGAGTTCGGAAGTCAGATACAAGTATGATTTCAAAAGTATGGACAAAAGATTCAGGACATGCTAAATACGTTGAAAATTTTTCTCGGCCTATTAGAACGGCGTAGAATCAAACATGGTCTGCAACTGGCGAACGTAAAGAATATATGCACTAAGTATTACAGTTCACTTCTGGTCCCAAAAAGAAAGTATTACAGTTCACCATAAAAGAATATGCGATACAGGTTACAATTTTTCTTACAACTTTAGGTATCACAACATAAACAAACCTAAGTATCAATCAATACCCTTGAGTTGCAGATCGATAATAAGAATAAGCCTAAAGCAGCATGTGATTTACAAGTTTAAACAGCTATATATAAACGAAACGACACAGCCTAAATCAGGTTCACTCAAGATGTCCGAGGTCAAGAGATTTGCTTTTCTTGATATATGAATCCAGCGGTCCAACACAAGGATGCACCTAAATAAATTGAACCCCAATGAAAACCAGATTTCCCACTTATTCTTGTGCATGCCAAAACACAAGACATCATTAGACTTGTGATTCTCGAGGAATTGAACAGCAAACTGCCAAACATGCTTTAACACGTTACATACCATTTCCATTTTTAAGCGGATTCGGCTAGCAAAATAAATAGCTCTTCATCAGTTATTGCTCCCATCTCCATTGCTCTTTCAAGTGCAGTGAACCCATCACCATCTTTAATGGAAGGTCTTGCACCCCTGATTTATAAACACGTTGTTTCAAGTTTTCTCATAAAGCGTGTATCATGAAATATAAATTATGAAAAGCCATGCAATGGTCTCGGACATCTATGAAATAAAATTCAATTTTAATTTGGTAAAGGAATTAAGTAGTATTGGCTTTCAACAAAATTTCTGGTAGATGAGAGAGGAAGGAAATCAAGCCAAAACTGCTTGATAGTTTTACCTTCGAAGTAGAAGCTTTGCCAAAGGATTTTTCCCTCTAGAAATGCAATGGTGCAAGGGAGTCTTTCCATGGGAGTCACGCACATTTACATCGGCACCAAATTGAAGCAACAACTCAACCATTAGGTCACTGTCAGAATGACATGCCAGATGCAACAGTGAACAACCTTGGAGATAGCTCACATGATTATCAGGATCTTGGCTTTCAGTTGCGCTACATCTTAAATCCAAATTTTCTGCCTCAGCATGGTGAACGACATCATCATATTTGGTGTTTACCAGAGTTTCATCTGAAGTGACAATGAGGCGATACACTTCTCGTATGTTCAAAGCCTGAACTGCTTGCCAGATTCTTAGGGCAAAAGAAGGGCTCCCGGGTACACTCTCTTTATGGATTAGTGACTTCTCCACGTACTGTTTATAGTAAGGTTATACAAAAATATTTAGAAACTGGCAAAAGCTGTGGTGGTAAATAGACTTCCAAATCGGAATTGAACAGAACATGGGTGGAAACATGCAAAATTGATCTACTACTAGAAAGAATTGCCATGTGAGATTTTCTTCTTTGGCAAAAAAGGGAGCAGAGAAAAAAAGGATGACAGAGACTAACAATCTGATGAAAGTACTCAGAAAGTTTCTCGTCCATGATTTTTCCATAAAAATAAACACCAAGTATTCATTTCAACTTCTCTTAGAAATTAAAACTGATCATCCTATCCTATGTTATATGCTTATAATTAAATTCCTTGTCAATAAATTTGCAAAGCTTGTCAAGGAGGATGGAATGAATTTGAGTAAGGTGGGGAAAGAAAGTAAACTAATGTTGGGGAAGGATTTTGATGGAATATGGGATACGATAAAATTAGGGTTATCTCAGATATTTGGGATCATTTTATTAGGATTATTTGAATAAGGATATATCGAATACCTCTTATGCTGATAGGGATTTAATTGGATTTCCTTATCATTTATCTTTCTTAGAATTATTTTAGATTTTATTTATTTTCAACAGAATAATATGTCAAGGTGGTCTATATTATCTGGTTATCTTTGTTACTTTTTTCTTAGGGTTTGAATTATTTTAAATATTTTATCACTCTATACATAATCCTACGGTTTCTCATCGCAAGCAGACTAAACTTGATTGAATAAAGTAGGGCCAAAAAAAAAAAGAATGAATAAAGCATCCCATATTTTTTAGCCTCCTCCCTCTTTCTTCCTCTTTTCTCTTTTTCTCTCTTCCCCTTCCCCCCCTCCTCATGTCACATCAGATTCCCAACCCAATCTTCCCGGCTCCTCCAAATTAAAGAAATACCGGAGATTTATTCATCAGGTTCACACCCGGCTCCCATTGATGACAAGATAACTTCCAAAGTGGAATGGGTTACCAACCCTTTTTAAATGGAAGCTTCAAATTCCAGAATACAGACCCATCCCATTGATGACCACTCCACGTCCACTGTACTGAAAACTTTCAAACAAGCTCTTAGACTCACTCATAATAGAAAAGGTGATTCAATGGAATGTTTACAGATACGTGTCTTTACTAAAATCAACATGACAACATCATATTATTACTTTATTTTTATGTGTTCTATGATTGGAAGTCATTGAATGAATGAACTAAGATTCTTAAGAACAGAAATGAAACAAAATCAACAATATGCTTTCTCACTCATTGAAAGAAGTCACATGCCTAACATGCAAAGTCGTCTCTTTCAAAGAAGATAATAGAACCATGCACATCCACCGTGAAATAAAAGTACCAGTACTAACCTTCGCATGGATGTACTTTTCCTTCTCTTGGAAGGCGTCTGTGGGGCATGGTTTAATTGGTGCATTTGACTCATTTTTCCTGCAGATAGTTGTCCGGGCAAAAAAGGATTATTCTCAAGTCAATGATGCTAAACTGGAAAGGGATACAAATGAAAAACAATAACAATTCTCAAATCTCGGTCAATTCAATAACTAAAAGGTGATGAATGTTATTGCCCAACAAATGCGTATGCTAGAAGCAGCATAGGAAAGGGGTTAGGAAGTAATAGAGCGTGGTTAAGACAGTGAATAATAGAAAGGGTCACCCTCCACCTTGTACCCGGCCCATAATACTTTCGAATCAGAGCTAAAACTTTTAATACAGATGCTGAAATCCCATGCTGCACAGCTGATAACCCTAGCACATCAACAGCTTCTTTTCCTTTCTCAGTTAACTGAGGATATTTTCTTTTTCTTCCCTTTAAATTGTCTTCAGTTTCTGTCCTGTTATTACAGTGTGACGGGACTTTTGACTTAAATAAGTACTCTCTTTGTCTGAAATCAGAAAAGGACTAAGTGGATCACACGTATCCTTTAGTCCTATTTATATTGGTGCCTACTGACGGAATAATATAAAGAAAAACAATTTCCAATATTTTCTCAATTTCTCTCCTCCTGTTCACCCTCAATATGCCCAGCTATCAGATTGTTAAAGAGCCCACCTTCTGCTATACCAGGTACAAATATATTTCTTGGATGATGCAATCCATATTGATACTAAACCAGGCCTCTACGTGTCAATGCACAGGGCTCACCCTTATGCAGCACGTTCACCCTTTCTGTACCACCATTGACCCATCCTCTTTTCAACATGCTACCAATCTTCTTCATTGTATATACACATCTCTCAACATCGATAAAGTTGTCAGACCCACTAAATCCGCTGCTTAGATTCAGATTCAAAGCTGTCAAGGCAGCATTCAACAATTTGCTTGACACTTGTCCCGCTATCTTCATTAGAGTAGCCACCATGACGTAAAGTAGAACACTAATAAGCAAATGGGATTCACGCTGCAGAACACAGCGTTTTTGGTGCTGCTTATGCAGCCATGAATTTGGGAAAATCTTTGGAGCCAGTGATGACACCACCAGTAGTAAGAAACATCAATGATCCCAGTTTGAGCCTATACAACCTGAGGTAATGAAAATTTGGAAGCTATAGTTCATTGTGGCCGTTCCCTCATCTTCTCCGGCCCACCAAGCTATCCCTGATTCCAATCTTTGGTTCTAATCACCAGATCAATTCAGAAAATGGCACTTCTTACCGGTTTCAATGTCAAAACACTGTCCACATTATCATTCAAGGATGAATCAGAGAGGACCAAGTATAATTGCTTTAGGCTTTCTTTCCATTAAACCAAGTTGGATAACTCTTACAAAGCAAGGCATTTACCAGGTCACAGCCATAATAAGTGCTCTACCGCAATTTCTGTATTCTTCCTAAAGAAAGTAAAATATTTACCTTTCATTGTCATGTAGCAATCCCTCCCATATGGAATTACAATATGCATTACCCAAGTTCCGGAATAAGTCCAGAACAGTAGGTTCCCAAACCTTGACGTCTAATGTTATGGATCTCACCTGCAGTTGGCAGAAAAACATACAATAACCTTAATGATACTAGATTGCTGATATCAAAACAGAGATCATATTATTGAGGAAAGTTTGCTCAGTACAAGCAGCAAAACTATATGGAAAATAACTATTCCTAAAAGCCCATTGACCCAAAAAAAAAAAAAAGTAAAAACACTAGAGGAATAAATAATTTGCATGTCTTTTAGAAAGAATAAACCTTTGATATGTGAACTCCAAGATTTCGATGAACACCAGAGCATTCAATACACAGCAATATTCCCAGGTTAAGAGATGCCCAGTCCGGTTCAGTTGCACAACACTCGGCACACCTATTATTTCCAGGAATGCCCCACAAAATTTTAGACACACTCTCCACTTCATTGGAATATATGTCTTCAGTCAAAGATCCATGGCTATGCTGCAATTGACTATTGCATGAAGCACTGATGGCTGATTTCTCATTTTCTTGATGCAATCCAACCCGATTAGGCTGCAGAAATCACATTGAAAGGCTTTCACATTAGTATCTGCTATATTTAGGCACACAGTCATGCTTTCAAACATTTTGGAAGAGAACCTGTTGAAGAAACTGAGAGTTGAACAGTGATGTAATAGCTCCAGTAATTTTATTTACCCAGTCCATCCTATCAGCTTCATTTTCAGCCTGATCAAAATGAAGTTAGAGAATCCACTAACAATAAGACGAACTAGAATTAAAATAGATCAGAAAACCAAGTTTTCTACAACATTAGTAGAGGTATGCAATCTAAAAGATGCAACATCACAAGTTCAAGAAAAGACTGTGTTATCCCTTTGTTCGCTACATAAAATAAAATATTTTTTTAAGCAATTTAGGAAGGAAAAAAGACACAATTGCTTGGGATGCGTAAGTAGATAACTCCTCGAGTTTCTATCTTATTCATAGAGCTATACAGGTTTACTAACTCTATAGTACAACTAGCCCACCTAGTGGGAAAAGGCTTTGTTGTTGTTGTTATAGTACAACTAGCACAGTGACCAATACGTAATACAGTTAGAATAGAGACTATATATTCTACATAATCTAAACAATATACCATTCCAACATGCTCCCGTCAAACTGCAGCATACATGTCATATGCACCAAGCTGGTTGCTCTATGTGAGCCTCTTCTTGAACATTCCCATGAACGAAGGCATTTTTAATTCTAGCTTATGTAAAGGCCAATTGACGATTCCTACTCCTTACTCATTCCAAAACATAAACAGGACAATTTGGAATGTACTGAGACAAAGCCAAAGCTCTTGGGAAATAGCTGAGTTGTTCCAAAGCTACCACTTCAAAAAGTGTAGAATCAAATGGCTATTTTTAACTAAAATAGGTCAAAATAAACTAAAAACATATGATAGAAACTTATTTTATGAGCCGCTCAAATATATTAAATCAAAAGTGAACCTGATGAAATAAATTACCTGCAGTGTGTATGTTTTGGATGGGGAAATTATGCGAAAGCAAAGTCGAAGATCTGAATCATCTGCATCCATCTTTATAGTTGATGTGCACAGATCAACCCCACGGCAACTTAGAATTTCCTCATTAAGAGATGCTGCCCTGTTGTGCCTAGAGCGGAATCTCCCAAACATGCCACTGTTTTGTTCAGTTGATCTAGTAAAATTATATGATTGAGAGCCCTGGAATCAAATTTGGAAGGAAAAAATTAGTATAACTCCAAAGAAAAAAACTACTAATTTTACTTCATAAATACACCATCTTGATGTTGTTGATTGATCCTGTGTTTGGATTGGAATTATGCAAACTCGTTTTGGATCAATGCAGATGCATTTTTTCCCATCAAAGCTTGTTTAGATTAAGTGATGATTCTTTGAAGCATTTTCCAGCGTCCATCTGATATTAAGGCGTGGTACGCTCACTTGTTGTTTGTTGTGAGAATTTAGGACTGTAATGTGCATTGGGCACTTTGATGATATTATAGATCTGGAAGCTAAGACATTTGTGTCTGAAGATAGTTAACACATCCAAAACTACGGATACAAAAAGTTAGATGAAGACAAAACCAACTTCCTAGAGTGGAAAAATATGGTGTGGATAGGTTTTAGCTGAATGGAAAAGGATGAACCTCAGACAAAAGCTAGCCCTTGGAATAAAAGGAAATAAAAATTATGGGTACAGAAGCATCAGCAAATTCCAGAACTTCCGGTTAATTCTATCAAGAAATTCATTCTTACAAATTGTATTACCAGCAAGGATATTTGGGAATTTGTAGATTTTAGTGTATGGTGGTTCTAAAACAAATTCAACTCGATCAATGCCCATCAATTCAACAGTCAACAGAATAACTAGTGGGGAGGGGAGGTAATCACCATAGCCTTGGCTCCCTTCGCTCTATAGTAATATAAACTCCCTTGGTTGTCAAGCACAAAAAACCTCCGCTTCCAATCTCCACGCAATCTTGAGGATCGTTTTAGCAGATAGCCTTGCTTAACTGTTTGACACTACTAACACAAAAGTAAAAACAGTTACAAGCCATGATAATAAGAGCAAAACCAAAATAGTCAAGACAAGCAGGCAAGCTGACTGATGACACCCTACAAAAGCATATTTACTTACCTCACCTTGGGGCACAGACTGGATCCCTACTTCAGAGCTCTTGTATGAGTTCAACCCAACAACACGGCTGCCGTCAGCACCAAATAAAGTATCAGCATTACTAGAAGCTCGTGTGTTGTCCAGCTCAGCTTGTGTTCTATATTCCTGAATTCGTTTTGCAAGCTTATCTTGTTCAACATTAGCCAGCTCTTTAGATTGTTGTGCATATGTTAGTACCTTAACGCAGAACAAGAAGAAGAAAATTAATACATTATCCTCATGGAGCTATCAATCTTCAAACCACAACAACTACCATTACCAAATGACAAAAAGATAAATTACTTCAACATTGACCAAAATAAAATTGTTAGAAGTGTGGTGGCTAGATTAATTAACGTGTTACAAGAGACCTAAGCTTGTACTAGTTCTACCACATTGTACTTGACCTAATTTTATACTTCCTCCGATTCTGATTATAAGACAAAATTTTGGGCAGTAAAGTTTCCTGTATATAAGACAATTTACAGTAATTAATATTTTGTCCTAAAATGCCCCTAATGAATGAATAAAAGGAGTTGACCCACTTCGGAGAAAAAACATATGCAGCCTTTCCCATGGATGAAAATGTTGAG
This sequence comes from Neltuma alba, assembly GCF_004799145.2. Classification (NCBI taxonomy): domain Eukaryota; kingdom Viridiplantae; phylum Streptophyta; class Magnoliopsida; order Fabales; family Fabaceae; genus Neltuma; species Neltuma alba. Next base: position 354,091 of record NW_021636043.1, on the reverse strand, counting down.
TATTGATTGAGAGAAGACAGTGGAAAGATGGAATAAATTTTAAGACGTATATTAGTTAAAACTGTTTTATTGGTATGTGTAAGGTAGGCAATTTTAAGTTATAAAAAGGAATAGAGGGAGTGATTACAAATAGAAAAACAGGGAACCTAACATTGCAAGATGGTGATCCCATTCCCAAATGCTCTTTCTACTCCTTGATCACAGGCTAAGTTAAACAAAAGAAAAATTAGTCAAAGATTACCTATTTTACTATCAAGGGGTGTGAAACAACCCACTAAAGTGAAAAACATAATGCTTCCAGCCCTCTACTTGTATCATATGTTAAAAATAATTAACATAAATGACATCTATTCTACTGACAGTATGCTAGCTGCAGATTGTACAATCACCTTAACACAACGTCTTCTACAAAATCTCTATAAGTAAAATGTCATCAGAGGCCAGAATTCACGAACTTAATAATCCCTCTGTGTGTCTAATTCTAGTCATAAAGTAGAAGGGCAGTACACCTAGTAAAAGCCTAGTCCGCTAGTCACCAACCCAATTTACACTAGCAATCACACTGAAACTGTTCAAGAGAAAGTAAACCATATATATACCTGGTGAATATAAGGTTCCATTTGGCTCAGTAAGTCATAACCCTGTAGCATTAGAAACCCAACTGGTTAAGCATAGCACCACAAAATGGAAATCCCCAAATAAAGAAATTGGCAATTAATAAACATACCAGCTTGAAGTATCTAAGATGGGCATCCATTATTGCACTAAAGGACTCCAAGAACTCATACTTCTTTTTCACTTCAATGTTCATGAGTGAGTTTACCTGCAGTCCTTAAAATCCCACAGGAAGGTTCATAAGACAAAGAAAGTTTGATCCAAAGACACGTAAAAGATCAACAAAAGTAGAAGGCATACTAGATTAAAGCGACTTTTCTCAAAAGCTGACTTTGAATTCAGAAGACCCTGTCATAGATGAAATAGAGAAAATATTAATCTACGTAATGTAAGTCTAAGTCACCAAGACATAAATGAAAGAATAAGAAGCAACTACTTTTTCCAAATCTCTCTCTTTTCTCTTGATTAATCAATTGTAAGCAACATTTGCCTTTATGATTGTATATTAGATTAAGTACAAAAGGAAATACATAGAGATAAAAGAAATACTATTGATTTGAAAGAAAGAAAAAGAAATGTTAAAACACTAAATGATGTCTAATCAGAAATTTAAAAAAAAATAATAATAAAAGAGAGAGAAGGGGGGAAAAGAAAAGAAAAATGGTAGAACCCAAATGGCTAGATAATTAAGTGAATAAAAAAAAAACTGACATATAATCTAGTAAAGGGTTGAGGCAAGAATCTCACTCTCAACTCACTAATAGCCGGGATAAAATCTACTAAAATTTACTTAAGCAAGGATCTCACTTAACTAGATTTAGTAGCCAGAAGGAGAATCTCCAAATTACTGAACAAATATTTATTTCTCTCATATGTTAGCTTATAGGATGGCTAACATATTTATAATGCAGAAATTACAATTGAATAAATATAAGAATTAAGTAAATATCCCTAATATCTTGGAACTAACAGAAAGAGACGTTGATGGACCTCTAACAACCTAAAGTCCCCTTATTCAATTAATAAATCATTAATAAAATCAATAAAACCTAAAAGACTCATTCAACTCTCCTAAAAAGATGCAAACAGACTCAACCACTACTCCATTCTCCCTATTTCTCCTCTGGTGCGTTAATGTGCTGACTTGGAGTCCTATCAATACTCCCTCCCTGAAGACACGACTTGCCCTCAAGTCGTAATTGATGAACTTGCGCAGCCACTTGAACTGTTCCCTTATCCATTGGATTTGCCTTTGACCGATGGTTCCCATTCATTTGCATTTCTAATAAGAGCAGACTTTGAAATTGGGCAGCAGTATGGGTCCCTGGAATAACTCCCTGAAGCTTGTACTTTTTGCCATTTATCCAGAAAATCATGAACATCTCGTTCCACTTGGTTTGGGTGGTATTCAATGAAGCCAGCCATTTAATGCCCAGAACAAGATCAATTCCACTTAAAGTGAAGGGGAAATAATCTTGTTTAATAACTAAATCAGAAATTTTTACCTCTAAATCTGTGCAAATACGGTTGCATTTTACCACTCTACCATCTCCTGTTTGAACTCCAAATGAAGACGTCACACTAGTAGGAAGACACAAATCAGAAACTAATGCTTCTGATATAAAATTGTGAGTAGACCCACTATCTACTAAAATCAGAATCTCTCGGCCCATTATAAAACCTTTGAGCTTCATGGTTCCAGCATTTGCCTTCCCTACCATGGCGTTAAACATAACCTCAACTTCCCCTCCATCTCCCATATTGTTGACATCTTCTTTTGAGGGTAGGATAATTTCTTCTCCTTCTTCAATGAGTTCTAGGAGAGAAAAAGAGGAGTTGCAGCGGTGCCCTGGTTTGAAAACTTCACCACAGCGATAGCAAAGCCCTTTCTCCTTGCGACGCTGGCGTTCAGACTCCAAGGTAGAGGAACTGGGTGATTTTGCTGATGGGTGCTGAGACAAATATGTGTTTGGGGTTGGCGGTGGAAGGAGCTTTGGAACTGCAGATGAAGATGGTTGTGCGATGCTTGTGTCTTGTGCTGGCTGGGTATAGGGAAAAAAGGTGCGAGTTACTCCTGAGGCTATGTTGGGCTTAGGCCCATTAGCCTTTTGGAGCTTAGTTTCATATTCTAATGCTAAACTGGTTGCTCGATAGACAGTTCTAGGCTTATGGATACGTACATCCGCCTTCAACTCTTCCTTGAGCCCATTGATAAAGACACCTAACAAGCAATGCTCTGGCCAATTCTTGACGCGTGAGGACCTGCGAGCAAATTCAGAACGATACTCCGACACCGTCCCTGTTTGTCGAATGCTACAAAGGTACTCATCTGGGTTTTGGTATTCCGGTGGTCCATAGTTTTCTTGAAGAACCTTCACAAGTTCATCCCAATACACTACTGTGCGTTCATTGTTAACCCAAGAGAATAGATCAAGCGCGTCTCCCTCCAAGTACATTGATGCCACATCCACTTTCAAATCTTCTGGGGTGTCATAGTACCTAAAATATTTCTCCGCCTTCAATATCCAGCCTCACGGATCCCCACCGCTAAACTTGGGGAATTCAATTTTTGTGTAAGGCATTCGGCGCCTATAAGATGCTTCAGGGTCGTCCTCACTGTCAGCTTCCCAATGAGAACGTTGGTTTCCTCTTCGACTTCTTTCAGATGCAGCCTCCAAATTGGCTACTCTATTAGCTAATGCTTCAATATTTTCCAGTCGCGCAGCAATTGTGGTCAAAGGATCACTATCTCCTACTAAAGGATTTTCAGGTGGGTTGGGAATGCGGGATGATCTAGTCTCAACCATGGCTCTGATGCCAATTTGGTAGAACCCAAATGGCTAGATAATTAAGTGAATAAAAAAAAAACTGACATATAATCTAGTAGAGGGTTGAGGCAAGAATTTCACTCTCAACTCACTAATAGCCGGGATAAAATCTACTAAAATTTACTTAAGCAAGGATCTCACTTAACTAGATTTAGTAGCCAGAAGGAGAATCTCCAAATTACTGAACAAATATTTATTTCTCTCATATGTTAGCTTATAGGATGGCTAACATATTTATAATGCAGAAATTACAATTGAATAAATATAAGAATTAAGTAAATATCCCTAATATCTTGGAACTAACAGAAAGAGACGTTGATGGACCTCTAACAACCTAAAGTCCCCTTATTCAATTAATAAATCATTAATAAAATCAATAAAACCTAAAAGACTCATTCAACTCTCCTAAAAAGATGCAAACAGACTCAACCACTACTCCATTCTCCCTATTTCTCCTCTGGTGCGTTAATGTGCTGACTTGGAGTCCTATCAAAAAACTACTAATCTTTAACAAATCAATTCAACAAACCTCTTCTACTCCAGCAACAATGTCTTCCCGTGTATTCTTCTTCAAAGACACAAATTTTTCTCGTGCCTGGAGAAAATAGACGAGTGAACACTGTTAGAAACCATAATAAGTTGCTGTTCTGAACTGGGCAACTAAGTACAAGATAAGTGCGTGGTATGCAATGGAGGACTCAAGCAAACCAAGGCTTTCAAGAAGAGCCATTAGGGGGGGGGGGACTGCTTCTGTAAGTACAACTTTCCTTGCTAATTTGAACGAGAAGTTAGATGCATAAGCAACAGTAAAATTAAGCAAGCTTAACTTGACGCTTAAGTGAAAACTTGTATTGCTAATTTGGCAGTCGCATATTTTGTTCAAAAAAATCTGCCTGTTAAGGGGAGAGGAAAAAAAATCAAAGATCACCATTAGTTATAATGGGAGTTAACCGGGGCTCTCATCATTGCGGGGTTCATTATCCATTATGTAAAAAAAGAAAGTAATGACAACAGATCCAGAGGTGAAAAGGTAAGTGATCCTAACAAAACATGCATGGTCATTTAGATTTACCATCAAAATGTCTGGGAACTGAAACAAACAAGACGATTGACTCAGTCATTTAAATATTATTGTGAACCCTTTCAGAAAGATTCTGCAAAGATGAAAATAACAAAGTGCCTCAAAAGTAAACTTAAAAGGATGAATATACATCTCATTATGAATATGTAAGGAGGAAAAAGAGGAAAGAATCCATATCTAGGCAGTATAACACACAAGAGCACAACTTTGGCATCATCTTAACATCAGAGGGACAAATAAGATCTTATGAAATATCAACCTGTATAACCAAGTTTCAGGATTATACATTCAAATATAAACACCAATAAAATTAATTATAGCATTTTACAAAAGAATTGTTTTATACCTGATCATATGAATGAACAGCTTTGTCGAAACGAGCACGAGAATCCTAAAACAAGCATGGAAAGTGAGTGAACACAATGAAATCAATAATAATTTTTAGCAAAGAAATAATTTTCAAAAGAGACAAACTCAAGAAAAGCAGAAGTATCACCTTTTAAAAATTCAATTTCAACCACCTACTTTATGCATTTAAAACTTGAAAATAAACAAGAGTCAACCAAAACCATTGCTGCGGTATATAAATGATTTGCAGTTACAGAAGGCAACATAAAACAAGAACAGAAGTATAGCTCTTAAAAAAGTATAGCAAAAGTATGGCTTGCACTTAAACAATAACATGCTAATAAAGTAAGTGAACAGAAGAGGAAAGAAAACACACCTTTGCATCTCGTAAATCAACATTCATAAACTGCGCCAACCGGTCGATCAACACATGCTCCACCTGAACCAAAATTCTGTCAACTGATAATAGACACAAGAAATCCATTATCAAGAAAACGTTTTGGGCTTTGGAGACTTAGCAAGCCACAAATAAGAATAAAAGTATAGCTCCTTCCTTTTCCTGGCCATCTTTTCATTTAGAAAATGGCTAGTAAAATTAAAAGGGCTGTTAAATCCAATAACTGGATTTAGCATGACCTCTCTTTTTTCTCCAAATCAAATTAAAATTTAGTGGGAGAAGTGCTCTATCGTAGCTAGGGAAGGATCCAAGTTAATCCAACAGCTGAAGCTCGTGAAAGAGAAGCTGAAGTGTTGGAATAGGGAGGTTCCTGGGGATACCATGAGTAAGGGGGGTCTTGCTGTTGAAACTCAACGTGATAAAGGGGGAGAGAAAGACATGTGCTAGTATGAGTAGTTTTAATTGTAAGTTTAATCATTTATTTTATCCCATTTGTTTGTTCTGTTCAAACGTCACTTGTCTGTCCTTGATCGTGTAGAGATTAGAGGAAGGTTGTTTTGTTATTGTAACTATCCTTTTTTTCCAGCAAAGTTATTGTAACTATCCTATTATCTTGAGATTTGATTGGATTTGAGTGGTTGGTTTGCGGCTAGCCTATCCTACTGATTCCCTGAATGTCTCTGCACCTTCTGACTGAATAATAACACATAAAAACAGAGAAACATTTTCTCTGGTATCGCTTCATCTTTTCTCTCTGATTTCCTACATGGTATTAGAGTTGGTTTTACAACACAAAGATGACCACATCCAACTCAATGAGAGCCATTCACAAAGGGACTCTGAATCCTGACTCAGAAGCATCCAGCACCTCAAAACTGATTCTGGTTCCATGGCTACCAACAGTACTCTATTGAAGACCAGAAATCATAGGTTCAATGAAAATAAGTCATCTACAATGGTCCCAGGGAATTGTTACGTTCATCATGGAAAAGGCAAGGTGGAATACATCACTGATGAGGCCATTGAACCAAAACTTTCATGCCCCAGAAATGAGGTATGGAGAGCAAAGACCAATATGATCAAATCATGGATGGTAAATTCAATGTAAACTAAAATTGGAGATAATTTTCTCCTCTGTCAGACTGACAAGGATGTGTGTGATGCTGTGAAGAGATCACACTCGACAGTAAAGAATGCAGCAGCTTTGTCCAAATTAAAGGACTCATCCATAACTTGAAATGAGTGAAATTGGAAATCACTCAATACTGGAATATTCCAGAGAAGTATTGGCAGAAAGTGAACTTCAAATAGCTGAATGAAGAGAAAATTCTACATTGCATTCCAACAGAAAAATCATTTTGTCCAGCCCGGGGTAAAACGTGCCCAAATTAAGACTTGTCTCAATTATTGTTAAGAATTCACAATCTAGAGAGAATCATGCGGATTCTGGGACTCACCTGTGACCGGAGAAGCTCTTTAAAAGATGCAAGTTCACGAAGTGCACCAATAAATTTAGATATGACAGGTCCTGGAAGAAAATAATACAGTTAAAAGCATACCACACTCAACTTTAATACCGACCATTATCGTATCCATGAATGATTCAACGATGGTTGGTAAGAGTTACTGCATAATTACATGTCTACAGCAAAAAAGTGCATGCACATCCATTCACATCATTCTTTGTTTCTTTGTTTCTTTTTCTTTTTTTAATTAAGAAAAAATGGTGCTTCATCACCAAAACTTGGTATAGACAGGATATCAAACAAAATCACTAGTGGGTTTAATAGTATAGTACTGATTACTTTATGAGAGAAACGCCTTTTTGGTTTCTTTTTCGCTCATGCAAAAGAGAAATAAAACGATATAAGATAATGCATTCCCAACAACCTCCAATTGATACACTAACAGGATCATCCTGCCCCCCACCAAATACTTCTAATGCATCAGCAAAGGCAATGTCTCCATTATAAGCTTCTCCTAAAGCTGCCCTGATGGTAAAAGAACAAAGAATTAACAACTTTGTGTCAGTCCAACAACTGGTTTGATTGGTGTAGAGGACTAAAAAGACACAGTTCTAGCCACCACAGTCATTTACCCAGAATCTTCATTACTAAAATCACACAGAAATTCAAAGTAAGATGAAAGACCAAACTTCTTTTTCTTTTAATTTAACCAACTAAAATAGAAAGATCTTCCATCCATGACACGTCACACACACCCAGCATCATAGAAGTACTACTTGCAAATAAGAAACAAAAAAAATATGGATGCCGTTATTTTGCTAAAAAAATATCTTAAAGTCTATTTTCATTTGCAAACTTTCATTTAATAAAAAGGCATTTATTTTTGAAGCTAAAATATCTATTGTCCTTGCTGAAAAGTCAAATTTACATTGACGATCATGATTGTTGCTAGACTTTGGGCTTGAACATTTAAGAACTACTGAGTCACTTAACGCTTATGCATTCATCCTAATGAATAGGAGAAACTTCAATATTATATCGTTGCTATCATCTGATCAAATTTGGTAGGGCAAGGAAACAAACAATCCAAACCCATGAAAATATCCAGACATGATTCTAATAATCAGCCAACAGTAGTCATAAAAGTTTTAAATACGGAAGAATTTTCCTCAAAATCATTTTTTGCAACTGCTCATAGCTCAACTCCCAATGATAACTGAACGTCTATCTAGTTTAAAGCAAGTAAAAATATAACTGCAGCAGAATGGCAAGCAATGAAATGATATTGGATTTGATGAAAGATATCTCATTGGAAGTCTGACTACCACACATTTTCTCCAGCTGGATCTCGCGATCTAGTTCCCAGATCCCCATTTTGTCCCCCCTTGCGCTTTGTTGAGATAAAAGAAGCACAAAAGATATGGAGAAAAGAAAATGACCAAACAGTACGTACACATACATAAAAATATTCATAATGTATATGGGAGCATATCAATAGTGATCTTAGGTGAGAGGTGAGAAAAGTAAGTAACCACCATTAAATCATGAATTAAAGGTCAAGAGTAAATATATAAACCATCAAAAAATCATGATATGACATTCCCGGGGAGTGACTTGGCAAACACAACAATAGATCTATTACCTAAGACAAAATATATCAAAAGCTTACATAAATTTCTTGCACCCTCTGTATAGTTTCTGGCATCGATCGGCTAACTCATCAGTCGTTTCTTCAAGAGAACATATCTGTAACAAGGAAAAGAAAGAAACTACTATTGAGAATAATCTTTATAAGTCTGATCAGAAACTAATAAATTTTCCCATATAGACTGCCGATTCAGGAATCTTGATCACATTAAATACTTCCACGGTCACATTAATACTGGTTTTGAATAGATGAAGAAATTTCGTTGACATTAGAGTAGAAAAGGACAAACCAGAATAAGGCATCCTCTTACTGTAGACTAAAGAAGTCAAGGAATAAAAAAAAATGGAAAAAACACAAAACAGCCAATAGAATTGGCAAAAACGAATATTTATCCTTAAAAGGTTTGGCATTTCTCTACCAGGCACCAAATATTAAAAGAAATCCATATCATAACCTCATCAGCATAACTTTTCCAGCATCAACCAGATTAATTCAGCAGATCAACAAATATAGGCTCATCAACAAAACATATAACTACCCTGTAGTAATAAGTACTCTCCAATGGTTTTAGCTTTAGGGTTTTGGAGGACCAGTGGATTGGGTCTTCAGTTTTTACTGAGATTTTCCCCAAACTTTATTGTCTATCAGCTTTGCATCATGCACCACCACCTTTGAAATTCCTAATTTAACAAGGGTCCATTATAAATGGAATTTCCACACCTCATAACCTTTACAGTGTTTTTAATGATATTGCTCTACTGTTTCATATCCGTAGTGAATCCCACCTTCCAACTACTAAGTGATCTTTGCAATCTCCCATTTTACTTAATAGTGTAGTTAAGTAACTCTGTTATGTAATCTGTTATGCAACTTAACTGACTTGGTTAGACTTAGTTAGCCAACTTAGTTGAGGCACGTGACTGTATCTCTGTATATATATGACACTCAGTACAATGGAATACATATCAGACTATTCACTCATCCTTCTCTCTCCCACCTTCCCACTTTACCCTCACTACTTTCCTCCAAATCCTTCCTCAATTTTCTTACTCCTAATGGTGCTTTATGGAAGCTCAAGGTTAACTATAAGGTTTACAGTTTTGTCGGGACAGCACAGGCCAATAGAATAGAATCAACACATAACGTGCTTCAAACTAATTAACCTAATAAAGCTGTTTTATGTTTATGTTGTATTTTATGAGCTCCAAAAAGAATACAAACATTACTACTAGCATTGCAAATTGGGAAATAACATTACTACTTTTTCCAGAGTTATCACCCTGAATGTGTTCTAGCAGCTCCAAGACGAATATAAACATGCTTTGCACAGTAATATAACATGGCAAATGTCAGCATTGATTTTTTGGGAATTTTTTTTCATTTGCAGTGGCCTAGCCCCTCTAGTTCCTCTTGTGGCAATTTAGTTTGAATTTTGAAGCTTTGGCCATTAGTAGAGATCCTTTGGCAGTTAGGTGCTTTTGGCAGGAAAAAATTGCAAGAATCCTTGACCAAAGATTTTTTCCCACATACTGTCTTTAGAAGAGAGTTACTTTTTGGATTCACCTAGGATTCAACACAAGGCTGGTTCAGGGGATTAAAATTGCATTCTTCCTTAAGATTAAGGAATCAATGATCCTTCAATGTTAACATGGCCATCAATGAGACTAATAATTTTGGCTTCTGAATGGAAATTCTATAGGACATAACAATCCCACTTTGACAAACAAATTACGTCAGCTTAAACTTTTAAATGTGCTTCTCAGTCTACTCCAATAAATTTAAGCAACTACGCTTTACTGTTATGAAATCTGTTCAAAACACTTTCTTGAAGTAAACTTAAAACTTTCCCTTAACTATATGATACTCGCACTAGAAACAGGAAACACAGTTATACTCACTTATTTTTCACATCCTTCTCAGAATTAGTGGAATAATTGGTTAAGAAACCCACAACAATCCCAAGTGAACCCAAGCCAACCGAAGGCTTTATTCTCTGTGAACTATAAGCTCTGCAGTGAATAAAGAGCTAGTAGTGAAGTTCTATTTATATATCTCTGGCTTGAATTTGAATTTAGAATTTTAGCAAACTTCAATTAATTAGTTCTCATTCCAGCTTTCTCTAAAATGTCTTTGGTTTACAACGGTTTACAAATCTGAGTTTAGATCTTTTAGAACTCCATAACAGTTTGGTAACAAATAAAAGCTAGGAATTTTTTGGCCATCGCTTTGCCAGGATTTTAAAATATGTAGAACCGTTTACATTTATGTTTATTTCACACACCACATTGGTTTAAGTGCAGATGTCTGTTTACGACTTGGTTGGAGGGTACAGCCTAGCATAGTTTAAAACATGCAACTTTGATATTGCAAAAAGAACTAGCTAACGGTCTGGTCTTGACTTTTGTTTTCAGAAATGAACAAAAATAAACTACAAATGAAATACCTATCGTGTCCCCAGGCGTCGCACGTTCATCTTATGCATTATACGTTTCTTTCCTCCCACTCTCCATTTTTCCTCTAATCACAATGTCAGAGACTTATTGCAGATCCAGTCCTAAATCTCTTTTCCAATTCCGAAACCACAAGGTATTTAATCACCATTACTTGCCCAGAAATCTAGCTCAAACGAAGAACAACGGTCTGCTTCCTCGTGGTTTCCCATGAAATAATATTTAACAAAAATGTATTGAAACTTCGAGGCGTCTGAGAATATAAGAAGCTATGAGGGGTAAAGATCAACCATCGTCGCAGCCACTGGCACCTCTCATCGAGCTTCAAGCACAAGAAATAAGAAGGCCATGCCTGTACGTGACAGAATCGCAGTGCCACAATACGGACAAAAAAAGCGTGTTCATGGTTTAAAAACTAGACCAACAAATGATGCTTAATGAGGATTAGACAAGAGCCAAAAAGTGATCAAAAATTGGAATTTAGAATAGACGCAACATCGAATCTTGCACAGCCAGTTTACCTGCTTCTGAAACATGGGGGAATCATCCAGTTTGATAAAGGCCGATGCCATTGTTGCTCTGGGGAGAAGCTCGTTGTCGCTGTCTTGCTCACTTGTGAGATTCGCTGGGATCTTCAGATCGGCAATGAAGCTCCACAGAAAGATTACAAGAAAGCCATAGTGACATTTTTGTCCCCGCCGTGAGCACGACGCCCTCGAATGCAATTTTTTTTTATTTTTTATTGGATCATGGGGCAAATTTTTGTCTTCCTAAACTACTACAAAAATTTGTTCGGAGTTTAACATTATAACGCCCGGATGAATTTCATGCTGGGAGCCAAAATCATTATTTCTCTTCATTGAATGTTATTTTATTTTTAAAAAACTACAACGTTTATATTGAAGAATAACGGTTTTTTTTAAATAAATCAAATTTCTCATTTAGTTAGTATTGTTAGTTGATAGTTGATACCGTAAATTTTGATCACGAGTCACGACATCGGATGCTCTAACATCTCTTAAAATTTTAAAATACTTGCCAACATGATCAGATCTGAGCATGGAAAGCATCCCTTTCTGCCTTCAAACCGTCCAATTATGTTCCCTGTCCATTAGTGTTAACACTTGATTTCCAGCTAACTACTTCATTAGGCTCAACATGTATCACTGTTGACCCTTTTTGTGAGAGGAAGTTATTATTTTAAGCTTTTTAACTTCTCTAGAGTACTAATGATGAGATGAAAATGCCGCATATATACATACTTCTTTTTCTTTTTTTTCCTAGTAGCAATTATTCTCTTAGTAGAGACGGTTATGGTCAAGATATTATGGAATGTTAAATACAGACACATCTCTTATTGAGAATTTAAATTTTAATTCACCATGTTATCAAACACTGGCATTATCAAATTTTAATAGACTCAATCACATTAACTCCATATATGCATACTGTTAATTAGTTTGTGTAAGACAATAGCTCCCAAAAGGGGGGGGAAACAGTCAAGGAGACCTCGGAATGAAGAACCTTACCCACTGAATGATGGGTTAGTGATGAATCTTGATCTGTTCTAAAGAGCAGAATGAATTAACGGGATTAGATCTAATAGAAGAAGCTAATTCCCTATGATGTGATAAGTCAATTTTTGAATTTTTACAAAGAAAAGTATTCATATTTAATGTCTGACAGTATCTTAAATAAGATTACTTTTGACACCTTTGCCTATTTAAAAAAAAAAAAAAGAATGATGAATATTGGTTGGGGTTCATTGGCAAATCGCGAAGCTCAGGATGGGAGTGCGACTACGGAGGCAACACAAACGTGGCAGCGAACAAAAACTCCTCAATTATGCTCGAATGGACTGCTATTTGGCAAATCTAGTCACTTGAAAAAAATTTACACTTTTATAGGACAAAATTTACTGCTATTATATTAAACACTGGAGGCAGTATATTTATTTTGTATAGTGTAAAACTAATTAAAAATTTTATGAGACAAAAATATGTTTGTGGTGATTTCCAAATGAATCCTACGTACGTAGTTAGCTATTTATAAATGGGCTTCTCCTATCAAGCCTGTTTTGTGAGTCACTGTGGTCTTAAGTTCTTAATTGCGATGAACGAGTTTGTACGATCATTTCGACGAGGTCGTTGATTACTGTAACGTGCTATATATGATGGCAATTCAATGATAATCCAATACTGATGGGACTGATTAATCAATTGTACCAGGGGCATAAATCGCTGGCAAAAAGAAAAAGTATTAAGGAATTCCAAAATATTAAGAAAACGAAATAAATTATTTAATTAAAACATATGTTATATAATCTCTTTAAAATATTTATGTATTGTTAGATTACATATTTATAAGTAAAACAAATTAGTTTGGAGAAAAACAATAAATATAAGTATTTTAAAATAATTTATTTAATTTTTTATCTTTCCAAATTAATCAACAGCTGCCCAATTTCTAAACAGTCAATTAAATTATTTAATGCTATTATTTATTTGTATTTGTCGGAATTAATTAGCTGTATTATTCTAAAAATAATCCGAACTTTCTATTTTGCAGCAATCATACATGTTCAATTATATTCTATTTTGAGGTAAACTAATTTTAAACCTCACACATGGAATTTTATTTTTACATAAGTATATTGTAATTGATATGGTGGGATTGTTGTACCATTTTTTAAAGCTCTATATTATTTTGCTTTCTCTTGTTCTTCTCATAAGGTCTTATTAATTATTCTCATCATATTAAGAAAAATTTCCGTTTGATTAATATAACTCAATAAGGGGGGAGAGAGAGAGAGAGGAGAAATGACAAAAACAATTATTTTTAAAATAAAACTAAAAGATACAATTGTTTAAAATAATCATAAATATTTTATTAAATTACAATGGATCTTATACTACCTCCTGTTTTTTATATAAGAACTCATTTGATTTTTATTTTAGTCTTAAATATAAGATCTTAATTCACTTTGTCTCTCATATTTATCTATTTTTTCTCAAAGTAGTCGTTATAATAATAATAGTTCTAACTAATACACTTAATGAATAGGGATATTTTAGAAAAAGAAAATATTTATTTATTACAAATAATCAAATTAACTGATTTTTTAATCTATTTAAATTAACTAATTAGTTTTTACATTAAAAATCAGAAGTAGTATTAAATTCTACTGCTTCCGGTCCTAAATATAAGAGCTAGTTGACTAATTTGAGTATATTAATGAAATAAGTTAAGTTAATTATTTATAATAAAAAAATATTGTCTTTCCGAAAATATCATTTCCCATGGTAGTTCTTATAATAATAATAGTTCTAGCCAATACATCTAATAAATAAAGATATTTTAAAAAAAAATATTTATTTATTATAGATAACCAAATTAACTCATTTTTATACTTAAAAATAGGAGGGAGTATTAAATTGTACTAATTACATGGTATGGTAATGATCGTAGCTGGGCCCTCCCATGATGAACGCACCTTTCACTGTTTCAGGCACTACGCAAGGGGCTCGCAAAAAATGTGTTAATATACTGCCGACACTATTTCTCTCTCCAAACGGCCCCTTATTCTAAAGCAATAAGGAAATAAATAAAAGGTCAACAGGTTCCCATTTTGCCTCCACTGGCCAGTCACTCATCTTCCCGTTTTGTTATTGAGTATTCCACTTTTTTTCCTTCCACAACTCATCTACTTTTTATATTTCTTTAGAGAGTTTAAACTTACAATCTCACTTCAAAAAAATTTCAGAGAGAGTACTAATTGATGTCATTTGAGCTAAAGTGATACAAAATATTCATTCTAGTATAAAAATCTCTATGTCCATAAAAATTAATGTTAAAAAAATATAAAACTATAACAATAATACACAAACTTATATACAGTTCGCCAACTGTTTGGGTCTTTTATTTTTCCCTGAAAAATAAATACATATATAAATGCATTTAGGGGATTTAATAATGGAAATACTACCTCCGGTTCTTAATATAAGACCCTGTTTGACTTTTATTTTGGTCCTAAATATAAGACCCCAATCCACTTTGTCTCTCATATTTATACATTTTTTTCTAAAATAACATTTCTAACAATGATAGCTCTAGTCAATACACTTGATTAGCAAGGATATTTTAGGAAAGACAAAACCTATTTAGGACAAATAACTAACTCAACTTATTTTCTTAATCTTCTCAAATTAGTCAACTGGCTTTTGTAATTAGAATCGGACTCATAATAATTGTGTAGTACTCCTCCGGTCCTTATTATAAGACCCAATTTGACTTTTTATTTGGTCTTAATTATAAGACCCAATCCATTTTCTCTTTTATATTTATGCATTTTTTTCCAAGATAATCCTTCTAATAATGATAGTTTTAATTAATATACTTAATTAGCAAGGATATTTTAGGAATAACAACACTTATTTATTATAAATAACCAACTTAACTTACTTCCTTAATCTCCTCAAATAAGTCAATTGGGTCTTATAATTAGGACCGGAGGAGTATCATGTAGTGAAACTCATAATAATTGAAATAAATTGGTCAAGTCTATATATACATATATGATTGAGAATGGGGATGATGATATGGCAATATTCTTGTCCCCATAAATCCTTAGCTGTAACATTCCTCTGTCCACATTTGATTCGTGTGCTATGAAGTTTTGGTCGTCATTACATCACTTTTCTTTTAGTTTTGAATTTTATATATGTATGTATATACACAGCACCAACCAGCAATGAATATATAGTTTTTATATATATTTATATATAAAATATAATATAAACAAAGCATTATTAGGTAGTAATTGTAGGAAGTGAATTGTCAGCTTGTGACACCTAAGCCAATTGCATGTGCTTGCTCAATTTTGTATCCTTCTCTACTTTGTCTCGTTCAAGCCATCCTTCCTTGACTTTTTTTCTCCTACAAGAAGAAGAACAACAACTCGCCGCCCCCTTCATTGGCGCATGATTTGTATTCTTTTCCATTTTTAATTTGTTATTGCATGTGCTTTCATGTCTTTATTCTTCTCCCCTCATCTCCCCCCAAAATATCTTTTCTTATTTGAGTTATTGTAAATAATTTGAACCAATTTTTAATCACATATGTAATGTTTCTGTTTAATATTATTTACTATTACTATATCAAGATGTTAGATGAATGCTAGCTCTTTAATATGACAAACCAAAATTACATATAGTTAGTGTTCAATGCAACTCTTTTATAAGAAACATTTAATTAAATCGTATCGATAAAAAAATTAGTGAAAATTTATTAGAGACAATAAATATATAAAAATTATAAGTCTTTTTTTCCAAAAATATTGTTATTTTGACAAATAAGATGATAAATAGTATACTGAGTATAAGAATAAACAAGTTAAGGTGAAACAAATAAAAGCAGATGCCTCTCTCTTCCATCAATTCCCCAGCTCCCCACCCCACCTATCATTGTCATTTATGCATTAATTTTCAAAGCTCTGGTATTAATTGGACAAATAATTTGATGCGTTCCCCTTCTCGTGATGAGAAATATCAGTCTTCTCTTCTTTAGCTGGACATCACGCAAACATACACAGCCTTCTCTTCTCTCTCCTTCCCTCTCTCTCCTTCTTCATCTCATGTTTTTCAGAAAGCCTTCCCCAGTTCATCCGCCATGGACCTTCAAATCAGAGAGCTTCTCCAAACTCAAAGACTCCCACCATCCCATTCTCACTTCTAACTTAAGGTACACTCTTCTCCTTTCTCTCTTTCTTGCTTCCTGGCTCCTTCTCCTCTTCTGGTTCACGCCGTTCTCCTCCGCCACGACTCCCGCCGCCGCCTCCCATGCCACCAGAAAGCTACTACCCCCGCAAACTCATTGTGATGATGGCACTGTATCAGTTTATGTCTACAATTTACCTTCTCGCTTCAACCTCGGCCTCCTCACTCACTGTCAAAACCTCAACATATACACTAACATGTGCCCTCACGTAGCCAATCGCGGCCTCGGCCAGCCCATTCCTAATTACATGTCCCTCTCCTCCGCCGCCTGGTTCTCCACGCACCAGTTCATCGCCGAGATGATCATCCACGCGCGCGTGGAGAATCACCCTTGCCGCACGCGGGACCCAACCAAAGCTAACCTGTTCTACGTACCCTTTTACGGTGGGCTCCACGCTTCCAGCATGTTCCGCGAGGCCAACCACACTCTACGCGATGAACTAGCCGTTGATCTTGTCCGGTACCTACAAGATCGGCCCTCGTGGCAGAAGCACAATGGTAAGGACCATTTTCTTGCCCTGGGGAGAACCGCATGGGATTTCATGAGGTCAGAACATGGACCAGACTTTGGCGCCAACATCCTCCTCAACCTTCCACCTGTCCAAAACATGTCGGTGTTGACTGTGGAGAGGCAACCTTGGAAGGGGTCAAACCAGTATGGTATTCCTTACCCATCTTATTTTCATCCGACGACGGTTTCAGAACTGGAAAGATGGCAGACGATGATGACGGAATCGGAGCGACCTTATCTGTTTTCCTTCGTCGGTGGTCCGAGGAAAGGCTTGGAAAAGGCGGCGATCCGAGGGGAGATTCTCCGGCAGTGCGAGGAGTCAACACGGTGCAAACTCTTGAAATGCGGCGGCGGCGGAGGAATTAAGTGTCATGAACCAAGCGTGGTGCTTGACGTGATGACCAAGTCTCAGTTCTGCCTGCAGGCGCCGGGCGACTCGTTCACGCGGCGTTCGACGTTCGACTCGGTGCTGGCCGGCTGCATTCCGGTGTTCTTCTCGCCGCACACGGCGTACAGTCAGTACGCGTGGTATCTGCCGGCGGAGGAAAAAGAGACCTATTCGGTGTATATTGATGAGAAAGGAGAAGGAAGCAAGACGATAGAGAAGGAACTAATGAAGATTCCGAGCGAGAAAGTGAAGAGAATGCGTGAAACTGCGATAAAGATGATCCCGAGGCTGACATATGCTCATCCCAATGCAAGCGATGTTGGATTCAAAGACGCAGTTGATGTTGCACTGGTCCAACTCTCCAGGATTGTTCAGGCAAAAATTAACGCTGGATCTTAATGACAAGGTCAGAGATATAAATCAGTTCACCTCTTCTCCGTTATGTTGAATTTTGGTTCAAGCGCGTATAATGTAGAAAACATGAAGAAGGAGAAGACATGTCCGGAGTCCCCAAATAAAAATTCTTTTAAAATAACTTTCGAGAGATATATGATCTATCTCTATTACCCCAAATTCAATTCATTCTCTCAATTCTTCTCTATACAGATTATGCTGTGGTATGTAGCTATATATTTGGGATTTATTAACTCTAGGAAATATTTGTTATTCATTATTCCCCGAAATACTTGTTTGGACTTTGGAAGCATAATGCATGCTTCCATATAAGATTCGTTTTGATTGTGAATGTATTTAATTTTTTGATATCTGAGCACGTTAACTGGATTCCATTGTCAGCTGTTTCCATATATATGCAAGCAATAACACATCTGGCTTCTGAAAACTGTTCGGAATTGACAAAAAAATGTAAAATATTGGCTTTTCTTTTCATAACCAGATAAACTTCATATATTACATTAAAAAGGAGTAGTACGCTAACCCCGCGGGGTTAGGTCGACTAGCTGGGGTCGTCCTAGCTTAACCATGGATCTCGGATTCGAGACGTGAGAACGCAGCACTCCAAGGGGCCAGGGGGCGCCGTCCGTATGGATCCTTGCAAGCCCCCGAATCCGGATTAGTCTGGGGACGTTGTCACGACTGAAAGACGCCTATTTCCCTGAGATACCGGATGGAGTAATCCAAAAAAAAAAAAAGGAGTAGTACGCTTGATAAATGAAAATATAGCACAATTTAGTTTATTGAGGTGTAAATAATTTCGATGACAAAGAAGGTGGAAATAATGTCATGGTTATGATTGAACACATTATATAGTGAATTAAACGCAACAGGTTATTCCCAGCAGTACGATTTGGACTCACTTTAGAGTAATTGAGATCAACAAACAATTTTTTATAAATTTTTTTTTTACGAATCTTAGAAATATTTAATTCAATTGGCATAAATAAGTCATCCCCTCATAAGATCGATTATCTCAAGCCAGTGGATTATAGTCTTCCTTAATTAATGTATTCCTATATACAATACTATTGCTATTCTCTTGTAAAATTTCTTTAGTTCTAAATATAAAATCTATTTAAGAATTTTGATTTGGTTCAAAATATAAGGTTTCATTTTCTCCTATCCTGCATATTAGATTTTTCTTGATTGTAATACTCATTTATAGGGGTATTTTAATTTTTGCACGATAGATTTTAATTATAAAATGACAATATTCTTTTAGAAAAAGTGTTGAAAATTCTTTACATATTAGTTACAAATAACCAACTTTCTTATCTTGTTTTTTTTTTTTTCCAATTCTATGAATTAGTTAAAGAACTTTACATTTAAGATTGAATATAATAATGTTTTTAAAAAATTTTTGCGCGGTAGGTACAATTCAGAGTAGATGGAAGCTCAGTTGTTTGTAAGCAAGAATTGTAAGTTCTAACTTGTCTTTACGTTTCTTTATTGTGAGATAAAGAACAAAGTAAAGTGTCATAGTATGTGTCCTCTGCTTTGGTGTGTGTGAGAAGCTTGCGACAGAAAAGCAACCATAAAGATTATACCCCAATTCTTTTTTTTTTACCAGCAGATTATACTCCAATTCATAATGTGGGGGTCTAAATTGCAAGGAGTTTATATATTATCAATTTTTTTAAGGCCTTATCCATTGTTTTAGGCCAATCAAGCACGCTTTCCGATAGATAATCCAAAACTGTAATTGCGATGCAGAGGTCATTCAGCAAACTCTTTGAAGCGAAAAGGGCAAAGATGCGGATATCATATAACAACACTGCTACGGTACATGTATGTACTCATACTTGATAATGCTCGAAAATGGAAACGAATGTTCATATTTCATACAAAAATTCTGATCTGCTGGTCACTTTGATGGAAGAAAAAGAATATACGGATGAAGTTAACAAACACTGACCCAAACTGACAGGGACATGGTAACTACTGCTGTACAAAATGGAAAGAAAAATCATAGGACCAGCAAAGACAAGCAAATAGAAATTAAAATGATCACGTAATTTTAGATACACATTCATTCTTCTCCGTCATCTTTGTCTTTTTTGACCTGAACGTCATCTTTGTCTAAATGCTTGCTTTCTACAATAACACCATATTCCCAAATCTCAATATACCTTCTTCCTTTTGCATTGATGCATAGAAATTGCCCGTGTCGCCATCCATCTTTAAAATTTCCAAAGAAGGCATCCCCATTCTTTGTGTAGAAACGGCCTTCACCATTTGCCTTTCCCTTCCAAAAGTTTGCAAACCACCTATCCCGTGTGTGAAAATAAAACCAACCTTTGCCGTGCATGAGATCGTCCCTCCACGATCCTTGGAACACGTCGCCATTGATGAAATACAATGTGCCAGGACCTGATCTCTTACCATAGCGCCATGTACCATCATATATACTTCCATCTCTGAGGACAAGTCGCCCCTTCCCTTCAGGTAGACCTCCTTGGCATCGTCCCTTGTATTGACCTCCTCTATATTGCATTTCCACAAGTGGGATCCATTTTTTGGATGAATCACGTTCTGCTTCCAGCATGGATGCTGCTCGAACAGAAAGAACCCCTTGCTGGTTTGATTTGTCTGCATACTTTCCATTTAAAAGAGTAGATGTAAAATCCATCACTGCTTCCAGACCTGCATCAGTCAATGCACTCCAGGACATGCTTTTGTTAGGTACTTTGACATCGTTTTCAGTCGCTGGCTCTTGTGCCGCAGAGACTTCTGGACAGTCTTTTAACTGTTCTGAAGATCTGATACCAACAGGAAGGTTGAAGATGCTAATATTATCAGCTGTTGGAGTAGTAGCATCAGCTGCCCTTTGTTTGGCCCACTCCTGTGCAACCTCATATCCAGGACCAAGATTCCAATTTATGAGTTTCTCCCTTCGACAAGCAGAGTCGCCTGATATAATTTAAGTTTAATAGAAGGGGAGGAAAAAAACATTTATTCCCAGTGCAGAAATGCAAAACAATAAAATATTTCAGTGTCTCAAAGCCCTTATTTATTTATTTATTTATTTTTAGATTCTGGCCATCCAGTGTCTCTAAGTTACCTCTAGTAATTTCATCGTTAAGGCTGGAACACTCGGAACTTGTGTCAAATTGTTCTCCCTTGTTTTGTTCAGAACGCCTAAAATTGGCCAAAATGGCAGAGGAAAACAAAGATCCATTCATTTACAAGCACCATTAGAAGTTAACAAAAACAAAAAGAATAAGCAAACTAGAGAGAGAAGTAACCTTGATTCGTTTGACTTCACAGTTTTATTACCCACAGTTGGCTCCAGAGATTCAAAATCCTTATCAAACTTCTCATCTATCTCATCAGAAGCAATTCTATCCCCATCATTAAATTCATATAATTTAGTCACTTGAGAAGGAGCTATACTTCCAGTTAAATTCTCTTTCCTAGAGTCAGCTGGTTCATTTTGATGTCCCCCCCAAAAGCGGCAAAGAAGAGGAAAATGCTGGGCCAGTCTAGAAAGCATGCCACCACTCTGGGAACGCTGTTGCATATTAATGCTGCTAATCAAATGGAAGAAATCAAATCAACTTTGCCTAGTCAGAAACTTGGCAGCATAGACTACAGTACAGCAAAACAGCAACAGTTATGCCATTGATACACTTCATTAATCATTCCCATCAACATTATCAATAAATGACCAGCAGTGTCACAGGTTACAGTGATCAATGACCTAGCAGAAATGGTCAAAAAATTCATGTGCATTAAAAAAAAAATTAACTAACATACGGATTGGACAGACATCCAAGCAAAATTTAACATTAATAGTCCAGATAATGATAAACTCCACATCCTTTAAAGTCCCAACTTTAAGGTTTCTCAACAATGTCACCCAAGACTTCAATTTCAGAAAGCCAGCGCACTCACAGCTGATAGAATATGATCAAATTTAAAACTAAAGAACCATTAACTGTCCTAGATCATATTTTTCGATATCAAATTTGTAATAATAATCAAGAATTCAAATTCTTAGTGATTTGCCTCTTCAAATCCTAGTTTTATTCCTAAATCCTTAGTGATTTGTTAAATCAAAGTTTTCTGCTTCTGTATACATTCAATTAAAACTCTTGTGGATAGAGGCCTTCCATGGAGAAGTAACTGAAAATGAAGTTCAGCAATATACATTAAAACCACTAAGTAGTATACTTACCCCAGTGTAAGAACAGTGGTGATCAGCAGGTTTGGCTCAAGATTAGGCTCATGATCTGTAGTTATTATTATTTCCTTTGTGTATCCTGTTGTTTGACGGAAAGTATGCAGAAAGGCAGCGATATCATTGTCATTCATATGAACTGAACTTGTGAGATTGCATATAATCATGCCATTTGAGTCCTAAACAAAAAATATTGATCATAATAATCAACAAATTAATATATTACTAGAAGAAAGCATGCAGACAAAGATGAAATTAATATTTAGCATAGTTGCTGATAATGCATGGTGCCCAATTGACGAATAGACGCTCCTAGAGCCATGGGGCATGAATGGCACATTGCAACATTGAAGTGAGATGCACAAATTATTTAATTAAATCGCAATGAATTAACAGTAAGACAACACACACACACACACACACACACAGAGCAGAATCATACTTGAAATATGACTTCAACAATTAAATTATAATATTGTATGATACACCACTAAAATGATACGCTGAACAAATGGTAGGATGCAAAATGTCTACAAAAACTGATGGACTAGTCATGAAATGACTTTATTTGCACCAAGAATATTATAAGAAACACTACAATGGAAGGAACAACACCATTGAGTATCATCATGACTCATGACACATGAAGAAAATTTGCCACTTAATTCTGAGTTATACCTTCAAACTAACACCAAGGAAAGGACAATCAAATAAAGACTGTAGAATTGAAGTTTTCATGTTATATGCTGCTCCAAATCCAATTCTAGCTTCCTTATTGCTTTCAAATATCTGCAAACGGAAACAACAGAAAATATTGCTTAGTTCTAGAAAGGGGAAACAAGTAAAATTTAATGTTTGGTTCTGTTTCCGTTGTGTTACAATGCTAAAAACAAAGATACTAATTTGTATGGGAGTAAAGGCCTAAAATGATCTCAGAATCTTACTTTATTAATTTCCAAATTACTGACTTCTTTCATGGCACCAGTGTCCAGACCATCTGTAAGTTTCCTGTGCATCTCCTAGAAATGTCCAAGATGTAACCATATGATTATTTTCTAGACAACCAGGAAAAAAAAGAAAAGAAAATGGGAAACTTACGGATTTGAGAACAGATATGGCATTAATGGCCAACAAAACCGCATCATTTGCAGTTTTCATAGCTTCATCTAGAGTCACCAAGTCCTTTTTAAGTAGTGAATCAATATCAATTTCTGTGTGCCAAAAATCAATAAGCAGTGAATCCATATAAGCAAATTATACTTTCCTTCCTCTATTTACCTCAAATTATTTTTCATCAACTTGCAATAACGACAAACACAATATCATTGACTAATAGTCTAAATCAGCAATTTCAATCCCCAGTGAGTTAATCCCAAAAACAAGGGTCACTTAAATCTGTTTGCATATTTTAATTTACAATGCATAAAATCACCGAAGCCTTAGCCCACCTAGTGGGATAAGGCCTGTTGTTGTCCATAAAACCACCCATGTTATCCTTCTTTCCCAATCTACAATTTCTGCTGAACTCTTTAAAAGCTTCCTTTTTTCTTGTCCTCAATATTTTGTGACACTCTTCTAGCTCACTTTACTTGCCCTCTTTCAATACCCTTCAACCACTTCAGACCTATTGTTACCATCCTAGACCAGAAGCTTCTGTGGGGGCACTATTAAAGCATTTGAAGATTCACATTCTACTATCTTTACACCTACAATAGACCTGGCAAGCTCTGGCCATTATAAAAGTATCCACTCTGATAACCCCTCCCTATTGATAAATTTTTGAGCGACTATTATTTGTTTTACTATTGCGAGCAGAGAAGGGAAAAAGGTGAGGAGTTACGAGAATAAAGTGAATGGAGTCACTGACAAAATAGATAGGTTCATTATGCATCAGTTTAAAATATTGGTATAAAGGGAACCAGAAAAGCACCGCCAAACATTCTATATATACTCACCAAGAAGTAAATCTGTGTTCTCCTTTAGTTTCTCTACCAAATTTTTGACCTGTAATTCATGACAAATAAAAATATTATCACGCATTGATACAGCAACAAATCAGAAGGATGAAAAATGATAGACGTAAGAAGAAAACACATAAGTAGAAATGTATGTTAGAATATTAGTTGATTGTAGTTGTTGTCAGTTAAAATCAGTGAGCAGTTATTGTAACAGAATTAGATTAAAACCCATAGATAGCAAAATGCTGTATTGTACATCCATTCATTGATCAATGAGGTATGCAGTTACTCTTGACTCCGTGTGTTTAAGTTTCTCTAAATTTACATAAAAGAGGAAGAATTCTTTTAGCGTGAAAGAATTAAATATTCTAGCAATTTCATTATCCCGGGACCATGGCAGAGGCAACTTGGTTAGCAAGATTCCAAAAAACTATGAAGCAGGTTCCAAGTAATGCTGATGTGAATATGGATCAGATGAAAAATACCCAGCACCATTTCAGAGAGTCCATGAATATATTCCAACTAAAGCGAAATAAGACAATGTCGCTTATTGATATGTTATATTTTCAAATACTTATTTGGCTTTAAAATCCAGAGTACTCGGTGACCATGATCTTAGATGGCCATGTATTTTGCAGCCACTCAAAGCTTCAAGTGGCCTCCTGGGGAAACAAGGGAAACTCTAGCTAGAGAAACATAAAAGGAAACAAAAGGGCATCAACTGGAGACACAATAAAGTTGGAGAACAACATTGGAGCCAGTTTCTGACGAGAGAACAGTTATAGTTTTTCTTCGTTTACTCAAAAATTGTAGAATTTCTCGAGTTATAGTAAGGCTTACTAACATGCACACTGATTATATCACAAAAATAATTATAAAACAAAATTAATTTCCAAATGATGAATGAATGACCAATTGAATAAATCAGGCAATTAACATCTAAGATGTCTAATAGCCTCTAAAACAATACCCAGAAAAAAAAGGTCGTACTGCTTCATGAAAAATTGAGACTATAGAAATGTTCATCATTACAACACGCCATGCAATTCCTTGGAGGCAAAAATGTTTTAAACATCATAATGAAAGATTGTTTGACAGCAGTAATCTCTTATATCAGTGCAGCGTAGTTTGTTATATTAGGCATAAATATTACCTCATCTTGTCGCCTCAACCCTTCAAAGACAAAAGGCTTCAAGATAATAGCAACAGTTAATCCATTTGATGACTTTATAGTTTTGAAAACATCAATTGCAACAGAGTGGTCTGATCCATATCCTGCACTAGCTACCTAGAAAATAAATTTAAGGGAAACTTAATACCCGGAAACAGAATGTTGTTGATAAATAGTTTCCAGTGATTAAAAAAGGGCCATATAAGCCACTTTGGCAAATTATAGCAAGAACACTATAATACACTTGTAGGTATTATACTTAATAAATGTTATTTGGGCAATTACTTTTATGCACAAAAGCAAAAATAGGGAAAAATTATCACAAAGAAAAGGAGGCATTTGACAAATATGATCCTGAAACTAAAAGGAACAACTCATATATTATCTATATATAATATTAAGTATCCATGTATTATTTTCAATAAAAATTAGGAACTTTAGAGCAAGGGAAAGAGAAATGTATATGTTGTAGGCTTCAAGCACACGGTTGCTCATGCCCTACAGCTCCACATCTCTAGATGATAGGG
Organism: Neltuma alba; assembly: GCF_004799145.2. Taxonomy (NCBI): domain Eukaryota; kingdom Viridiplantae; phylum Streptophyta; class Magnoliopsida; order Fabales; family Fabaceae; genus Neltuma; species Neltuma alba. Next base: position 328,293 of record NW_021636043.1, on the reverse strand, counting down.
AGGATAGTATCCCTTCAATTAACAGATAATAGTCCTTGTGATGGCAGCTTAAGAGATTAAATTTAACATTATTGCAACTCAGATCCATACGACAAGAGTTTAAGGTAAGGAATGTACAAACAAGAATAATAGTCGATGAGCATGACTTCATAAATAATGGAGCTTTGACAATTCTTGGAAGAGAATCTGCAGAAGTACAGAAAAATATCAGTGTAATACCTTAACCATAGAGAACAAAACGTCAAATGTAAAGATTTTGAAATAGCCAAAATTCATTTGAACAAAGCCATTCAAGATATCCTGTTCTGTAATTTCTTTTTTGAAAAGTTAGGATGTACATAAGTTGCCTTCTAGTAGGAGCGTCACTTTCATATCATAGAATGAAATGAAATCACACATTTATGACCACTTAGATAGCATGCAAGATTAGACAGCTTAAATAAATGGGAGAAAAAAGAATGGCAGCAGTACTGATATAGAGCAAAACCTTCTTCATAAGACCTTAGTTGTAATTGAACCTCTTGAGATTCCTTCATGAGAATATTCCTGCAAAAGGTTGACACTCATTGAATATAAAAAGTCCTAGTTCCATAAGTACGAAGAGAAAATGAAGAGAAGTACAAAAAGAATACAAAATACTCCACATGCAAGGAAAAAAGAAAAACTAAGCTAAAAAAAAAAACAGCTCATCAATCCATCAGATCCATAGATTCACCCAAAGAAGAAAAAACAGCAACCACAAGGAGGAAAAAATAGCACACTTTCAAAGGAATTTTACTCTCATTTATTACATATAATGCCTCTAAACCAGATTGTTCATAAATGGTCCAAAGAGGCTGGACAAACCATAGCTCATCTTAACACCTAAAAGTTAATTCAAGGCATCAGCAGACCACTTCTTTTCATCCGAACTAACACACATAACAAGCTAAAAATAGTTACAGTTTTTTTGCCAATGAGATGGTTTACTAATTGATAATTGGCAGAATAAAAGAACTAAAAATGCTAGTCACTTGACTCACTTCTTACATGTTAGACTATATATAGCAGTAACCTAATGCTTTTCTACATTACTTCTCAGAATAAATTGCAAAAGCGAAAAGGAATGTTATAGAGCTGCATCCACGTATATGCGACTTTACAATATGCTAAGATCATAGAAGATCATGTACGACCATCGAGGATGGTTGGACCATGAGGTAGAGGATGGACCTTCTCCAAAAATGAAAGCCGAAGCTCCATACACTCAAATAACATCGAAAGTTTCGATCATTTACTGGGTCGGTAAACTGGGGCATCTCTAAGCAACCCAAAAAAAAAAAAAAAAACTTTTCCATTCGATGCTCAAGGATAGTTTATGCAGAGGACAGAGACTGCATCATGTTAGCAGTTATGTACGTGACTGAAGTGAACCTTTCAAACAAGATTATCATCATTACAACTGCCATGAACTTCTTCACAAAGTGGGCATCTAAGAAGAAGCTCATCACAAATTGCACATAGATTTTGCACGCACCAGATCCTTTTTCTTTTTCTTTGTTTTTTTTTTTGGACAAACATTCACCAACTTCACTAGTCCAAACGAAAAATCATCAGAAAATGATTAGAAGAAGCATAAAAAATAGAGGGTTACCAAAATCGCAGCGACGATAGCTGAAAAGGCGACTTTAAGCAGAAATCTAGAACTGCGTCCTTTCTGCTGCCAATGCCAATCACGTCGATAGCTCCAGATTTAGTTCCAAGGCTCTGTCTTAGTCCATAATCATTTGATAAGGAATCTTCATCTGAACTCATGGTGATTCCAGCAAAAGATTTCGAATTTCGACACCATAGGAACCCAATGTTCCGGCAACGAACAGAGTTTCCATACAAAACTTGTTTGGAAGAAAAGGGGAATAATGAAACCTTAGAAATTGCCTCAAAGCTGGGAAATGCCAGAAGCTCCATTCAACGGACACAAGCTGGGGCAGATAAGGCTTCGCGTCTCAAACTATCTCTGTTTTCCTTTCTTCTTCTTCTTCTTCTTCTTGCCAGCGGTATTTCTTTCTTCTACTTCAGCCAAATCAGATCGATATTGGATTGAGCTAATTTTGCTACTTCATTTGCTGTTACAGATGTTCTGTTTCTATGCCTATGGGGGGGATACGGAACAAAAGTCCCTTCGGAATAAAACTGGAATATTTAACAAAATCACTCGAAAAAGGTAAATTGAGGATCCTGAGAAGGGGAATGACATCTTGGGGTCTCCACTTTCAATCAACTTATGATTAAAATTCTAAGAGATTGATTCAAGATTCATATACACGTTCATGTTAGCGTTGATGTAAGATGAAACAAAACTTTTCATATATATTTACTTTGTATTTTATAAATTATAATTAAAAAACTGTGTATAAATTATAAGAACCAGTTAATTAATTTGAAGAGATTAAAAAAGTAAGTTGAGTTAGTTATTTGTACTAAATAAGTGTTGTTTTTCCTAAAATATCCTTACTAATCAAATGTATTAACTAGAACTATAATTATTAGAAAGCTTATCTTAAAAAAATTGAATAAATATAAAAGATAAAGTGGATTGAGGTCTTATATTTATGATCAAAATAAAAATCAAACAGGGTCTTATATTAAGGACCAGAAGTAGTATTTCAAACAAGTTTTAAATCAAAAAATTAATTTTTTTGATTTAAATAAAATCAAAGAATTAATTACAATTTATAATAAAATAGGTCAAAAATTTTCATAAGTGACTAGATCTCCTTAATAATTAAATATGTAATATGAAATTATTCCATTCCTCTTATTTTATAGAATGCTCCGAATTAAAAAACTGAAAAATTAGTAAAAATTATTATAATAATTAGTAATAAGTTTGGGTGAAAGATGACGTGTCATTGTAATAATATATATTAGTTCCATTTTTTTATTTTTCATAATTTATCATTTTAGTGTGAAATTTTCATAACTAAATAAATTTTCAATTTTTAACATTAAAGATGAGGGAAAAGAGTTTAAATGATACACACAAATTTTCATTTAACTTTTTGAGAGTGATATATAAATAATTGGTAGTTTATATTTTAAAACTTTGCATATATACATATATATCCAAAATTACATATATACATATATATTCAAAAGTTCGGATTAAAATTTCAAAATTTGATAATATAAGAAAATTTTGCAATTATATTTAAACTTTTAATATTAATGATTATAAACATGGAGCTTAGGCCCAAAATAGAATCCGTCAAGTCCGAAAGCTCTCCCAGGCCCAGCGGCTTCAGGAGGGACTTCCGCTCCTGGCCCAATCCATATCAACACCTCCTTCGGTGTCAATGAGTGACTTTTACCCTATGTTTGATGAAAGAAAAATAGAAAAAAAAATGAGGAGAGAAAAAATATTAATAAACTCAATTTAAAAAATTAGAGAAGTGGAATTTTACAATTTTAATAAAAAGAAGATGTAAAATAAAAGAGAAATAAAAATTAATTAGAAACTTTTAACCCTCATATTTTCGGTTTTTTAAATCGAGTTCTTTAAAAATTTTATTTCCCTTTCCTCACCTCCATTCCCCTCATACTATGACCCTTAGGATTGGATTCAAAGAAAGGAGCTAGTCCCTCATAATATAGTAAATCAAGATTCAAATTCGCATAAGAAGAGACGTTGACATTTAGCATCTGATAATATCTCAAACATAATTACCTTCAATAGAAGAATACTTATGCCTAGGAAAAAAACAAAATCATTATTTCATATTCATTGGTTATTGCATTATTATGTTTAATTTATTATGAATATATGATTTTTTTTCCATGGACAAGTAGGAGCTTAATTAACAAGCCTAACTAACTACCATACATGGGAAGGTGAACAAGTCTGTAACTTAATTTATTACTCCCTCTAGTCTTATTTATAAACTTTAAATTTGAAAAGGAATGTGATCCACTTTATGAGTTTCGATTTGGGTTTGTCTTAACATTTAATATATTTGTTCTAATATTGTCTTTGATTATTTATCTCTTATCATATTTTTCTACACATTCTTTTTCATCTTTTTCTTATTTATTATAATGACATATTTGAAAATAAAAATATATTTCTAATATATTTATTGTTTTTAACTAATTTTAATTAACTATTCGTTATCTGTGAATTAGTTATTTAAAACTTATACTCTTTCAGTGCTTAATGCAGAACCTAATTGTTAAGTTAATTTTGGTCTTAAATGTATGATATACTACCTCCGGTCCTAATTATAAGACTCAGTTGACTAATTTGAGGAGATTAAGGAAAGAAGTTAAGTTAGTTATTTGTAATAAATAGGTGTTGTCTTTCCTAAAATATCCTTACTAATAAACTATATTGGCTAGGACTATAATTATTAAAAGGACTATCTTGGAAAAAATACATCAATATGAGAGACAAAGTAGATTGGGGTCTTATATTTAGAACCAAAATAAAACTCAAACAGGGTCTTATATTAAGGACCGGAGGTAGTATTTCTCATATTTATTAATTTTTTATAAATTATCCCTATTAATACTCCCTCATCCATAATCAAGTAGGAAAGAAAGAGGGGATATTAAGGAAGATGATTATGTTATTTTAGAAAAAACATATCATATTTTTTATAATTAACTAACTTACCTAACTTTCTTAATCTAATTAAATTAGTTAAATAATCCGAGGAGTAATAAGTACCAGAGGGAGTAATTCTTGAATAAGTGTTCCCCGATCCTTGGACCTAAGGAAATAGTGGGGAGTGATCAATCGTCTACGAGGTGGGGGAAGAAGAGTTTATATCAGAGCTGCAGCAAATAGTTTTTCTTGATTTTTAATTTTCTTTCCAAAAAGTTAGCGGTGCTGATGGGGCCTCGGGACCGGATGGTTTTAATGCACGGTTTTATCAAAGGCTTTGGCAGTTTGTAAAAGATGATGTGTTTCAAATTGTTAATCAATTTTTTGTCACTGCATCTTTACCTCCTGCACTGAATAGGACGTTTATTTCAGTAATTCCCAAGGGCAAGGTTTTCCAATCTTTTAATGATTCTCGGCCCACAAACTTATGTAATGTCGTGTACAACATTATTACCAAAGTTCTCTGTAATAGGTTGCAACCTGTGCTTCAGGATGTTATTTTGCCTTTTCAGAAACGGAAGACTCATTTCGGATAATATTTTGGTGGTTAGTGACGTTATGGCTAAGCTTGGTTCATTAAGGAAACAAAAGAAAGGGTGGTGCGTCATCGAGTTGGACATTGAAAAGACTTATGATAAATTATCTTGGTCTTCTTTACATGTTGAAATCTTGAAGATGAGTTTCCCTATTCATTGGGTTAAGTTGATTATGCAGGCGGCTTCGTATCAAGTGTTGCTTAATGGTTGTCCTTCACCAGAATGTTATCCTCGGAGTGGGATTCGGGAGGGTGATCCACTTTCACCTTATCTAAACATTTTTATGTGCTAATATTCTTTCTTCTTGGATTTTGCAGTCACAACAGCAGGGTAAGTGGAAGGGACTACCTTTGAGTCGGGGATCTTTAGCCCTTTCTCATCTACTGTTTGCAAATGATACTCTTCTTGTGGTTAGAGCGGATAAGCAATCTTTTAATTTAGGCAATCAAATATTAGACAAATATAGTCTTTTGGCTGGTCAAAAAGTGAATAGAAGAAAATCATTGATGGTGTTTAGCCCGAATGTTTCGCATGCTACTAAAATAAGGCTATCTAAACTTTTGGGTATCAATTTTGCTAATCGTTTCGGAAAATATTTTGGTACACATGTTGATTTAGGGCGACAGAGAGCAGAATTGTTTAATGAAGTTTTGGATAAAATTAATTCCAAATTGCAGCAATGGAAGGCATCATTATTATCTCAAGCAGGACGTTTAACACTCATTAAATCAGTGGTGTCCTCTGTTTTGGTTTATCCGCTTTCTTTTCACAAATTGCCTACGGGTGTTGCCCATCAATTGGACATGAGAATTACAGATTTTTTTTCTTCATCTGGGGCTTCAATGAAGACTAAAGAAAAAAAAAAGAATGCATTTTGTTGGTTTTTCAGGAATCAGAGGTTGGTGGATAAAATGGATATGATGTCTCTCCTTTGCCAATTATTCATAAAGCTTACTCTGAGGCCAATTTCTACAACCAATTATGTGTCCACTTTGTTCGGCTCGACTGGGGATTCATCTTTGAATTATGGGTCCACGTTCACAAATCTCTGGCCCTGAACGAACAGTGACACTTCCTGGCCATGAACATTGGCTTCCTTTTTTTGATAAGTTGCGTAAATCATCTGCCAGGTGTAAGCGAATCAGTATTTTGATGTTCTTCTATCATCAACATCTTGCTACTTTCAAGGCATGGACCGTGTGGAACCAATGTAAATGGTATTCGTGTTTGTGCCTATTGAGGAGGGTCCTGTTGTTTATTCGTCATCACAGTTGTATTCAAGACCCCTTATGATCTTATCCACTTTTTCTTCAACTTAGGGAGAATGCACTTTGGAAAATCTTAGCTAGGTAATACTTTTTCTAACTTTACTCTAATGCAATTATATGTAGTTTTTCCATGGGAAAAAAAAGTTAGCGGTGGTTTGGCCGAGGGTTGGGGTGACATGATAATGTGGAAAAAATAGGAGAAATGACAAAATTTGATCAGAACAATGGACAAAATGGTTATAAAAAAACTTGACCTATAGGTTTTGTTCAAAATATAAATACCCCATGCCTTTCTTTTTCACAAGAGATAATGTGGGAGTATATCATATTTCTTTTTATGAGAAATATTTGGATGTTGGTTCAAAATTATTTTTTTTGGCCAAAGTCAAACTTGTTTTTATTTACTCATGTCATTCTCACACATTCTCTATTCACCACATATTCTTTTTCTTTCACGTAAATGAAGATATTTAACGGTTACATATTTTTTAACTATTTATTGTTATCAACTAATTTTAACTACTATCTCCACCAATGTAATTTAATTAATTGTTTTTTCAATTTGTAACAAGGAGGGGAGGGAGCACCAAATTTTATTATTAATCACGCTTTGTGAATTATGAATCCAATCATTGTGATGCGCAACCTACTTTTAATTTCAACATGCGGTCTCATTCCAATTGTCTTTTTCTACACTGGCACTCTTGATTGCGTGGCATTGTCTCATCATCTAGACCTACCACGCGCTTCCTATGCTCGTCTTAATATCCTTGTTCTATTTCGTTTTTATATGTTTAATCACGATTTGATCAGTTACTATATATCCTAAAGTAACATCATCTTTATTTACGCTACTACCTCTAATCTTTAGTATAAGAACTAGGTGATTAATTTGAGCAGGTTAAAAAAATTAGTTAAATTAGTTATTTGTAATAAATAAATATCGTTTTTTTCTAAAATACTCTTGCTAATCATACATATTAGCTATAACTATTATTTGTGAAACCTTTAACATGTACAATTACTATAAAGATTATCTTGAGAAAGATGGATAAATATAAAAGATAAAGTAAATTAAGATATTATAATTGAACCAAATTGAATGCCAAACTAGCTCTTATATTACTGGAGGTAGTATATTCCAACACAATTAGAATGGTGCCTTTTATTCTCACTATATTATACTACCTCCGATCCTTAATATAAGATCCTGTTTGTCTTTTATTTTGGTCCTAAATATAAGACCGCAATCCACTTTGTCTCTCATATTTATATATTTTTTCAAAGTAGCCCTTCTAATAATAAGAGTTCTAATCAATACACTTGATTAGCAAGGATATTTTAAGAAATACAACACTTATTTAGGACAAATAACTAACTCAACTTACTTCCTTAATCTCCTCAAATTAGTCAACTGGCTCTTATAATTAGGACCAGAAGTAGTAGCATAATTTGCGTAAGCTTTTATTAAAGATATGACATGTAAAGTTTTAATTTTTTCCCCCCACAAAAGAAGCATTCAAAATGATATAGTCTCAGCAGGATGTAAATGTAAAGTACTTACCGTTTTTTTGTGATAAAAGAAGGTGAGGACCCAACAAAAAGGGAAAACTCAAAGTACGTTGCTTTCAAAATTAAACTTCTTCATATACAAACGATTAAAAGTAAATCTTTTACCTAAAAATCTTGTCACGAGCTAATTAAAAGATTTTTCAAGTCAATCATACGTAACGATTTGATGAAAACAAGAGAATATCTTCTGAAGGTTCAAATAAATTGCTTAGGGTTGATGAGCAAGAGAATATAACGATCGATGAAAGGTTGGGAAAAAAAGGACTCAGGGGATTCCTGCCAAGTTTTGAACAATTGTCCCACATACACACACTGTGAATATAGAAAATTATCAATGCTATATTCAAATTCATAATTAATTCAAGTGTTTTGTTTTCAATACTGGTTATTAGGTTGTATTATAATACACAGACAAATTAATAGGTTGATTGAAGATGTTTTCTTAGAAGATTATTGACTTTAATTTGCATATTTTTGGGACGGGAGAAATTAAAGCTAGTACGAGAGACCATAAAATAGCGATGAGTTTGAGAATGATCAAACAGAGAAAAAAGTTGCAAAATTACAAGAGGTAGCACATGAGGCAAACTATGAAAAACTAAGACATAGTCCCATAATAATACATACTAACTAAACCCATTATTAGTGCCGCCATTAAGAAGAAGGCCAAGGTACAAGTAAGGGTGAAGGTAGTTTCATTGTTAGAGGCTAGACAAGACTTATTTCAGATTGTTAACAATCACGATTCACGAGGGGATTTAGACGCATGAAAAACTCTAAAGATCGATGAAATGATTATACAATCTAAATCTAAAGTTGTATGTGTATATGTCTTACAACTCATATTCTGACACGTATCAGTATCACTTTCTTAATGCGAAAAGATAATACAGATACGGCCAAACACGAGTATTTGCAAGTCCTCTTTTTTAATAAGGATATATATACCTTGTTAGTACAATATTCCTATTCTTTTCCTCTCCCATTGGCCCACTCTTTTTACCTAAAAGGGGTTCATCATTCTATAACTTTCACAATCAATTATTGATGAACAATTAAATTCAGTCTCCATGCATGAAGACGCAAAAGAAACATTCCTTGTCCCATTATAAATATAGAAAACTGGATGTTGTTAAAGCACTTGAAAACCTAGAGTTGTTTCCAGAGCACTCATCTTGTCTCTCACACAAGTCTAATGGAGGAGTCATGGCAGACTAGTTTTCTTCCACTGCTAGTAAGACCAACAATACCTTGTCACCTCTCCTTCACATGAAAACGCTTTATATATCTTGATTTCGTCTCAAATCTCTCCTATAAAACTAATCCCAACGACTCAACAGATCAATAAAGATCAACTTTCAAAAGTTTCCCTATACAATATCTAGTTTGAATTTTGGCGTTTGATTCACAATATATATATATATATAGAGAGAGAGAGAGAGAGAATATGTGATATGTACATACATGTGTCTTCTTTCTTGTCCGCTCTTTGTTGTCACAGAGGCTCATCACAAAGATAATCTTGTTAATACATCTGAATAATCGCAGGATATGGATGGCGATGAAGTAGATTTGCGTGAGCAGTACAATGAAATGATGAAGTGTTTAGAAGAGGAGGACGAAGACCTTCTGAGAAACATTATGCAGCAACCAGCTGGTCATTATCTGACTTCTCAAACAGAATCTGAGAGTAAGGGCAGTTTCAGTAACCATGGTTGGAAGGATGAAAACCACGTCCTGATGTCTCCTAGGGCGTGCATCCTGCAATTTGATGACCATGACGTGAAACCAATGATCCCAAAACAAGAAGACTCTGATAAGAAACGTTGTTCGTCAAGAAGAATCACCAGAGCGAAGCATAACTCTGAACCCAGTAATAAGAAGAAAAGAAGGTCCTCGGAGACAGTAATGGATCATATAATGGCAGAGAGGAGAAGGCGACGCCAGATCACAGAGGGCTTCGCAGCACTTTCTGCAACTATTCCCGGCTTGAAGAAGGTTGGTATGGTTTGAATATTTGAAATTTTACTTGTGTTATTGTATTTTGTGTCTCACTGTTATATATATAGTTCACCATCATTGGTTAGATTGAGTTTAGAGATTTAATACCTCTCAATTATGTTCAGGACGGGGAAATGGCACAGGCAAATTAGGGGGGGGAAAAAACTATTCTTTTAGTTCATAATTGTATGTGATGTGCCAATTAATCACGGGTTCCCTGAACTTCTGAAGCTTGTCCCCATAAGTGGGGTTGGGTGTTCTCGTAAAGTTAATTATTTTTTTGACCAGACATAAAGTTAATTATATTTATAGTTCTCTCTCTCTCTCTCTCTCTCTCTCTCTCTCTGTTTTTTCCCGATATAATTATGGTTTTAAATGTATCTGTTTAAAGTTCATGAGTTTACTAAGTGTTATTTACTGTTGTATTGAAATATTATAGCAAACGCGCATCATCAATTGATATCAACAGTAATATTATTGCATGTTGTAAAAAGCTAGGTGAGTTGATTTTTTATTAAAAAAATTGGAATGGATATCTTTATATAACATATAATATGTAACGAATTAAAAAATTCAAACAAAAAATATTATGTGATTATTTTTTGTGACAAAAATATTACGTGATTTTCATAAATTTTCAAAAAGATGTAATTCGATTTTCTTTTTGGATTCATTTGAAGAACTTGTATTATATATGAATTTTGGACAAATATTTTCATAACTCACAAAATCGATCTCCCCAAAAATATTATGTATTTTCATAAGTTTTCGAGAATATATACATATTTTAGAAGTTAAATAAAAAAAATCTATGCGTGTCTGTAATTTTAGTAAAATAAGAGATGAATTATAAACATTAGCAGGCCATATACATATGTTTTTCTCTGTGTTTTGATATAGCTGGACAAAGCCACTATACTGGACGAAGCTATCAAATACGTGAAACAACTTCAAGAGCATGTAAAAGGACTAGAGAAAGAGTCATCAATGATATCCATAAAGAGAATTGAGCAGGTTTGTGAGAATGTCGACGATTTCTGTGAAGTGAATGGAGAACTGCCTGAGATTGAAGTAAGAGTTTCAGAGAAACAAGTACTGCTGGGAGTCCATTGCCAGAAACAAAAGGGCATCGAGTTCCAAATACTGAGTTTGCTTGAGAATTTTCATCTCCATGTCTCCAGTAGTAGCGTCTTGTCATTTGGAAATTCCACTCTTGGCATTACCATTATTGCTCAGGTATATAACTAATTAATTGCATTGAACATGTATAGTATAATTCATAAATATATAATTTCCATGACTTGTGTTTGGGAAACAAATCTGAAGTATAATCTTGAATTCTTGTGACTACAATATAGGTGGGCGATGAATACAGGATGCCGGTGAATGAAGTGATGAAAAACTTGCGACAAATTCTACTGAAGTCGCATGATAATGAGGTTGATCCGTACTAGTGTATCATAATCCATGCATGTAATAAGACAATTTTAATTAATGTCTATTGGGTAATTTTAAACAAATAACAAGGGAAGAAAAACAAACTTTCCCTCCCCATCCTCCTCTTTTGCAAGCAAACACCCACACATCAACATAATCGATATTCACGCAACAGCATATATGATCAAATCTAGAAGGTGAGGATATATGGAATGCAAATTTGGACAAGGGCTAATTGGAACATGAGGGAGGAGATCTGAAAGAAGAAAATCGGCACTAATCTAGAAAAGGGCTTCAAAGTCCATTATCAGAGAAATTTAAGGTGTCGCCGAAGAAGCCTCCATGCATGGGCATTGATGATGTCGATGGTAGAGATTCTCGGTGGCGATTGATCTCGTTGGATTTTTTGGCTGTAATTCATCCCATGAGGGCATTTCATGTCTTTTCATCACATGGGCTGAGGATATAATTGTCATTCAATGAAATCTCTGGGAAGGTAATCATCATTCTTAGGCACCCCTTATATACAAAAGACCATTAAGAGGGTGTTTGGATTAACTTTTTAGAAGTAATTTTCCAATATATGAGGAGTTTTATCTCTATTTGCGTGAAGAGTTACCAAACACCCTGCAGTTTAAGATTGTAATAAAACACTGCAGTCCTCTTTAGTTTTTGTCAATATTATATTCCCAATGCAGCAATCCCAGCAAAATAATAAAATCAAAATTTAATTAGCTGCTCATGGTCAACATCATATCAAACATTATTTTTCTTTTTATCCAACTAGAGTTTTTTTGTTTTTTTGGGTCCGAGCTAACCTCTTAAATTTCCTAACGACATGTCCCAAATATGTATAGGATATGGTAATTAATTAATAATGAGCCTTGGATTCACCTGACTCCCTTTTCCAATTTATTTGCAAGATTACACATGAAATCATCTCAAGAGTTTACGATGTGGGGCTCAAAACTGTCTATTATATTGAAGTGTCATTCACATTATTCTGGCATCTTCGTGAAGGCCATTTTCTGTCAGTTTCATGGCGTGTCTCACGTTTAGGATGGGACAGAACTGTACATATCAGAATACTACCCTCAATTCGGGAAACTTCTTTAGCTGTATTTTAATTTATCATCTGTAAGCTTTGGTATGAAGAATTACGGAAGAAATTAAGAAAGAAATCTGAAAGCAAGGATACTGACGGAGGTGATAACTGTACGCAAAACGATAAAAAAAGAAAAGGGTGTAAGCATATATAGACGTATCGTCATGTCTCCACTCACACAGATAAAAGAGGTATTATTATCACTTTCCCAATAAGGAAACGTATACGGCCAGAATATCAGTCTTTGCTTGTCCCCTTCTCATTTCTGTGAATAGTTTTTGCTTCTATTACATTCTTCTTTGTTTTCTTTATAATTTCTTCCTTTTCTCACACTCTTTTTTCCTAAGTGGGGCTCTTCTGTTTCCATTTTCATCATCATTTATTGACTACTACTAGCTAATTCATATTAATTTCATGCATGTACGTTCCAATATATATATATATATATATAACTAGATATAAAGGACTCATAAACATACCTCAAGTACATGTTCTGATCTCTCAGGAACGAATATCGTCAAATGGAGGAGTCATGGGAGACTGGTTTTCCTCAGTATCCAGTAATTAAGACCAGGACTGTCATCATACATGTATTATAGTCCTTTTATTTTGATGTTCATATATTTTAATAATCATCGCAGGATATGGATGATGATGCTCAAGAAATCCAAGATTGTGAGACGATGACGAATTTGGACGAGGAAGAAGAAGAGTTTCCCTGGAACTTTGTGCAGGAACCAGACGGTCATTATTCGTCGGATTTGGATCCGCTCTGGTCAGAAATTACATCGTCTTCTCAAAGACATGAAAATGAAAATAACGGCACTTGCTCCAGCAAGCACGTGATGTCTCCTAGGACATACGTTCTGTCATTTGATAACTCCGGCGTAAAACCAACCATAACGAAACATGAACAAAATACATTGAAACATTGTTCATCGAAAAAGAGCAGAGCGAGGCGTAACAGCGTTGAGGCCGGAAAGAATAAAAGGAGATGTCCAGAGAAAGTGGAGGATCATATAATGACAGAGAGGAGAAGGAGACAACAAATCACAGAGAAGTTCATTGCACTTTCTGCAACTATACCCTGCTTGAAGAAGGTGAGTTTGTTTCTTGTTCTCCGAAAATTACAATTAATTAAATAATTAATGCTTCGTTTGATGCCTTTCTGGGGTCAAAGAAGCAAATGCCAACTTTGGAAACTAAAGAAATATATAGCACAGTATTTAATTGAATTTCAATAAACAAAAACTTTATTTATATATGTTCGACAAATTGACTGGAGGTTTCTTGATTTATTTGTCTAGAAAAAATAGAATTGGTGGAGATTATCAAACCTTTTTTAGTACCAGAGTTAAACGAACCTTTTCCCTACGAAATCCAAACAAATCCACGCCATACTAAGCCTTTTTTGGGGTTAAGTTCTGTCTTAATTAATGTTTCGTTTACTGCGAATTGGATATATATAGTTGGACAAAGTGACTATACTGGACGAAGCTATCAAATACGTGAAACAACTTGAAGAACGCGTAAGAGAACTAGAAAAAGATCCATCACTCACAGCCATAAAGAGAATCGAGTTTTGTGAGAATGACGACGCCTTCTATGAAGTCAATGAAGAACTGCCTAAGATTGAGGTTAGAGTTGCAGAGAAGCAAATGTTTATGGGAATCCGTTGCGAGAAATGGAAGGGCATTGAGTTCAAAATATTGAGTTTGCTTGAGAACTTTCATCTTTATGTCTCCGGTAGCAGCGTCTTGCCCTTTGGAAAATCCACTATTGGCATTACCATTATTGCTCAGGTATATAGTGATGTGCAAATAATTATATTGAGCATAATTCATATAATATTATAATGACTTGTGTGTTTGGCAAATTTAATTTGAAATCTTTCAAATCTTGTGACTATATATAATGCAGGTGGGTGATGAATACAGGACGCCAGTGAATGAAGTGGTGAAAAACCTACGACAAATTCTATTATTAGGCTGATCCGTCCTAGTGTATCATGCTTCATTGTTGGCCAAAACATCCAGAAAAAAAATGTCATGCTTCGTGCATGTGCGTGAGACGCAAATTTAATGTCTGAATTAATGAAGTAATTCTAATTAGAGATGATTTTTCTCTGCGAAGGAATCTCATGACAGCGACTCCAAAGAGATTTTAGGCAATATTGGAAATAGTAAGGAAGGTTGGTGTGTGTATGTATTTTCTTTGTTTTCAAAGAAAAATTATGTTTGTTGGTAATTCATATGAAGCAAGAAATAAAAATTAGCATGAGAGAGAACACACACACACAAGATGCTAGTTCATACTCCCTCCAGTAATCATAAATATAATTTGTGCCTAGGTCCATCTCACATATATCAAGAAAACAATTCAAAACTAATTAAAATATTAAAGTTATCATAAAATTATTCAGCCAGTTTTCAATGTTATTTTTATATTATATTAATTTTGATCCGCTCCCTCTTGGTATCCTTATACTACCTCCGGTCCTAAATATAAAAGCTAGTTAATTAATTTGAGTAGATTAAGAAAATAAGTTAAGTTAGTTATTTGTAATAAATAGGTGTTGTCTTTTCTAAAATATTCTTATTAAGTAAGTATATTAGTTAGAACAATTATTATTAAAAGGATTATCCTGGAAAAAAATGTATAAATATAAGAGACAAAATGGATTGAAGTCTTATATCTTGAACCAAAATAAAAGTCAAACAAGATTTTATATTAAGGACCGGAGGAGGTAATATTAATTAAAGTTATAGGCACATATATATATATATATATATATATGTCAAATACAATTAATGCGATAAGAATATGTAGGGTGCCTTGTAATTGACTAAAGTTGCCCCGAGGTCTTGCTTTTTTCTTCTTTTTATTTTTTAGTAAACAAACATCATAAATGTTTTTTGGCCAACCGAAAAAAGGCACAAGAGAGTGAAAGTCAAAACAGATGGACAACAAATCAAGCATGCTTTCCAGGCCCAGGAAAAAAAAAAAAATCAAGCATGCTTCCAAATAAAAATGTGAACGGGACCTCTGACAAATCCAATTATTGATGCTGATGAAAATGATGGATACTACAGAAAAGAAATGGGTAAGTGCTAATTGGGATGGGAGTTTTTCCCATTCATATTGGCATTATTAAGAAAAATCTACGTTTTAAATGAATCTTTTGGAAATTATGAAATACATTTTCATTTTCGATTATACTTATTTCCCCCTTCCATATTATTGCGTCAAATCGAAAAAGGCCTAATTAGTAAGTTGCTTCTGAATCAT
The DNA here is from genome assembly GCF_004799145.2 of Neltuma alba. Classification (NCBI taxonomy): domain Eukaryota; kingdom Viridiplantae; phylum Streptophyta; class Magnoliopsida; order Fabales; family Fabaceae; genus Neltuma; species Neltuma alba. The sequence goes on along the minus strand of NW_021636043.1, from coordinate 312,444 downwards.
ACCCCCCTTCAATCTTCATTTATGCAAGGATATGCTTAGGCGAACACAAAACCGTCTTGTTAATTAGGGCTCTTTTTGTTTTTTTCCCCCCTGAACATCAAACAGTATTCTCGTTACTGTAAACTTTTTTCAAGTAGATTTGCTCCACACACAAAGGTCAAAAATCGAACCCTTAACTTCTTGATTAATAATGAATACCAATACTACTCGTGTATTATATCTGTGTAGTTATCTGCTGTTATTTTATTTTTAATCGTTATTTAAAGGAGCGCACACATGATATTTCATTCAAAGCTCTCCAATCCAAGCTTTCTGTTGGAAGAAAAAAATTGGCTGATAACTCGCTTTTCTTACACTGGTGTCTCCGAGCTTCAATCTATTGGATTCACATATAGTTGTCGTCCGTGGATCTTCAGTTTCAATGGAAGAGGGAAGGGGGGCCTAGGAAGGATACAACATTTGAGAAATCCTCTAACACTGCCCTAATTGAGGTTAATTCTTCTCTTGTTAATAAGAATGTGACAAAAACCCACTCTATTTTCCTTGATTTTGTGAATATCAGATAGCCCAGGCTTCTTGTTGAAGGACATGGAGATTGCTATGGTTGAATAAATTGATGATGAGGGGGCCAAACTATATGAACGGCAATGTTTTCCTTCTGTGCCAAATTAAATGATAGTAGTGTGGATAATGATACCATGCAAGATGTGAAAAATCCCAACTTTGTTAAGCTCGCTAATTAAGTGATTGCTGCCTTCAACCACACTTTAAAGGAAGCAAGATTGTGATCTATATAGAAGCTTAATGGAGAAGCAGATAAACCAAATATATTTAATGCAGGGGGCCAGAAACGAAAAGATTCTCTGAAGATTCTTCTATATCGCAGCCAAATAAAGAGACATGAGCCAGCAGAGTTAATAGGTGGTGGGCCTTGTTATCCTTCTATATCAGCATGGTATTTGTGGGGGAGGGAACTGACCACAAATTATCTATGGATTATGAAGCTGTGTTCATTTGTGAATAACTGCCTTTTTTTGACGGTGACTGTTTTATGCCCATATTAGGATAGTCCCGGGGATCGACAAAATTATATTTATGGACCTGGATTTCATCGATGAAATTTATAATGAAGGACCTTAGGAACTGAAATTAAAGAACCTATAATGTTTCATATGGACGACAATACCCCAAAACAATGATTTCCCTCAAAAGTTATCACCTGAGATTCCTGTGATAAGTACAATACACTTTTATGGTTATTGCACCAAGCTTGAATTAAGTTCTTTCACTACATTGGTTTCTTAACTCTCAGCACAGTAAAGTTAATTTTAGCTCGTTCTTCTTTAAGTTTACAAGAAATTTGAAGATTGTCACTATCAAATTTCTGGTTTTTTTATTTCTTTTTTTTTCCAGCTCTCATCATTGAGAAAATAACTGCATAATCTTACAATCTTGTTTATCAACTCTTGGCGTTATAAAATGATTACATTTTTAAAATTACAAGAGAGATGTTCAGGATCGTTTCGTCCCCTCGTGACAAAAATAAGATCTTTAGGTTCTTCAGAATAATTTTAATCTTTAAAATCTTTCGTTATAAATTTTGTCAAAACATTCAAACGTAATTTTCACGTAGTTTATATATGAATAATATTTGGAACAAATTATAAAATCATATACTATTCCTCGTTTTTTAGACTCTCTATTATTTAATATTATTTTAGCATTAAGGTGTATTACTCGTGGTGGCGAGGAAAATGGTATTGCTTAATCGATGGCGTGTCAATATTGTCGTCAAGTTTTAGAAGGAAGGAAAACTGAAACTTCCTTTGAACTTTAGCGAGTCTTGTTTCTGGTATTGCATATTCGTTATCATATCATGGGTCGCTAACAAAATTTGACTTATACGCAGGGGGTAGAGTTCACATAGAATCCACTAAAAGAAGAAGAAATTATACAGTCTGCAAACAAAACATGAAGTGGAAAAATCTGAGAAATGCAAATTAAAACAAAGTCTGGAGATTGAGTTATCATTATTTGAAAAACATAAGATTTTATTGAGTTAGCAATGATTGTAGTTATCATGTTGATTTTCTTCACAGCAAAGGATTTGTAATAAAAGATACCAAAATTGATTCACATGCAAACAGTCCATAGGACATGTGGGATTTTGTCCACTGGTTGAAATTAGAGTAATTATTGAAGTACTACCTTTAGTCCTAATTATAAAAGCTAGTTGACTAATTTGAGGAGATTAAGAAGATAAATTAAGTTAGTTATTTGTAATAAATAGATGTTCTCTTTCCTAAAATATCCTTACTAGTCAAATTTATTGGTTAGAACTATCATTATTAGAGGAATTATCTTAGAAAAAAATACACAAATATGAAAAATAAAGCGGATTGGAGTCTTATAACTAGGACTAAAAATAAAGGTCAAATGATGTTTTATATTAAGGACTGGAGGTAGTATAAGCTAAGTATCACTATCATGATTTGGGATCTTTGCGAAGGTCATTTTCTATCAGTCTCACGGTGTGTCTCACGTTTAGGCATTATGGCATATAATCAGACATAATTCTGGCATTTCCTCCATAGAACTTTATTTCTCTTAGATCAAAGCTTATTATTTATATATGCGAGCGCACTTGTATATATAATCGAGTCATTAACATCAAATAAATAAAAACTGTACAATGAAGTAACTGCATGCCTCACCAATAGTGGGGAATTTAATGGCACGCAAAACGACAAAGAAGAAAAGAGGATATAAGTCTAAAAAGTTGTATATCGCCACTCATATAAAAACAGGAATATATACATTATCACTTTTCATTTATAATGGGAAAAGATATGCGGAATATATATACACACACACAGCCAAGCACATCAGCAGTCTTTGCTGGTCCTCTGCTTTTGGTGAATAATCCTGGCCACTACATTCTTCTTCCTTTTCCCACTCTCTTTTTTCCTAGATGGGGCTCCTTTGTTTCCATTCTCACTACCAATTATTGACAAATAATACTAATTCATATTAATTAGTTTCATGCATGCACGTCCTCTATATGTATATATGACCAGCTAGATCGATGCTTTAATTTTGAGCACTTGTAGAGAAGTACAGTCTCGAGATAATACTCACCAATGTAATGTCTGATACCATCAGAGAGAAGTCTAATATAATGGATCAGGAGTCATGGGAGGCTGGTTTTCACCAACATCTGGTAAGACCAAGATTCAAATCGTATATATCAAAACTTGTTAGTTTCATCGCACTTCAAATATTTGAGTTAATATTTCAATTGTCGCAGGATATGGGTGGTGTTCAAGATTTCCACGACCAAGATTATTGTCACACGATGATGAATTTTGACGAGGAAGATAAAGAGCTCCTCAGGAACTTTACGCATCAAACAGGTCTACATTCGTCAGATTTAGATCCTCTGTGGTCGGAAACTGTATTATCTGCTCAAAGAGAAACAGAAACTAACGGCATCACTTCCGGCGACCAAGTGATGATGCCTCCTAGGGCATGCGTCCTGTCATTTGATAACTACAACGTGATACCAATAATCTCAAAACAAGAAGACTCCAATAAGAAACGTTTTTCGTCAAAAAGAATCAGCAGAGCGAGCCATAAGGCCGAACCAAGTGCTAAGAAGAAAAGAAGGTCTTCGGAGACCGTAATGGATCATGTAACTGCAGAGCGGATAAGAAGACGCCAAATTACAGAGGGCTTCGCAGCACTGTCTGCAACTATTCCGGGCTTGAAGAAGGTCAGTTTGTTCGTTGTACTGCAAAATTTTTACAATTATTAACGCCCATGTTTCTATGTTTATTTCTTTTGGGACAATGACCATTGATATTTTTCTTCTGTCGGAAAAAAAAACATTTATGTGTTTTTCAATTCATGTTTAAGGGTGGAAATCAAACTCTTTCGAGTATTAGGAGTTAAACAAAATTTCCCCGGCCCCTTTAAAATGTAAGCCATTCCATGCATTAAGCATCCTCGCTTAAATTTTATTTTAATGTAATGTCTTTTACTGTGAATTGGATATAGTTAGACAAAATGACTATACTTGAGGAAGCTATCAAATACGTGAAACAACTTCAAGAACGTGTGACAAAACTAGAAAAAGTGACTCCAGTAATATCCATAAAGAAAATTGAGGTTGGCGAAAATGACGATTTCCGTGAGGCCGATGAAGTGCTTCCAAAGATTGAAGTAAGAGTTACGGATAATCAAGTGCTTCTTGGAATCCATTGTGTGAAACAAAAGGGCATTCAGTTCAAAATATTGAGCCTGCTTCAGAATTTCAATCTCTGTGTCACAAGTAGTAGCGTTTTACCATTTGGAAATTCCATTCTAGGCATTACCATTATTGCTCAGGTAATTATTAATGTATTATAATCATACTAAAGTACTAAACACAAGTTATATATACTTGTATTATGAAGACTACTTGTGCTTGGGGAATTTTAAATATTGTACTTTCTTTTTTTTGGTGTGACTTCAATGCAGATGGGTGATGCACACAGGATACCAGTGAATGATGTGGTGAAAAACCTGCGACAAATTCTATTAAAGTCGCATGAGGTTGATCCGTAGTAGTGTATCATCCGTGCAAGGCAAATTTAATTAGCATCTCTTACTCTAAATGAATATGTTTTGTTTGCAAATTAATGTCATAACAAAGCCATGCATGTATTTGTTCGTGTTATTACTTGCTACTTTTATTCAAAAGTTGGTCACCTTTAAGTTGCTTGTGGGTATTGTTATTGTAACTATATATGTGAATGGGACCTAGACTTCAACAAATTAGATGAGAAAGAGAGGGGCGAAGGATTGTCATTTTCTAAGCATGAGAGAGAAGTATGAGCTTTTACAAAACAAATTCGGCAAGTGGGTCATATGCGCTGTGCAGAGAAGACAAGGCAATTATGGAAAGTTGAACTATATACTCATGGACTGCAGCCATATAATCATATATATTAAGGCGTATCCTTTATATCGATCTAAACAATCTAAATAGTTTAATATCACTAAATAAAACTCATAATTTAGTAGTAATGGTTTTCTATAGGTGAATATATATATGTATGGATATAAAAATACAGAATTATTTTTCTCATTGCTTTGTTTTATTTATTTTACTTTAATCTACATAATTAACATTTGCTAAAGTATTAATGTCAACAATTAATGTAAATTATAACTTCCAGGAACTAGTTCTGATGCTTATCAAAGTGATGAACACCCCAAGCTTATCATATCTAGATCATCTAGATTTGATTTGGATGGTTTAGATTTATTTTTTTTAATTTTTTAAAATAATTATTTCAATGAGTATAGAATCTAAAAAATGATAATTTTTTAACTATCTTTTTTTGAAAAATAATTTTAAAAATAAAAAAATAGATCTGGACCATCCAAATCAGATTTGAACGGTCTAGAATCTAGATATGATGAGTTTGGGGTATTCATCACTTTAATAAGCACTAAAACTGGTTCCTAAATTCTACATCAAATCATAAACTATTGTAATGTATGAATCTTATTTTTCACATTTCCATATAAAATAAATAAAGGCTTACACAGTTGGTATATGTAAATAAAGGTTGCCATATAGTTTTCTTATTCATTTACAAGATTATACGAAATCAACAAAAACCCATATCAAAGCCAAAGTTACCTTTTGATCAGAAATATTAAAGGTTAATGTACATTCAATATCCCAAAAAAAAATTTTCAACTGCATCCGACACTCTAAAATATTTTGTGATCTATTTAGCATCCTGAAGTATTTTTTTAAATGCATCCAGCACTGTAAAATATTTTTTTTATACATCCAATGCTTTAAAATATTTTTTTAGGTGCATCCAGCACCCAAAAATATTTTTTGGTACATCCAGTATCAAGGATAAAAAAAAAATACTTTAGGGTGGTGGATGCACCATAAAATACTTTAAGGTGTTGGATGTATTTAAAAAATATTTCATGATGCTAGATGTACCTTAACCCAAGATTAAAAGACAGAAATCTTGTTCGTACTTCATTGGTGTTAGGTATTAATTGTGATAATTGATTCAAAATATTGTCCTTATGGAACATCTTAACTTGGATAATGAATAACTCTTCAAGAAATTTGCCGAGGGACCTGGTGAAAGTTATAAGCTACAAGAAAATTCCTTGTCAAAACAAACTATGGCCTCTTATCCATTCCATTAGAACATATTTATTCTACTCATGATTTGAACAATTTCTCCATATATCCTTGAATCTCTCCCAAGCCTCATAGAATAACTCATCCAGATACTGCTCAAAAGAAAATAATTCACCCCTTAATATAGCTCGTTTACCTTTTAGAATAAATCTGGCCTTGAACTTTGCTACAAGCTCATCCCAAGTCTTAATCGAATGTTCCAGCAAGGAATTCAACCATGGTTTCGCCTTGTGAGATAAAGACATGGGGAACAATCTGAACCTCAAAGCATCTTTAGTAACCCCATTTTGCTTGAAGTTCTCGCATACTTCCACGAACTTGGTCAAGTGCTCATTACGATCATCACTGAAATTCCCTTCAAAAGTGCCAATTATCCCCAATAGTTGAATCATAACTGGCTTGATTTCAAAATTCCTGGCTTGAATGTCTGGTAGCCAGATACTCGAATGAAAAGTCTACCCTTCCTTATCCAAATAGTCATCCAGAATATGCAAGTCATTCTCATCTTGTTCCGCTATCTTTTCTTGTGGTTTTGTTTCAAGTGGTGGTGGTAGAAGCAGCCTGGGTCGTTGCCGAATCTCTAGTATGTTTTCAGTTTCTCCTGAACTAGAAGTAACCTCTTCTAAGATAACTTCCAGATTTCCTTGCATGCGTCAGGAAGTATCTACAAAGTCAAATCAAACACAAGAGTATCAAACTTATCAAATGAAATGAACAAAGTAAATACTACTATTCTATCTATAACTATCTCTACAAATGCTAAAAGAAAAGTTAAGTGTAACCAATCACACAATAAAGACAATCAACCTCAAGCAATCTTGTCGTTAGTCCTTGGCAACGGCACCAAAAACTTGTTCGCCGAATAGCTCAACCGCAAGCGGACAAGTTGCAAGTAACATAAAAAGTATTGTTCCCTTAGAGATTAAGGCTACATGAGTTAAAAGTCATAATTGTGTTCTTGACTAGGTTAAGTAAAGCAAAAGTTGTAAAAGAGTTTGTGAAATGAGATTAGGAAAACAATGATTTAAATCAATATGAAATCAACTTGACTTTGAGACAAATAAGGGTCTAGGGTTATTTTTCACTAAAATACTTCATAAAACTTGATTAATCACTTCTTAAGTAGTAGTTAACAATAAGTTCAGTTAGCCAGGGTTCGCAGAATTGATTAAGCTTTCTCAAGTCAAAACCAAATTTTTGCAATCCCAATAAAATAGAGCAATTTCTTGCATTTGTTTGAAAAAGGTTGCACATCGAAAACCAAAACCCTTTCTAGGCTATGCTATGTTAATAGATATATTTCTATTCTATCAACAAACCTTCCATTTAATAAGATAAATTTCTGGACTAGCACATTTTTACCAAAGTTCATAGAGTAATTTAACTTTCTTAAGCTTCAACCAATCAACTAATCAATCCAAATGATGACCAGACACAAGGAAGCATTAAGCTCAAGGTAGAAACAACAAAACATTATCATTAACACTAAAGAGTGAGTTAAAATAAGTCTTAATCCATACAATAGATCAAAATAACCCTAGGATGACTATTCTAGCTACACATGTTTAGCAAAAAGCCACAACTATAAGAATAGTTACTAGCTATTACAGAAACAGGGAGAGGGGAAGAAGAAAACCTTAAAAAATTGAGGAAAAAAGCTTCCAATCTCTTGTAGCTTCAAGTCTAAAGATCCCAAACTTCAAAACCTCCAAATCCTAGTAGAGCAAGCCTCCAAATGAGCCCCAAAGGCAAAGGGTGTCTAAAAACGACAAATCTCCCCACATATCAACCCTAAATTTTAAGTTACGGCATAAAATGCATAGTTATAAGGGGTCAGGCGCCATGGCAGATATGGTCATCCGCCGCTGCAAGTAGGGCTGTGCAAAAACCCGGTGGTCCGGTATGGTCCAGTCCAACCCGAACAAACCCGGTCCAGTCCGGTCCAGAAAAAATTGGCCCGAAACAAGACTGGACCAGACTGGACCAGACTGGTCTCTTCGGGCTGGACTGGACTAGGGACTGACCCCTCAGACCAGTTGGTCCAGTCCAGTCCAGCCCGATTTTTTTAAATTATTATTTATGTAATTTTAATTTGATTTAATTTTTCTATATAAATTTTTTATCTATTCAAATAATTAAGATTTATCTATTAACTTTCGAAGTAATGAGCATACATATATATTTTCTACAATTTAAGATCTATATTGATGAGGATTAATTAATAAAACATGACTTCATTGGGAAATTGAAAAGGAATGATCAAATTTGATAAATTTTGAATTAAAATATGTGTAAAATTTTATATAGTAAGTTATAATCTTGCCTCCTATTGAAAAAAAAAATTTCAAAAAAAATTAAATTTAGGTCTGGACTGCCTAGATTGGTCCAGGCAGTCCAAAGGACCAAGTCTAGTCCAACCCGACCTTGGGTTGGCACTGGACTGGACCAGACCTCGGGCTGTTTTTTTCAGCCCGAGGTCTTTACTGGACCAGACTTCGGGTTGATAACAAACCCGGTCCAGTCTAGTCTATGCACACCCCTAGCTGCAGGTATCACAGAATGGGCCTCTTGAAAGGGTTGGACACCGTCGCGGATATGATCAGGTGCCACGGTGCCTTGCATAGAATAGCAGCTCTTGGGACAGATAGGGGCATCACAGTGGATATGGTCAGACGTCGTGGCAAATTAGACCAAATGCCTTCCCTTCTTTTCTATCAAAACCACTGTGACGGTTTTCCTCATTCGCCGCGGCGGTTGGTCCTTGTTTCAGCTTCTTTGCTTCTAATCTCTCTTCCTTACTCACTCCGGGCTTTTTCCTGCACAATTAACTTCCAAAATACATAAAAGAGAGCTAAAACAAGCTGAATAAATGGGAATTTCAAGAGGTTATCATGGGTTTATATAATTTGTTTGTCTAGGTGGAGATCAAACTTTTTGACTGCGTAGTACTTAAGTTAAACAATTCCATGCCATAATACGCTTCTTCTTCTTTTTTTTTTGGCTGGGTTGTCTTAATTAAAGTGTCACTGTGAGTTGGATTTATATAGTTGGACAAAGTGACCAAACTGGACGAAGCTACCAAATACGTGAAACAACTTCAAGAACGTATAAGAGAACTAGAGAAAGATCCATCATTTACGTCGGCGAAGAGAATTGAGTTTGGTGAGAATAATGAAGACGACTTCTACAAAGTCAACGAAGAACTCCTAAGACTGAAGTTAGAGTTGCAGAGAACCAAATACTGAGTTTGCTTGAAAACTTTCATCTCTATGTCACCGGTAGCGCAGCGTCTTGCCATTTGGAAAGTCGACTATTGGCATTACCATTATGCCCCTCCAATCCTCCTCTTTTGCAAGCAAACATCCACGTACACAACAGCATAATCAAATCGATTAAGAATAAGGCTGACTTTCATGAAATCATGATAAAGAAAAAGTTACTTTAGATACGATAATAATTGACGGCTGAGGTTATGCTTCCTAGATGGATGTGTCAATCTGAAATAGACAGAGAATGGAGCCCGCATGCTTCCAATCTGTGTTTTTACTTACACCGTTATTATTGCAGTCGGTGAAAATGATGCATCCACAGCAATAATACGGAAAAGTCCAATACACTTTGCCTTTAGGCTTTACAGGAGTAGTACTGTTCACACACCTCCAAATTCGACAGGGTTCTACATAGAGTCGTCTGATTAACACAGTTCCTTTATCCAAGTTTAGGAAAACAGGTTGAAATGAATTGGAAGTTAAAGTTATAAAAGTTGTGTCACGGTCCAACGTGGCATTGAAAATTTCACAGAGGCTGAAGGACCTACCCGGGCACGCCGCAACTCACGTGAGCGTCGCCTCACGTGGAAATTGAGAGAATAAAGCACTGATCAGCAATGAGTGGTGGGGTGGAAAAAGTTGTTACGTAGTCTCCTCTCCCTCTGCCATTCTGTTATTCTGTTTCTCTCCCTCTGAACCTGTGTGGTTATTCTCCCTTCTTCCTTAGTATTTTTTTCTGCTACTGAGTTACTGAAATTCATACTGTAACTGGATGATTGAGATGTATTTGTTATCCATGAATTAATGCAGCTTGACATTCAGTGAGCTTATGTGCATAATTGTTTTCTGATCCGTAACAATTTGGTGCTCTCGTTAAGAGTAATGGCAGAGGCGACCAGATTCAAGGAACTCCAAGCTGATGTGAAAGGCATGAACGAACATATGAAGCAGATGAAATCATTATTGAATTCGAAGATTAAACAAATGGAAGCGAATTCGAACGTGAAATTTGATAAAATGGATGCGAGATTAGAACGCATCGAGGCAGCTATAGAAACACTGGTACGGGCGCCTGATGCGAGATTTGAGAGGTTCGAGGCAGCTTATGTCAGCTTGAGCAAGGATTTAGAAGCCCAACAAAAGACTACCGAGAAGCTGGCTCAGCAAGTGGCATCCAACACTACGTTGCATGAGTCGCATTCGGGGTCCTACGGCAGCCATAGTCAAACACTCTTCTCTAAACAGATTAAGGTTGATTTCCCGAAGTTCGACGGAACTGATCCAGAGAATTGGATTTTCAGAGCTGAACAATACTTTGCTTATTATGAAACGCCGGATCCTCATCGCTTGGTACTGGCAGCGATTAACATGGAAGGAGACGTCATTCCCTGGCTCCAGATGCTATAGAAATCGAAAACGATTTTCAACTGGGCTTCATTAGTCAGAGCTGTGGAGCAGGAATTTGGGCCCTCATTACTGGAGCAACCCAGGTCCAAACTGTTCAAATTGACACAGGCCAACACGGTGGAGGACTATTGCCGACAATTCATGACTCTAGCAAACCGCATGGAAGGAGTGTCGGATGAAGCTCTCATCGATTGCTTCACCGGCAGTCTAAAGGCTGAAATCTGTCGAGAAGTCATAGCACGCAGACCAACTTCTTTGCATAGGGCGATGGAAATCGCCAAGCTATTTGATGCAACTGACGCAGGCTCTAGGGTGGGGAAGATCAAGTTGGTAATCAATCCCTCTGGAGCTGGGTTGAAGCTTGCCAACACTACTGGAAACAGAGGCTCCTTACCGCCGCTGCTGCCAACCCCGAATATTAAACCGTTGACTAAGGTGAAGAAAATGACACCTGCCGAGATGATAGTCTGCAGGGAGAAAGGCTTGTGTTATACCTGTGATGCGAAGTTCTCTCCGGGGCACAAATGTCTAAATAAGCAACATATGCTTATTGAGTGTGATGAGGATACTGTAGACCAGAAGCAGGAATTAGTAAGGATCGAAGAGGAGGAAGGCGACGATGGGGAACCACTTTCGATCCATCATCTGTCACTACATGCGTATCGGGGGTCTCCAGGTAAGGCTACTATCCGATTCATTGGAATAATTGGGGGAACCAAGGTACAAATTCTGCTTGATGGTGGTAGCTCTAATAGCTTTATTCATCCTCAAATTGCTAAATTTTTGAAACTGCCTGTTGAACCGGTTAGAAATGTAAGAGTCATGGTTGGGGATGGTAATGCGATGAAAAGTGAGGGAATCATCCGAAAAGTAGCGGTGCATGTACAAGGATACCTCCTAGAATTTCCTGCCTTTGTATTAGCAATTGCAGGCTCAGATATAGTAATCGGTGCTTCATGGTTGGCAACCTTGGGCCCCCACGTGTCTAATTATGCAATTGGGAATGCGTACATTAAATTCTACCACAATGATGATTTCATCACTCTGAGGGGAATACGGTCACCAATAATGCAAAATGCCGAATACCATCAGATGCATCGATTGGTGCAAACGGATGCAGTGCTTGAATGTTATCTCTTGCAGAATTTTACAGAAATTGAAACACAAGGCGATGAGTCCAGTAATGACACTGTCACAGCAGAAATGCAGTCAATATTGGATAAGTACCAAGAAATTTTTGAGAAACCACATGGGTTACCCCCGCAGCGAGAACGGGACCACAGGATCATATTAAAAGAGGGGACAGGACCAATTAAAGTGAGGCCTTAACGTTACCCATATAGTCAGAAGGCCGAAATTGAAAAGATGGTTGTTGAATTATTAGAGGAGGGCTTTATCCAACCTAGTCTAAGTCCCTTTTCTGCCCAGGTTATATTAGTCAAAAAGAAGGATGGGACGTGGTGCTTCTATGTTGATTACAGGGCCCTTAATACAGTAACAATCAAAGACTCTTTCCCCATGCCTACTGTTGATGAATTACTTGATGAGTTAGGTGGTTTAAAGTTCTATACTAAACTGAATATCCGCTCAAGATACCACCAAGTATTGATGCATCCTGATGACAAAGAGAAAACAGCTTTCAGGACACACCAAGGGTTATATTAATGGACAGTAATGCCCTTCGGATTGTCCAATGCCCCTGTGACTTTTCAAGCATTAATGAACCTGGTATTTCGTCCATTTTTTAGAAAATTTGTACTGATTTTTTTGATGATATACTTATCTATAGTGCAGATTGGCAGCAACATCTAGAGCATGTGGACAAGGTGTTGGGATTGATGGTAACCCACAGACTATTTGCCAAACTCTCAAAATGTTCATTCTGTCGTACCAAGGTAGAGTATTTGGGTCACATCATATCTGCTCAAGGAGTAGAAATGGACCCTCGAAAGGTGCAAGCAGTGTTGCAATGGCCTACACCACACAATGTGCAACAACTACAGGGTTTCTTGGGGCTTTCTGGTTACTACAGAAGATTTGTGAAACAGTATGCTATGTTGGCTAGCCCCTTGACTCAATTGCTGCATAAAGATGCTTTTGAGTGGTCCCATGAAGCAGAGAAAGCTTTCCAGCAGCTGAAAACAGCTCTAACCAGTGCCCCTTGATAAAGCCCAATTTTTATATATTTTATCCCACAATAATTCAAGATTTAAATGATAATTTTGAGTTTAATTAGACTTTTTATGCATTATTGGATAAATTGGTTGATTTTTGGATTTTGCATAAAAATTGAGATTTTGGATTGAAAATATGAATATTTTGTGCTTTCCTATTTTTGACTTGGAATTAATTTTTCCTATTTTTTGGAAACAAGTCTCATATTTTTAGAAAGACTATTTTTAGAAAGTTTTGCACTTTCTTGCCTAATTTTTGTGCAGATTTAATATTTAATTGTTGATTATATTTGGATATAATTTACATTAATGGATGCACTTAAATTCTTGTAGGTCAAGAAAGGGACACATAGGAAATCCAATGGTGCAAGATTGTTTCTTGGAATCTAAGCACAATCCAATGGCTAATATCAAGGATTCACGCCTAGGGTGACACTTTTCCATCTCCATAAAAACGCACAATTGAACGCCTAGGACCCCGGGGGAATTATCCACCGCCAAATCATACCTTTTCATCCTTCTCCATTCAACGCACGAAAGGGAGACTTGAACGTCAAATCCTCCTCCTTCACCACTACTTCTCTAGTCTCACGGCCTCTCATAATTCCTTGATTCCATTCCATACCGCAACATCCACTCTCATCAATTGCTCCACGCGTGCTTCACCAACTTGAATCATCCACCGTGCGTCACATGCCCGTGAATTGCACCAAAGAGCTTGGAGGAGGAGACAATTTGATGGAAGCTTAAGCTTATAGGGAGGCAACTTGGGAGGAGCATGGAGGAGACTAGAGCCTTGGGCTAGCACTTGAAGACCACAAGGGAGTGATGTTCCATTTATCTTTTTAATTCAAGGACTTGAGATTATTTAGTTTTAAATGAGTTCAAGTTGTAATTTTGTTGAGACAATTTAGTTCTAGGTTGTCAATTTTATTCTTGGATTAAATTGATATTTGGATCTTATTTGTGCCAAGATACTTGTTGGAATTTATGTTTAGAACCTTTGCATTGTTAATTGAATTTATAATTGAGTTTTCATTATGAGTTAAATTATCAATGTGGTTTGACTTGTAAAATTTGGGTTCTTTCACCTCTTAATTGTTCAATTAAGTTGGTTGATTATCTGATTGTTTAATTGGATAATTTCAAACATAAATTCCAAAATTAAATTGAATTATCTTCATTGGTTTTAATAGGCTTAATTAACCAACCTTACACTGTTATGAGTTCTCTAATGGTTTAAGGGTTTTTGAATTTGAGGGTTCCCTTTGTTTCAAATAGGTGATTAAGTTTATTAATTCCACTCTCTTATCACTTCCCTTTGGTCTAATTAACTGATTAAGGCTATGAAGGTTAAATCCATGCAAATCCTAAGTTGTCCCCTCTACCTTACCTGAAGAGAACTTCTCAATTTTCACTTCTTAATTTTCTTTTCTTTCTGATTAATTTTCTTTATTCATTATTTTTATTTTCCTTCAAAAAAAAACCCCCCAAAAATTGCATTGCATTCATTTAGTTTAATTTAATTTTCATATAGATTTTAGGATATTTGCATCTTGCATTTAGAGTTAGAATTTTGCATTTTAGTTTAGGTCCGATTTATTGCATTTTTTTATCACCTAAATTTTTACCTAAAGAAACCCACAACTTGCTCCTTGGAAGTAATGACCTAGGTTGACCCTAAACTACAAATTAATTGGGACCTAGTTTAATTGAGTGCTTTAACGACAGAGGCATCATCACCCCTCTACTAGTCCTACTTGATTTCAAGAAGACTTTCGTGGTGGAGACAGATGCTTCAGGCAAAGGCATTGGCGTCGTCCTTAGCCAAGAAGGACACCCCATAGCCTATTTCTCAAAGCAAATCTCAGCTCGTATGCAGGCTCAGTCAGCTTATGTGAGAGCTGTATGCAATAACACAGGCTGTCGCCAAATTCAAACACTACTTATTTGGTCACCACTTCATTATACGGACCGATCAAGAAAGCTTAAAGCACATGAAGGGCAGGTTATTCAAACACCAGAACAGGAAGCCTACTTGCCTAAGTTGTTGGGCTATGATTTTTCCATTGAGTACAAACCTGGTAAGACCAACCTTGCTGCTGATGCTTTGTCCAGAGTCACACATATGGCTCTCGTACAGGTCCAATCCACCTTGATGACTAAAATATTAACTGCTGTCCATACGTCAACCTCCTTACAAGATGAACTACGACGACGTGAGGAGAATCCTCTACTTAACCCAGATTATTCTATCAAGGATGGCTGTTTATTCTAGCGTGGGCGCTTGGTTCTTCCTACAGACTGTCCAGATCTGATCCACCATTTGTTATTGGAATTTCATGCTTCGGTTATAGGGGGACATACAGGAGCTTTTCGCACTTTCCAGCGATTGGCCACTTGGTTTTACTGGCCTAACATGCGACGAGAGGTTGCTCAATTTGTTAAGAATTGTTTGGTTTGCTAACAAGCAAAGCAGTTACAGACCAGTCCTGCTAGTTTATTAGAACCCCTCCCAATTCCTCATGCTATATGGGAGGATATCGCCATGGATTTCATCACTTCCTTGCCTGTGGTGAAAGGGTTTTCGGTGATTTTTGTGATAGTGGACCGCCTCTCTAAATATGCTCATTTTGTACCATTAAAGGCAGCTTTCACAAGTCAACAAGTGGTAGAAGCCTTCATCCAAAACGTAGTTAAGTTGCACGGATTTCCCAAGACTATAGTCTCGGACAGAGATAAGGTTTTTGTTAGTAGTTTCTAGAAACAGTTATTTAAGCTACAAGGGACAGAGTTGTGTATGAGTTCATCTTACCATCCACAAATAGATGGACAATCTGAAGCTCTCAATAAATGCCTTGAGATGTTCTTACGGTGCTTCGTATTCGACTGCCCCAAGTTGTGGCTAGACTATCTTCTATAGGCTGAGTTCTCATATAATACTGCCTTTCATTCTGCTATAGGGATGTCTCCATTCAAGGCAGTCTATGGTCGAGACCCAGCAGTGCTCCTGACAGTTGGTCATTCAGATGGTTTGCCGTCTGATTTATTCAAGCAACTACAGCAGCGGGATTGCATTTTAGACCGACTCAAACAGAATTTACTCAGAGCTCAACTCTGTATGAAGAAATTTGCTGATAAGAGGTGTACTGAGGTACATTTTGAAGTTGGTGATCTGGTTTTTGTCAAATTGCAACCTTACCGTCAACATTCAGTAGCTCTGAGTAAGCATCACAAGCTTTCTTTACGTTACTTTGGGCCCTTTCCTGTAGAACAGAAAATAGGAACTGTGGCTTACAGATTAACTCTACCACCTTCTGCCCGCATACACCCTGTCTTTCATGTTTCCCTGCTTAAGAAATGCAAAGGACCTGCAACCACTGCTTATATTCTGCTGCCTTTATTGTCTGAGCCGGAGGGTCCTCTTATACAACCACAGGAAATTCTGGACAGCTGCACAGTTCAACGTGGTGATAAATGGGTACCTCAAGTTCTGGTCTGCTGGGACACCGCCAATGACGCGTCGTGGGAATATCTTGATGAATTTCATGCGCTGCACCCTTCTTTTGACCTTGGGGACAAGGTCTCTCTCCTACAGGGGGGACATGTCACGGTCCAACGTGGCATTGAAAATTCCACAGAGGCTAAAGGACCTACCCGGGCACGCCGCAGCTCACGTGAGCGTCGCCTCACATGGAAATTGAGAGAATAAAGCACTGATCAGCAATGAGTGGTGGGGTGGAAAAAGTTGTTACGTAGTCTCCTCTCCCTCTGCCATTCTGTTATTCTGTTTCTCTCCCTCTGAACCCGTGTGGTTATTTTCCCTTCTTCCTTAGTATTTTTTTCTGCTACTGAGTTACTGAAATTCATACTGTAACTGGATGATTGAGATGTATTTGTTATCCATGAATTAATGCAGCTTGACATTCAGTGAGCTTATGTGCGTAACTGTTTTCTGATCCGTAACAAGTTGCAGGAGAAATAGATGTTTACAAGCCAGGAGTCTCATCTCAGATTTTACGTGGTGATGGGGCCCAAACTGTCTGTTGTTAAGGCCATTTTCTATCAGTTTCATGGTGTGTCTCACGTTTAGGATGGAGCAGACCAAATTACCCTTATGGCAAATTCTTTGCATCTATTTTAATTTATCATCTATAAGCTGTGCTATGAGGAAGAAAACGGGCACACGATGGCCGCAGAACGATAAAACAAGAGAAGTATGTGGAAGCCTTTTGTTATGTTATATCACTTATCATATATTAAAAGAAGGTATTAGCACGCATATCAGTCTTTGCTTGTCATCTTTTAGAGAATGGTTTTTGCTTCTACTACATCTACATTCTTTCTTTCTTTTCTTTATAATTTCTTCCTTTTCTCACACTCTCTTTTTCCTAAGTGGGGCTCACCTGTTTCCATCTTCATCATTTATTGACTACTAGCTAAGTCAAATATATTTCATGCATATTCGTTCCTATATATAAATATATATATATATTTATATATAGATATAGAGGACTCATCAACATGCCGTTAAATACATGTTCCGATCTCTCGGGAAAGAATATTCGTCTAATGGAGGAGCCATGGGAGAATGATTTTCCTCACTATCCAGTAATTAAGACCGAGACTCCCATCACATACATACATATATCGCAATCTTTTTATTGACTCGAGTAGTTCTTCAAATGTGATGTTAATATATTTCAATTGTGATCGCACGATATGGATGATGCTCAAGAATTCCAAGATTGTCAGGCGACGATGAATTTGGACGAGGAAAAGTTTTTGAGGAACATTATTGTGCAGAAACCAGCTGGTCATTGTTCATCGGATTTGGATACTCCATGGTCAGAAATTGTATCGTCTTCTCAAAGAGGTGAAACCGAAAATAACGGCTCTAATTCCAGCAAGCACGGGATGTCTTCTACCGCATGCGTTCGGTCACTTGATAACTCGGCCGTAAAACCAATCACAACGAAACAAGAAGAAGAATTTGATACACTGAAACTTTGTTCATCCAACAAGAGCAGAGTGGGGCATAACAAAGTTGAAGCCAGAAAGAATAATAAAAGGAGGCGTTCAGAGACAGTAGAGGATCATATAATGGCAGAGAGGAGAAGGAGACAACAAATCACAGAGAAGTTCATTGCATTTTCTGCAAATATTCCCGGCTTGAAGAAGGTCAGTTTGTTTCTTGTTCTCCAAAATTTACAATTAATTAATTAATGCCTCTTTTGATGCCCTTCGGGGGACATATATGGCATAAAAAATTACTTTATTTATATATTCAACAAATTTGCGGGAGGTTTATATAATCTATTTGTCTAGGTGGAGATCAAACTTTTTGACTACGTAGTACTAAGTTTAAAAAGACATTTTTTTTGCTAGAAAGTTAAATAATTCCATGCCATGGTATGCTTTTTTTGGTGTAGCCAAGTTGTCTTAATTAAAGTGTAGTTTATTGTGAGCTGGATTTATGCAGTTGGACAAAGTGACTATACTGGACGAAGCTATCAAATACATGAAACAACTTCAAGAACGTGTAAGAGAACTAGAGAAAGATCCATCACTGACAGCCGTAAAGAGAATTGAGTGTTGTGAGAATGACGACGACTTCTATGAGGTCAATGAAGAACTGCCTAAGATTGAGGTTAGAGTTGCAGAGAACCAAATGTTTATGGGAATCCATTGCGAGAAACAGAAGGGCACTGAGTTCAAAATATTGAGTTTGCTTGAGAATTTTCACCTCTCTGTCTCCAGTAGCAGCGTCTTGCCATTTGGAAAATCCACTCTTAGCATTACCATTATTGCGCAAGTAGCGATGTGCAAATAATCATACCATACTATTATGATGATGACTTGTGTTTGATTTGGGAAACTCAATTTGAAATCTTGAAATTTTGCGGCTATGATTAATGCAGATGGGTGATGAATATAGGACGCTGGTGATTGAAGTGGTGAAAAACCTACAACAAATCCTATTAAAGTCGCATCAATCACCATCATGAGGTTGATCAATGCTGGCCTAGCATGCCTCATTTCATGATAACGACTCCTAAGAGATTTTAGGCAATATTAGAAATACTTCGGAAGGTTTATGTGTGTGTGTCTAATTTTTAAAGAAAAATTGTATATGTTGGTAATTATATGAAGCTGAAGCAGCAGGACAACAACGACAAACATTATTCTACTAAGATTGGCTATATGGATTATACAACGGCTTTGTGTTCTATTAATGACAAAATTTTTAGATAAATTATTGATGAAAAAGTCCTGCTCTGCAACTTCATTGAATGTTTTCTTTAGTATTTCCTTACTCTTTTCTAGAGAACTACCATCCTTACCAACGCATGACCCTTTTTGTAGGTTGATACCTTTAGTAGTAATTCATATAAAGTAAGGAATAAAAATTTATAGGGGAGAATCTATATATGAGATGCTAGTTCATGCTCCCTCCTGTCATAAATAAAATTGTAAGTTCATTGACACGTATCAAGAAAATAATTCAAAACTAATTAAAATATTAAAGTTGTTGCTACTTTTATACTATATTAATTTTCATATTAATTAAAGACATACATGTAAAAAATAATTAACGTTATAAAAATACGCAACGTGAATTATAATTAGGATTAAAAAATCCCCTAAAAAATAACCTATATTTAGGATTGAATAAGAGTAGAAAGCAAAAGACAAACCTCCTAATCGTCCTAGTGATTTTATATGGTTCTATTTCAAACGATGTTCAATGCACGAAGACTAATTACGTTGCCCCAAAAGTCTTTTTTTCCCCCCTTCTTTTTATTTTTTACTAACAAAAATCATAAGAAACTAAAAGCCAAAACAGATGGAGATCAGATCAATCCAAATAAAAGGGAAGAAACCCGCGTTAGTGTGAACGAGATGTCTGATAAATTTAATTATTTATGTTGCTGATGAAAATGATAGAAAATAAGTGGGTAAGTGACTGGTTTGCGTCCATATTAGGAGGATCGAGAAAATTATATTTATGGACCTGGATTCGATAAAATTATAACGAAGGGCCTAAGAACTGGAATTCTTCTTAAGAATTGAAAGAGCCTATGATGTTTAAAATGGACGAAAATATCCCAAAACATTTTCCCTCAAAAGTTATCATCTGAGATATATATATATATATATATATTCCTGTAATGATTAAGTACAATAGACTTTTATTATATGAATATCCTATCAAGTTTCAATTAAGTTCTTTTACTACAATAGCTCGTGCTTCTCTAAGTTACACGAACCTGTGAAGATTGTTGGTTTTTAATTTTCTTTTTTCTTAGCTCTCATCATTGAGAAAATCACTCCATAATCTTGCTTAATTTACAACAGACTTGAAAGATCATCACTATCAAATTTTATGTTTGCTTTATTACAATGTAATCCTGTTTCTCAACCCTTCGCATTATAAAGTGATCGCACTGAGAGATGTTCAGGATTGTTTCGTCCCCTCACGAGAAAAGTAGGTTCTTTTGTGGTTCTTAAGTATAATTTAAATGTTTAAAATCGTTCATTATAAATTTTTGTCAAAACTGGGCTGTTCAAATGTAAGCTCCCGTATTTTGTATGTGACTAATATTTGGATTATATTATAACAACATAAACTATTCCTCGTTTTTCAGTCTCTCTATTATTTAACATTACTTTAGCATTACGTTGTATTACTCGTGGTGGTTGCTTTAGCATTACGTTGTATTACTCGTAGTGGTTGGCCAAAAAAAAAAAACAGAGACAGAGATTGCATTACTTGTGATGTTAAATTTTTTTAATTCCTTTTCAAAGAGTTCGAGTTTTTAAGCCATGACGTCTGCCTCTTGTCGTCAGTTAATTTCTTCCATTATTGCAAATTTGTTGTCGAAGCATGTGTCAAATTTTCATTATTACCACTATGTTAAGAACACGTGATTTTGTGTTACCAATGATTTTGAGTACAATTTAATAAAGAGTATGTAACTTTTTTCATGTTCATTCCGCAGCACCACTTTCACATGAGCCAGTAAGGTTTTAAAGGAATGGTTTAAGAAATAGATAACCAAAAAAAGTGGGGAATTATATGTGGCACACTCATATTTGTAAGAGTTTTAATATCATGACAATCAATTAGCTGCTTCTTCATAATAATAATGAAAAATTATTAAATACATTTGAATATTCTGCCTTCTACAATAATATCATAGTTAATACCGGCCACAGGTGTACAAGTTTATACGTATAACAGGGTAAGTTTAGAACTTTTTTTTTAATTTTTACTCTAGCATTCTCCTAGTGAAACTAATTCTATTCAAGACACAATTAGACACTAAATGTAAACACTTTTTTCAGTGAAAATTCAAATTTCAATTCGTCACGTCTGAGAAACTAAGCCCTCCCACCAAACCCAACTCCTTTGGTAGCCTATAGAACATATTCTTTAGTATGGATTTTAATTATCGTGGTCATTATTATCAAATTTCTAAAAGGAAATGTTATTAGATATTGTTGCACATAAAAGGTCTCACAATGCATTGATTTTTATCATGTATATGAAAGCAGGAAACATATATAAGAATTTACTAGTGGCACAGGTGGCAAACTCCACGGCTCTCTCCACAAGCTAGCTTCAAGGAGGTCTTTCAAGACGTTCTAAATCACATGGGAGTCGTGCAAATAAATTTGAAAAAAATAAATAACCTACATTTCAACAAAAATGTTGATATTTTCCTTAAATACCCTTAATATATGTAGACATGTACTACCTCAGATCCGGTCCTTTCTGTAAGGAACTAATAACGGAATCATCAAGATCAAGGGAAGATGGTTAAAATTAAATCATATGCCATTAATATAATGCACATACAATTTTTTTCAAAAATATCATCATTATATGGAGTTGACTAGGTTCATTGTAAAATATCATTCTTCTTTTGTTAATAAGGATGTATACATAAGGGAAATTCTAATAAATACTTCAGACAAGACATTGTTGTCTCCTATAAATAAGATTAAGAGAACTGCCCCAAAATTTTCTTATAAAAAGAAGAGGAAAGGTATATTTTCAAACAAAGCCAAACCTTCGAAATGATAGTTATTTTGGGGAATTCTTAAAAAGTTAAGATCCTTAGCTGTCATTAGGTTACTTAAATGAAGGCCCTCATGTGTCAGTTGTAATCCCATGAACTAGATCCACTGATTCTGTTCCTTTTAAGAAACACGTTTGTCAAAATTACCAGACGTTAATTGACAAACGGAGGCATATATATAGCTACTATAGGACACGGGAACCGGTGCACTGGTTGAAATCAATACGATTTACCAGCGCCACAAAGTAGTTCTTGAGGTATAAGTGTCATTATCATGATTTTGGGATCTTTGCTGAGGTCATTTTCTATCAATCTCACGGTGTGCTTCACGTTTAGGCACAATTATCGCAGGATGTGGCATGATCTATATAATCGACTTTGTTTTAAAAGTAAAATGGTTGCAATCGTACAGTTTCTTAAGGAGAGACTAGAAACATCAAATAAACAATAACCACAGGACATTGAAGACTATTTTATGGAGAGGATCAGTCGGGCCTCACCAATAAGAGGCAACTTAAGTGCATGCTAAACGATAAACAAGAAAAGAGTGTAAAGTCTAAAAGTTGTATATGGCAAGTCATGCATATATATAAAAACAGGGATATATACACCTATATGGATGATCATTTTTCATATATAATGAGGAAATATGTACAGCCGAGCACATCAATATATAGTCTTTGCCGATCCTCCCTCTTTTTGGTGAATAATCCTGGCCACTACGTTCTTCTTCATGGTCAATTATTGGAAAATAATACTAATTCATACTAATTTCATCCATCCACGTCCTCTCTCTCTCTCTCTCACACACACACACACACCCGACTAGACAGATTCTTTATTATTTTAAGCGCTTGTTCGAGAAGTATAATCTCGAGGTATACTCATCAATATATTTTCTAATCTCATCAGAGAGAAGTCTAATTAATGGATCGGGAGTCATGGGATGCCGCTTTTCACCAACATCTAGTAAGACCAAGATTCAAATCGTATATATCAGAACTTGTTAGCTTGATCGCACTTCAAATATTTGATGTTAATATTTCAACTATCGCAGGATATGGGTGGTGCTCAAGATTTCCACGGCCAAGATTGTCACTTTGACGAGGAAGACAAAGAGCTCCTCAGAAACTTTATGCATCAAACAGATCTACATTCGTCAGATTAGATCCTCTGTTGTTGGAAACTGTATTATCTTCTCAAAAGAAACTGAAAATAAAGGCATCATCACTTCCGGCGACCAAGTGATCATGTCTCCTCGGACGTGCATCCTGTCATTTGATAACCACGACGTGAAACCAATAATCTCAAAACAAGAAGACTCCAATAAGAAACGTTGTTCGTCAAAAAGAATCACCAGAGCGAGGCATAACGATGAACCCAGTTGTAAGAAGAAAAGAAGGTCTTCGGAAACAGTAATGGATCACATAATGGCAGAGAGGAGAAGGCGACGCCAAATTACAGAGGGGTTCAAAGCACTTTCTGCAACTATTCCCGGCTTGAAGAAGGTCAGTTTTTTCCTTGTACTTCAAAATTTTTACAATTGTTAATTCCCATGTTTTTATGTTTATTTATTTGGGGACATGCAATTAATTACTATTCATTCTTGTTTCTTCTTCTGATGTCCCAAAAAAAAAAACATTTTCAGTTCGTGTTTAAGAAGAGGGAATTGGTGAATTAGGTGATGATCAAACTTTTCGGGTGTTAAACAAAATTTCCCTGCGCCCCTCAAAATATCAGCCATTCCATGCATAATTAAGCATATCCTTGCTTTCTTAAATTTTATTTTTAATGATGTAGTGTCTTACTGTGAATTGGATATAGTTAGACAAAGTGACTATACTTGAGGAAACTATCAGATACGTGAAACAACTTCAAGAACGCGTGACAAAACTGGAAAAAGAGACTTCAGTAATATCCATAAAGAAAATTGAGGTTGGCGAAAATGACGATTTCCATGAGACCGATGAAGTACTTCCAAAGATTGAAGTAAGAGTTGCAGAGAAGCAAGTGCTTCTTGGAATCCATTGTGAGAAACAAAAGGGCATTGAGTTCAAAATTTTGAGCTTGCTTGAGAATTTTCATCTCTGTGTTAAGAGCAGTACCGTCTTGCCATTTGGAAATTCCACTCTTGGCATTACCATTATTGCTCAGGTGATTAATTAATAATGTACTGAACACAGTTTATATATATATATATATATATATATTATGAAGACTTGTGCTTGGGACATTTGAAATTCTGAATTTTTGTGATTGGTAATGCAGATGGGTGAGGAATACGGGATGCCAGTGAATGAAATGGCAAAAAACCTAGGACAAATTCTACTGAAGTCGCATGAAGTGGATCCGTACTAGTGTTGTCGATGCAAGACAATTTTCATATATAATTCTAAAGATGTTTTGTTTGGAAATTAATAATGTCATAACAACTCGAAAGAGAACTAAGTAATGTTATTAAAATTAGATCGAGCTTGACTGAGGAATCAGTATTGTTGGTCTGATTCGGGTTGCATTTTCTATATCGCTGCCATGCATGTATTCGTGCTACTACTTTTATTATATTCTTTAGTTAGTCACCTTTTTTTGTGTGCACTGTAAGTATGTAAGCGGACCTACACATCAACAAAATATAAGCATTAGAGAGAAGAATGAATTTTTTACCAGGTCATTTTTGGACAACCAACTGAAGAGAGAAAGAATCTATCTAAACAGCCTAAAATAGTTCAATATAAATAAATAAAACTCATATTTTAGTAATAGTGGTTGAATATATGGATATAAAGGTAAGAACACAAAAATAATTTTATTTATAAAATTATTATTTCATTATTTTTATTTTATTGGTAAGCTACATAATTTTTATATATATATTCTTAAGTATCAGTATGAAGATTATCTAATATAGATGATAAAATCTACAGAAAATCACATACTATTTATAAATTGTTATATATGCGTCTTATTTTTCACATTTCCATATAATTAAAAAAATGAACAGAGGCTTACAGAGTTGGTATGTAAATAAAGATAATTGCCATATATGTAGTTTTCCTATTCGATTGCAAGATTATACGAAATCAACAAAGCCCATGTGAAAGCCAATTAAGATGACGGCTGATGCTATATATAAGATTTAAAGGATAACTCTAAAATCTGAAATAATTAATATGGAGAATCAATCAATCAATGATCCTTATGAATAAGGAGGCCAGAACCTGTGCTTTATGTTTTCACAGATTGCTATATATATTGTTGAAAATTCTTCAGATGGAAAAGAAAATGGGAAAGTGATCGAAAATATATGTGTGTGTGAGAACATTCACATGCATAAAATGATATATCTAATAGTTAAATAAATCAGTTAAATTTTTGGGAAATTAATGGCCCGTGTATAAACAATATTTAATTTGACTCCCCCCCCCCCCAAAAAAAAGAAAAAAAATTCATTCATAGTTTTATTTTCAACGATTTTCTCTCTCACTATTCACACTACACATTAATTATCAATTTAAAATTTTTTTCAATACTTTCTCTTTCAATAAATCTGATTTTCCCCCGTTTTATTTTGTTATTTTAATATCAATTTTTATAAATCTAACAAATTTATGTTAAGCGCCTCAATAGTACAATTACATTTTAGGGATGTATCATTATAGTCTATGTTTGATTTGACGAATCTAATCGTGGAAAATATAATGGTCGCACATGGCCGAATCCGCTTTAAGTAATTACGGCGGGGGCTTTTCATCACTTAGCTTGTAACATTTTTCCATAAGTTTGCATCCAATAATATATCATTTTTTTTCATCAAAATATAATATATCTTATTATTACATTCTAAAATGCACCGTTTAATATATAGAATAGAATAAAATCAATGAACAATTATAAGAAAAACTTTACAAATAAAATTAATTAAGTAAATGTTCATGACACAAAAAAATTATATATGGGAGAGAATATTTTCAAATGCTTTTAGTGCTATAAGATTGTTAGAATGGATGAAAAGAGAGAGAATTATAATCAGGTCCCAAATAAAAAAAATTAATTATTTTCTCAGTTCTAATATAAGTCAAATTTCTATATTCACATGTCATGTTTCTATATTAACAAGCTGTTAAGACTTAAGTTATGAACATGTATGCAATATTCTTAATTCCGTGAAAAAATGGAAAAAAATGCTTAGAAGCTTTTCTCTTTTCTTACTTTCGTTTAAGTTGTTAGTTAGGCTAGCCAGACCTGACCTGATCTGACCTAAATGGACATTGACCACTATGGTTGCCTCTGACCAAAAAGTTGAATCTGAAGATAGTTTGAATCAGATATTGAATCAGGATAATATCCAGCTCCATCGGCCTAGATACATTCACATTGCTTTTTAATGATATTTTTTAATAGTGATTTGACGTGATAATCATGTTCCTTAACGATAATAATATTTTATTTGAAGAGTTATTATTAGATTTTTAATAATTATCAAATTTAAAAGATATTTTAAATTTTGTTATCATATATTTATTTAATAATAATTTTTAAGGGAACAATGTTGTGATAAATCCATAACACTTGATTATTCCAAAATCAACAACAATAATAACTTTTGTAGCTAGGATCTGTGGCTTTACAGTTGAGTCCCTTGATATAATTTTCCTTCAGATCCCAATATAATACTTCTAGCTACTTTCTGACTTTCACCTCTAAGATTTTTTAGAAATGGTTTAAGAAAGAGATAATAAATAAATGTGAAAGGACGCTTGTTAGTTGTGACCTCACGTGTAATTGACGCGTCTACCATGTATAGTATTTAACGTGTCGGCATATTTAACTTGTTTTTTTTTATATGTCGTCATATGATTAATTAGTTATTAACCATTGTACTTAATGTGTAAAGTAGCTTTTAGAGATATTTTGCCTCTAACTTTTTCATTAATCCAAACCCGGAACCTTACATCGCTCTCACCTAACTAATAGTAGTTAACAAATTCTTTGTGAAATTTTCAATTATGTGCTTTAGAGTCATTAACAAGTTAATCATTATTAATTCATTTGTTGGACAATTTCTCAGGAAGATTTCCTTTCAAAATGTGCTAATGACCATGTTCCTTGACGTGTCTCAACTGCTTTTCAGAAACCAAGTTTTAATTTGCCTCTGAGTCGCTGTGTCATTTCTAGCTTTAAGACCTCGATCTCTTTGCTCTATTCAGCGTTTCAACTGTGTCATTAACTTTTCTTCAGAGTTTTATAAACTTTTAATTCTCTCTTTCTTGTGAGGAATAGTCAGGATGACGATGAAGTAACCTATGCATAGCGAGATTGCTGGGAATGACAATCTGTAAGGTCAATCTTAGTTTGTATTCTGCATGGCTGCCAGTTCACGGTTTTGAAAACTTGCTAGTTTGGTAAAAGTTTCAGGTGGTGGTTTAGTTAATGATGGAACTGTACCTCTCTTTGATCTTCAAATTTCAAAGCTCATTTCACTTAGGGAGAATTGCAATCAGATCCTCAAGAAAGATTTAATTACTCTACAGTTTATTGACAACTGACAAGTTTCAATATAAGAAATGACAATTAATTTATGCTACTTACTTGTTATTGGGACTTTTTGATAATTAAATTCTTTCCTAAGACATCATCGTAATTCTCTTTCACTTATTACCGTTTTCCAACGTTTTTACTGATTCGTTACTTGAGCTGGAAAAAAGTTAATGAAAAATTTGAAACACCGACTTTATTATCTCATCTCAAGTCCCAGCCTTATCCAATGGCGACGCTGAAGGTCAAAGGAATAATGAGATTTTATACCATAGATTGTTCCTCTCGTTGGCTCGTCCTTCAGCCTCTCAATTATTATACGTTATTTTGAAATCATTAGGTTAATTAATAATACTCTTGATGAAATTCCAACATTTTTTCTTTTTAAATTCCTTCTGAGAAGTTCTCCAGCCATGACGTCTTCCACTTTGTTAGTGGCGAACCAAATCATAAAAGATTAATTTTTAAGACGCGCATGCTTTTTCTTTTTCTGGTATACTTGGAGATATGGGGATAAAGATAACAGCGCGTATAACGAGATATAATGATAAAACATTTAAATTTTACATACAATAACATTTTCTTATGTTAAATTTTTAGCGATATATAAATAGAATACGCCGGTGCAAAATGATCTAATTTAATTTCTGCGAGGCAGAAGGACTAAGAAGTATGCTCCGCCAATATGATCTAATTAATTTTTAATGGCTAAACAAATGCAAAAAGTTGACAATATAATGGGGTATCACGGAATCGTGGTATACCCATGGCAATTATTTATTATCACACCGATTTATATATTCTTTTACCGTAAAATAATGAAACAATTACCAACCAACAGAGGCTTAGAGTGATCAAATTACAAAAGAATACATATTTTTCTATTTGATCTTATAATTGATTGATCTATTCTACACGCTTCTCTAGCACTAAACCATGAGCACTAGGTAGTTAATATAAATTATAGTGTTAGTTAGAGAACTGATGAATCAGATAAAAGGGACAAAGATCCGAGTCGTTAGAAAATTTTTAATTTGTATGGCCAGATATACTTGGCCTACGTACTTTTTTATAGGTATGGTGATTTTGAGACATAAACGCTAAAATTCTCCACTTTAGCTAAATAAGTGAGGGAGAAAAGAATTAAAAAATCCTAAAAAAATAAAACTACAAATTGCCTGATTAATATTGCAGAGATAAAGGTTGGATCGCGATGTTTCAAAGAGGACTTCACTTTGAAAGGGGGCGCGTGTCAGATGGAAAAGTTCCATTCTCAAATTTAATAGGCCTAGTTTAAAAAGATCTCAATTTAATTTATCATGTCCAATATTTCCATTATTTGTCAACGGGTCCCATAGTTTAAACTTTAATATTATAAATTTCTAATTAAGCAAGGCACAATAATACTTAAATATATGTTGTGGTGCGGTCCACTAAAATTTTAAACAAATAAAACTAAAGCTCCTTGGTTATGTGAAGCATGATCTGGATTGCCTATCCACGTAAAGATTTTTGGGGGGGGGGTAATTTAATGCATGCTCCTAAAGCATGGTGTGCCGATAGTTTAGTATTATTAAGTTGGGAAAAAAGATAATTCAGTATTATTTATTAAAACTACGTTATTATATGATGATGGCTTTTCCAGCTTGCTGGTAATAAATACTCCTCCGATCCTTAATATAAGACCCATTTAATTAATTTGATTGATTAAGAAAGTTAGGTAGGTTAGTTAATTATAAGAAATGTGATACGTTTTTCCTAAAATACCATAATCATCTTTCTTAATACCCCATCTTCCTCTTCTATTTGATTATGGTTGAGGAAGTATGCATAGGGGCAATTTAGAGAAAAATGATAAATATGATAAATGGGTCTTACATTTAGAACCAAAATCAACTCAACAATTAAGCCCTATATTAAGAACCGGAGGAGTAATTATATTTCACGATTCCGCTTTTCACGCGGAAGAAGCTATGTGAATTTGAGCAGTGTGTTACTAATTATAAACTGATATTGGTGTTAAATTACATTTTGTTTAAACATCATGTTAAAACAATTATATATATATATATATATATTATATGAATGTCCAGAAAACAAACAATTGATGAGGAAGAATTTTT
The DNA here is from genome assembly GCF_004799145.2 of Neltuma alba. Lineage (NCBI taxonomy): Eukaryota > Viridiplantae > Streptophyta > Magnoliopsida > Fabales > Fabaceae > Neltuma > Neltuma alba. The sequence continues at coordinate 282,630 of NW_021636043.1, read as the reverse complement.
TATGATTTCACGCGAGCAATAGTAGAGTATTCGACAAAATGGAGAGAATTGATTTTATATGAATAAAATAATAAGATTGAAGTAGGTGGCTGTGGACCATTGAGCAACCATTAATGAGAAGTAGAAATTAAGAAACCAATTAATCTCACAGAAGAAGAAAGCTAGTACCATAATTGGCACGAAGCAATTAATCGTGAATTTGTAGGTGGGCTTCATGAGATTGATTTGATTATTCAATTGTTATTATTTTTGGTGAATAATACGAGCTAAACAGCCCAATTTATTGCATCAAAACAGCACGAGGGAAGCTAATCCCTGCAAAATTATTGTCCAAATGAGGCCTCACCTGCTCAGGTGGTTAATCAAAAAATTTCACCACGTCATTCAAGCCTAAACTCATATTAGCTAAACTATTAGCACTACAGCTACCTTCTCTATACACATGAGCAATTTTAACATTTATAAAAGAAAACAAAACGGGCATATATAGCATTGTGGATCTATAACTGATGGTATATACTTTAATTTATAGTCGAGGTTATAACTAAAACAAATGACACTACTGCAAAACAGTATATTAGGCTCCTGTTAAATATGAATTTTTACTATTGTAGTAGAATAACAGAAGCAAAAAATAGCAATTACGGTTTCTGTTAGTTAGAAACAGACGCCGTAATTGCTCAATTACGCTGTCTCATGTGACCAAAACAGATTGAAATTCTTAGAAATCATACATATATAGCATAATTAAATATGAACCACTTTCAATGCAAATCTCAGTAGTAAGATTTATACCATCTAAATATAGTTTTAATAGTCTGAATTTAAAATTTTTAATTGATAAGTTTTAAATAAAAATTTATTTTTTTTGAAAACCAATGGTTAAGAGATTGTATTTATTTTAATTTTTTCACATATAAAATACTTTTAAAATAAAAGAAAAATTAAAGTAGAGGAGCTAGTGCTCACGTCTCCCCCTCTCCCTCTCCTAACATCTTTAGTAATAAACCTGCATAATGATGTATATTATTTTTCTGCCGTCAATGATGTATGTTATTTTCCTTCATAATCGTACCCGTCCCTATATATTAATGCAAAAACACAGCTCAACATATATATATATATATAATATACATAATATACATATATCCTCAAATGATGAAGATGTATTAAAGCTTAATGGGGACAACATAAAATCCTCCCACCTTCTCTTATTATAAGATTCAAATTTTTAAATTCATCTATTCCTTTCATAAGATTCCATTTGAGTTTGTTTAAACATTAAATGCATTTTTTACCTATTTTACTCTTAATTAATATATTCTCTCGCATTATTTTTTTTCTCCTCATACATTTTCTTTCATCTTGTTAATTTTTTTCTTTCACTCTCACCTACTCATTTATAAATAAAGGTATTTTTTAAAAAAGTACATTTTCTAAATATTTATTAATTTTTAATTGTATTAATTTGGATTTTATAATAAAGGAGGGGAGCATGTAGATAAGCTTTAATTTAAAATTAAAAGGCTGGGGATCAATTCGAGTACATCGCTGGGGGATGATGTCTATTAATTTCAGGTGGGTCTCACTTCCACGTTTCGTGCTAATCCAAAACAGTAGCACTATTTGTCTGCCCTTTGACACAGCTGGATCCTATCAACCCTTTGGATTAATTAGTATAAATTCCCATGTGATTATTGTTGTTGTCTGTTTTGTTGGGCCACACTTTCATGTGACTTGTTGATTGAACCCACTGTATTATTGTTTCTCTGCTCTTCTATTTATCAGTCTCTCTATCTTTCTATCTATTTATTTACACGGTGATACTTTTAACGAAAGATTATTATGCTATCGCCTTCAGAATAAGTGAATAGAAATCAAGGGGAATATCGAATAATCGCATATATTGATATGATTATTAAGTCCAATGCAATTTATGCTACTTCGTCTCTGCATATTTTTATATTTCTGTTTTAATTTACATTTTCCTTTTAATTTTTATTTTTCTAAATATTATCGTATAGTGTTGCTTGTTAAGATAATGTAACGAAAGTTTTATCCCATATTCACTCTCAGAATCCCTACTTCAGTTTGGTCGATTGCTCCTAATTTAATCTAATCATAACATGATTTGATTTATAAGCATCCATTTAGTAAAGATATGACATATAATCTTTTTTTTTTAATAAAAGAGTTCCATATATAGTGCTGAGCTGGAAAGCTGGAGATTAAAGGTAATTATGCTTACCATAATAACTTTTCGCAAATAACTAAAGATTTTTACCTAAATCCTGTCATACATAAATGCATAAATTCATTAACTGGTGGATGAGATAAACCAAGTATATCTTAGACTATTTTCTCTGAGCTGCATCCATTCCTTGGTCTAAAACAAAGTTACCTAGTTTACACAAGCCAAAAAAAAATTAGGTAATGACTAATTACCTCATCCTTTCCATGAATATTCTGTGTTAAGTACTCTTCTTTGTCTTATTATCACTTTAAAGCACTAATTTAAAGCACTCTTTTCGATGATATTTTTGGAAAAAATATTAATCAGTCCATAGATTTTGTAAAAATATCTTATAAATATAAAAAGTGCATGCATCTGCACGCTCATTTTATATTTCAAGCATATCCAGCAATACTGTGATCTTTGATATGGTGCATTCAATGCTCTTATTTTATTTTTTGTGTATTCAGTGACCTGATTTTATTTTTAATGTATCTAACATCATAAAGATTAAGGTATTGGATATAACTAGAAAAATAACATCGAGATACCATATATACCAAAAAAATAAAATTAAGATGCCGGATGCATTATATAAAAGATCGAAGATCGAGTTCCTGAATGTACCTAAAAAATAAGATTACGATGTTAGATATACTTTTACCCATTCATAAAGATGGGTTAGCAAGCATATAGTACTTAAAACATATTTTCGGATATATTCAATATTCAAAAATATTTTGTGATATATTTAGCATTTTAAAGTATTTTTTCAAGTGTGTCCAATATTCTAAATCATATTTTGATGCATCTACCACTCTAAAAATATTTTTTTTCAGGTGCATCTACTTTAAATTAGTTTTTAGTATATCCGACACCTCAAATTGTTAAGTATAAAAGTGTACTAAAAAATATTTTAAGGTGTTAAATATATATATAAATAGTTTGGTATATAAAAAAAAATAGTTTGAGGTGTTAGATATTTTATAAAAATTTTAGAATACTAAATATATATAAAAAATACTAGATGCTGAATATTCCTTTATCTTAAACATTGAAGAAAGGAATCAAGGATGGTCATTGGATTACCGTCTTGCCATGTGGTGGCAAGTTCGGGTTAAGCCGTGTCAACGTCTAGCTGACGTTTGACACGGGGTGTTAAAACATGATAATTAAGCATGAGGTGCGCATGATAAAATTAATTAATTTATGAACGAAAATCGTCAAATTAGTATGAGGGAATTCAAAATGCACGCAAAAGGATAAAGAAAAAAATCAAAAACTCAAAAACTCAAAGCCGTGTATCACAACCCATATGCGATAACATGATTTTTTCAATGGGAAAAGGCATTCCCTTACAGACGGCCAGGCACATCGCATCATTCTTTGCTTTAATTTGTCGTTTGTTTGCTAACAGATTTCGCTTCTTCCACATTCTTCCTCCTTTTATTTTACTTCTTTCTTTTCTCACTCCCTTTTTTCCTAAGTGGGGCTCATCTGTTCCCATTTATCATATTATTTATAATTTATAATTATTTAATCAGATTTCACACATGCAAATTATAACATTCCTTCACATTCCAAAAATATATAGCCGCTAGCTATCTATTATCCCCGATTCTTAATATAAAAATTAATTTGACATTCAATTTACAGGTCTTATAAAATCTCTCTGTCACTTTGTTTCACACCGTTTTAATACTCATGCATTTTTATAAGTATAATTATATGAAATATTTAAGATTGTAATATTTCATTCAACGATTCAGAAATATCATAGTATATTAATAGCTAGAATTAATTAATATTGTAGAAAACTTAATACTAAAACATCAATAAGATTGATGATTTCGTATTTTGTACACGTTCGCTATCCTAAGTAACATCATATTTATCTATTATATATTTCAACGCGGTTAGTTAGAATGCTTTTAGACTCATGATAGCATAATTCACTCGAGCTTTTATTAAAGATACGACACATAATTTCATTTTTCAGGAAAAATAAACGTATTTCAATTACATACAATTTTGAGCTGGCAACATGTAATGAAAAGTAATTACCTTTACTTTTTTTTTTTTGGTGATTAAAGGATGTCAACTATATCTATCCAGTTAAAAAGAAGCCTCAAAGTACAAAGCTTTAATGATAAACAGATAGATTGAATTGCAAGATGCTTCATATGATATAAGATAAAAACGGTGATTTTCCCACAAATTTCTCATTTAAAAAAAGGGAGGAAATGGAGAGAATATATGTCTCACAGACTTCTCACAGACTAGATCAGTTTCTCACTGGTGATGGTTTTCTCATGACAAAACCCAGTCTTTTGTTTCGTGAGAATCATTTCTTTTGGTCCATGAGAATTATATATGGGCTATATATTTTGGTAAACATATATGAGTCACCCTCACGACCAGGATAACTAATATATGTGTCCATATTTAGTATTGAAAGTGCCTCAAACAAGATTTTCCCCAATAAAGGGATACATATGCTTACAAACAAAAAACAAAACAAAAAACCCATGAAGTTATGCATGAGACCCCAACATTAAAAAAAATTGCAAATTTATAAAGTCGGCATGCATGAGGCAAAATTAAATGTGAAAAGATAGGACCATATTATACTACCTCCGGTTCTTAATATAAGACCTTGTTTGACTTTTATTTTAGTCCTAAATATAAGACCTTAATCCACTTTGTCTCTCATACTTATGCATTCTTTCCTAAATTAGTCATTCTAATAATGATAATTTTAACCAATACACTTGATTAATAAGGATATTTTAGAGAAAAAAACAACACCTATTTATTACAAATAACTAATTTAACTTATTTTCTTAATTTTCTCAAATTAGTCAACTAGCTTTTATAGTTATGACCGAAGTAGTATATTGAATAGACATAGTAAAATTGATTTATTCCAGAAACATATATAAATGGCATTAAGAAGAACCGTCCATAGTTTTTGTCGGCCCGGCGATCAAGAACGTTTAAGAGTGTGAAGATGGTTTTTGTGAGACCGGAGACGAGAACAATTCCAGATATTTCTTTACACCCATCACTTGGAAATTTAACGGCGTAATTAAATAAAAAAGATGAAAGATTGAATTGATTACAGAATCTAAATCTATAAGTTGTGAAATCATATTGAGACACGTATCATCCATTACTTTATCAGTGGGAAAAGACATCCCAGAATGGACACGAGGCTCAAACGTCCTCTTTTTTTTTTTTTTTCAAGGTTAAATCCTTGCTCTAGATTTGGTACCTCCTTTTATTTCTTCATTTGTTCCTTTTGGCCCACTCTTTTTACCTAAAAAAGGGATCTTGATCGGTTTTTTGTTTATTTTTTTATTATCAATTGTTGTTGACAAGTAATAATCATGGTTTAATTTCATGCCAAACGTGCCAAGATTCCTTGTTCTCGTTCCTTCACATTCCCTTATATATACACACAAAACTAGATTGCCAATTAAGCACCTAAAAAACAAAACTACGCGCACACTCTCGAGAGCACTCTTCAATACATCCTCTCTCTCTCTCTCTCTCTCTCTCTCTCTCACAGAGAGAAAAATTCTAATGGAGGAATCATGGCAGCTTACTAGTTTTCCTCAACTGCTAGTAAGACCTTTGCATATATATGTTTCTAGGCACAAAGACGTATACATAGATAATCTCTTTTGATTTGAAGTTAATTAATGTGTCTAAATTATGGCAGGATATGGATGATGGTGAAGATTTCCACGACCAATACAATAATATGATGATGTCCTTTGATGAGGAAGACCAAGAGTTTCTGAGAGACATTATGCAGCAACAACCAGGTCTTCGTAACTATCCGTCTTCTCAAACAGAAACAGAAAATAGCGGCAGTTCAGGCGGCAACAATGGTTCCAAAGATGAAAGCCGCATGATGTCTCCTAGGTCGTACATTCTGTCCTTTGGCAACTCTGACATAAAACCCATAAATTCAAACCAAGAAGAATCTAATGACCATCGTTCGTCAAAAATAACCAGAAACGTTGATCCGAGAAAGGTAAAAAGAAAGCGTTCGGATACCTTCGATCATATAATGGCAGAGAGGAGGAGGAGACAACGAATTACTGATAAGTTCATCGCACTTTCTGCAACAATTCCGGGGTTGAAGAAGGTAATAAGAATGCTATTTTTTATGAAAATTATACTTTTTCCATCCTGACACACGTTTTACTATGTTAATCAATGTCTTTTACTGTGAATTTGATGTTTGTAGTTGGACAAAGCCACCATACTGGACGAAGCTATCAAATGCGTGAAACAACTTCAGGAACGAGTAAGAGAACTAGAGAAAGAGTTGTCAGTGATATCCATAAAGAAAATTGAGGTTTGTGAGAATGATGAGTTCTGCGAAACCAATGAAGTGCTGCCTATGATTGAAGTAAGAGTTTCAGATAACCAAGTGCTTCTGGGAATCCATTGCGAGAAACAAAATGGCATTGAATTCAAAATATTGAGCTTGCTTGAGACTTTTCATCTCTGTGTCTCCAGTAGTAGCATCTTACCATTTGGAGATTCCTCTCTTGGCATTACCATTGTTGCAAGGGTAATGAGTTTAATTATTCATAATATTTCATATATATATATATTTTTACGATTACCTATGCTTGGGAACTTAAAATTGAAGCCTTGGACTTTGGTTACTGTGATTGATGCAGGTGGGTGATGAATCCAGGATGAGGGTGAATGATGTGGTGAAAAAACTGCGACAAATTCTATCAAAATTGCCCGAGGATGATGATTGCTCCTACTAGTAGTGTATCCCACAAAAAAATGTAAAGGGAACTCTAAATTTAAAAACACTCCTGGAAATCTGTACAATTTATTTCTATTTTTGAGCGAATTAGTGTGTAAATTTTTAAAATACAAGTGGAATTGATCTCCTACTTATAAACCAACATTCATGTCAAATTAATACTTATTATGCAAGCACTTTATCGTGGATAAAGTTGCCACTTTTAAACCAAAATTTTGACTTTGTAATGGACAAATTATTAGACATGCTAACTTTGTGAGGTTCTTTGTCTAAGTTAAGCTCTAATTTACTCCGCCCATAATAAACTAATCGCTTTCATTTTTCATTTTATTCCAATTCAATACAGCTCCAAACATGAAAGTGATCTTATATATATAAAACTTCTACCCTATATTTAATTGTTCTTAATTACTACTCCTAGTTTAATTAATAAAGAATATAATTGGAAGAATATATAACATACACCGGACATGAATTTTTTAAAGACATATAATTTGAACCAAAACACATATCTCTCAAAATGTTCTTATATTCAAGACGGTAGGTAGTAACGACACAAAAAAAAATCATATTAGATGATTGAATTTGGTCAAATTTAATAAAAAATTGGGTTACATATTTTCATTATATTGGGGGTCTAAGATTGGTTGTGTGTGACGACCTCCTTCATGAATCTCATGACGTAATAGCCAGAGAGTCTCATGTTAATTAATTTATTAGGTCATGGATTTGCTGTCATTATATATAATTGTTTAATTTTTTATAGATACACGTGTCCATTTGTAGCTGGTTGTGTCAGGCCCCATTGGTTGTTATTAGTCTCTTATTTAAATTGTGTGGTTTTTGTCTCACCAGTCACCATATGCCAACCACTCTTTTCGTGTAAACTTCAAGGGCCAACCAATAATTATAAGTGCTTCCTTTTCCCTATTGGACTGCATGCGCTGCAGCTAATTACCAAAAATTATATACACAATATAATTAAGTCAATCAATTACGGATCAATAATTGGGGAAAAATTCTCACAAAATTTTCGGGCTGAATGGTTCCTCTGGAAAAATTTTGAGCGAACGAAATGCTTTCCTCAGAAATTTTTTAGAGAACTTTCTCTCCAATAAAACCGGGAGACCATTCCTCTGGAAATTTTTCTGAAAAATATTTTTCTCGAAAGAAACTAAGAGAAATTTCTCTGAAAAAAAATCCTTATTATGAGTTGCTTTTAAGTTTACATCATTCAATTTTATCAAATTCATTTTATTTATATTGTAGAGATATGCATTATATTTTTAACATTGCATCACATGAATAATATCATTGACATACATATTTGAGTGTTTTACAAGATTTAATTATTTTAAATCTTGTAAAACACCAAAATAGTTTGAATTAATCTTGTGTTGCCTTCCTACACTATGAATTTCATGTTTTCTTTAGCAAGAAAGTGAAATGGCTCTTCTTTTTTTTGTAATATTTCAATTAATTCTGTAAGTCGAGCCGGGCTTAGTCTATGCTAAATGGAATGGGCCCAAGCCCCACTTCATATCGCATCCACTTGTTATCTATATGTTCGTTGAAGTACTTCTTGTGTTCCCATCCCCGATAAATTTAACGGTAATAACTGCACCCTCTCATAAAAAAAAAACAAAAAAAAGAAAGATTCCCATAGCGATATTTGGGAAGGCATATTAGATCTATGGGTGTCTGAGTAAATAAGCGAGGATCAGTCTTGGGTTCCCTCTCCCCATTATAATATCACCAAGGAGGAGCTAGATCGCAAGAGTTCTGACGTTGGCTTGAGTTGAGCTCAAACAAACTTCCATCTAAAGTTTTTGTGTAAAATAGAAAAAAAAAAAAAAGTACCCCTAGTGTGGACTGTAACTTGGTATTAAACCAGGTTGATTGTTCAACTTTCTAATTTCTTTTTGTTTCCCGACTTTCATGTGGTTTTATATGAACAAAAATGATAGTCAAGTCCTTAAAGAGTGAATTAGTGATAGGTAGGTTCGAAAAAATTATTCAAAAATTGAGTTGCAATTTGCAAATATCAAGCCAGATAAATGCAAATTAAGAAATATCAATAGTCAATTGCAAATTAAGCATGCAATTTTAAATGTAAATTCAGAAATATCAACAAATTGACGAAGTGGGTGTAGTGGTGCCATTATAGATGAGGCGGGTAATGGGTTAACTGATTTCAGCTGCAAACTTACTAAGGTACCACCTACTATTGTTGAGTTAATTAGTATTATTCATGGACTTAACGTCTGCTGAAATAAGGGTCTAGATATAACCATATTCTCTGACTGCTTGGAAGCTATCAATCTGGTAGTCAGGGGATGTGATTTAAACCACCCCTTTCGAGACATTGTTGACAAAGCTAGGTTTTTAGTTCACAGGGATTGGCAAGTTATGTTACATCAGGTGTATAGAGATCAAAATTCTAGTACTGACTATTTAGCTAATTTAGACGCTCTGTTTTATATCCTTGATTTCCCTCCTCCTTTTTTTAAAGAGGTGGAAGGCAATGAGGGAAGCTGAGCTTTGATGTTTCTTGCACTTTGTAGAGTGTTGTAATAGTATCCAGTTTTTATTAAAAATAAATAAATATAATTTTTAGTTTGCAGCCAAGATTGTTGCCCTCGATTCAATTTTTGGACCTGTCATTCTGCTTCATGTTTGGTCATGGAAATGAACATATAATTTTTAAGAAGGGACAAAAGTTAATCTTTTCTTCCTTGTGGGCCTTTTTAGGACCAGAAATGAGCCAACCCAACCCAAGAAGGAACTAAAAAGGGGTCCGTGGATGTCAGAATCCAATGGTCTAAAAGGACGCTTTATAAATTGCCGTCAGAATCCACTCGTCCACGTCATTTCATCACCTTAGAATCCTAGTCCGTACGTCTTTGCGCGTTCACGCACGTTGGAAGCATTTTGAAAAATCATGGTTTTTACTTACAAAATGTTCCATGTTTAAACGCTATTTCATTTGTGTAACCAAATTTTGAACTCAGATTCAAATACCTTGTAATAATAACCTCTAGTTTTTAATATTATATCCGGTCCTTAATATAAGACCTTGTTTGACTTCTATTTTGGTTCTAAATATAAGATCTTAATCCACTTCGTCTTTCATATTTATACATTTTTTCCCAAAGTAATTTATTTAACAATGATAGTTCTAGCTAATATATTTGATTAGTAAAAATATTTTAGGAAAGACAACATTTATTTGTTACAAATAACTAACTTAACTTCTTTCCTTAATTTCCTCAAATTAGTCAAATAACTCTTATAATTAGGATCGGAGGTAGTATTTTCTAAAATATCCCTGCTAATTAAGTGTATTGTCTAAAACTACTATTATTATAAGAACTACCTGAAAAAAATAATAAATATGAAAGACAAAGTGGATTGGGATTTTATATTTAAAACTAAAATAAAAGTTAAACAAACTCTTATATTAAAGATCAGAAATAGTATAAGAGTTACTTGAAGTTTTAAATTTAATTCTAAATATAATATCTTAATTTACTTTGTCTATTTTTTTTTCAAAATGTCTTTATTGAGTACAAGGGATTCTCACCAATAGATAATTCTAATCATCTTATGCACATGATTGAAAGAGAAAAGTTTAGAAAAATCAATACATATTTTTAACAAATAACTAAGTTAACTAATTTTCTTAATATTGTTAAATCAGTTATGTAGCTTTTATATTAATGATGGTAGCTAGTAGTTCATGAAGGTGCTCAACAAGAGAATGATTTCTCTCCGATGATCGTTCACTTTCACTTTATATTAACTTGGCTTTATCTTCTTTCCTGGGACTGTGTGATTATATTAATTTGCACGATTCAAATTTGATATTTTTTCAACAACATCCATGATTTTTTTTTTTGGCGATAAACATGCATTAATTCTTTCTATTATTTTATTATATGGTTATTGACTGTTTGGATTAAATTTCAACCCTTCATCTTATTTATTTATTTATTAATTAATTTTTGTAATTGGATACTTCAATAATCTTTTTGTACAACTTCAAATTTGCATTATCGAAATTTGATAAGAGTGTATGTTCAGATTTGCAAACAAGAAGTAGTGAAGGGGGGATCGAGAGTGAATTGAAGAGAGATGATAAATAGCATATATAAAAGTATATGAACAAAGGAAGGTATCAATTAAGCTCATGAAGTCTGAAACATATATATAAAACTATAAACTAAAGCTAGAAACTAAGTTCATGAAACCATGATATGTTTGATTCTAGCTACTTTTTTTTTTTGGAATATAGTTGATGGGAAGAGAAAAAGAGAAAGTCTAAATGAAGTTGAAGATGATGTAATTGAGTTGGAAAGAGGCCTAATTAATCATAAACGGTCCGATGATGGCAGTCTCCCAGAGGAGAATGTGTATATAATATCTGCTCCTATTGAATTAGCCAGCCAGTCAACCCTTCACTGTAACCGAACTTCTTGACGATATCCATCCCTACAAAAAAACATAAGTACAAAAGTTAGTAAATGTCACTGTTATTGTTAGGAAAAAAAACACACACACACAACTTTAATTTATTTTCCTTAAAAAAAAAAAGAGTTAGCCTTTCTGTGTTCAATGATGATAGAAGCTAATCCCAGCTGACCTGTATATGTAGTTATATACTGTGGCAAATAATTGAAAGGTTGATTAATGCATATATATCATGACTAAAAAAAAAGTTCAAGCTTCAATAAGCCAATTAAGAGGAAGTTAAAACTTCTTAGACATTTTATAAGTACTATATCAATTGTTTTACTTACAAAATTAAAGTTGAGGAATTTTTAGCCTTCAACATTTGAAGTCATGTTCTTGTTATCATTCATTTAATGTGTTTTCAATTTAATATATGAATGTATTATAAAAAGCTTAAGATATTCATTTTTATTATTTCTTGATCAATTCTCATTGATCTGCATATAATCAATTCCTAGTTAACTATGTCGATTACCTATTGATATTTTTTAATTTCTATTTTTATAAATATTTGGACAAAACCAGGATTCAATTTGCCAATTCATTCGTCATTAGTCAATGTGATTTAACTTGATCTGATTTTGCATCAAAACTAACTATATATAGAATTAATACATACATCCTGTGCAAAATTACACGGGATTAAACAATTGAAAAAATGTGAAGCAATATATAGCAATTATATTGTAAAAAGGAATATAAAATGTTATAATGTGATTATTCATTAATTATATTCAAATGTATGAAAAATTAAAAGAAAGTGCAGGCCAATATATTGTTTAAAAAACAGAAGAGAGATAAGAAGGGGTGACTAGGAGAGCAGAGGGGTTGTTGGGTGTGGAGGGCACTCGTGACTTTGAGAAATCAAAAAAATCAAAATATAAACAAAAATGGAAGAAAGCTGAAAAGAAGAAGACAATACAACAAACAAAGTACTCTGCTCTCCACTGTCTATTCTGTGCATGACAACTTTGTCAGAGCCCACCATTCCCTCACCATTTATTTTCATTTTTCACATCCCATTTATTTAATTAACCCCACCCCGCAGTCAAAAATAAATAATTAATTAATCTATTAACTACGTAAAGCTTCCTTCCTTTTAGCCACACATTTCCCAATGAACTCATGCTTTACCCCATCTTTCTAATCACACACATAAGCAAATCATTATTTTATGTTGTCCAAAGATTAATTTCTTTCATCCTTTTAATATATTTCCTCACACTCAAATCTTTAATTTGCGGTTCGCGAAAACTTTTTCAAAATTTAAGTTGTGGGTATTTATTGAATTTCATTAGTATAATTAATTAATTTATACATATAATATTAAAAAAATAAAAAATTAAAGCTAAATTAAAAATGGGCATCGAATAATAAGTATACCTAAGATGAAAAGGTGGATTTTTCCTCGGGGGAGTTCGAGAACATGGAAAGTAACCTACTTTTTGGACACACTTACGGATGGAATCAAACTTTAACGATCACGTATCGTAATCAATCACAGAAAGGGGCAGGCAATTTTTTACGTACCTTGCTACTTCGGTTTTTTCAGCTTCGACTTTAACTAATCACTGAAAATTCCCTCCTCCTCCAAAAGAATGGCCTGACGGCGCAGCATTATTGTTGTTGTTGTTGTTGTTTCGGTGACTCTCCAAAGAACCCAAGTTCATGAACCCTTGTTGATGATGATCTCTGGGTGAAATTCCTCCGCTCATGCTCCTCACAATCTGCCCAACCCCAAGAAAATCTCGAGTAAGCCTGTCAGATCCTACGGGAAGTTTCAGGTCTCTTGTGTTTGAGTTGTTTTGTTGATGCTGGTGATGATGATGATGATCATATCCTTCATACCCACCAACACTACTGAATGCGTTCATCAAGTCCTGAAGATTACTGGTCTGATGATCCTCGTTGTTCGTCGACGACGACGACCCTCCAAAAATAGCGCCATAGTTTGCTCCGACCAGCTGCTGCGGCGGCCTGTTGTGGTGGTGGTGGTGGTCAGACTTGGATCCAGTGGTGGTGGAGGAGGAGCTTCCGAAGCTTCTGAGAAGCGAGGCTGTGGTGCTGTTGTTGCTAGTACTCGCACCGATTTGAGCAGCCTTTTGAAGCAGTGCTGTTGCAGACATGTGGGGTATACTGCTGCTGTTACTGTTGTTCTGAAGAGATGTGCTGAAAAGAGAAGGAGCACTGGAGCTTGTGATTTGGTCGGAGAAGAAGGTGGTGGGGCCGTCTACGTTTCCTCCTCCGCCGGCGCTTCCGTTATTGCCCAAGTGTTCGGATAAAGAACTGTTATTGTTGGTGGTGTTGGAGAGGAATGGAGGAAGGGTGAAGAGGTTGTTGTTATTAGGTGCAGATGTTGGAGAATTGTTGCTATTGTTGTGATGAAGATCAGAGAATTGCATGAATCCATGATGATGGTGATCATGGTGGTTGTGATAGTTCTGGTTTGATTGATCCGCCATGAAGAAGGCCGGAGGAGAAGCAACATTGGCCGCCATCTGCGGTGGCGGTGGTGGTCTAATTAAGGATGGTGGAAGAAGGTGGTCAAAATGGCCAGCCCGAGCGGCAGTGGCAGCTGCGCCACCCAGTCGCAAAATGTCGCTGCCGGTTTGGTTGTTGGGGTGGTGGTCATGGACGGCGGAGATGTGGGAGGCCACCTGAGATAAGCCTAAAGCCGCCATATTGTTACTTCCATAGAGCTGGCTCCCACTAATGGCGCTGCTAATCAAGCTGGAAGGTTGTCTCGCACTTTCCTGAGCCAGTGCATCGCAAAACGCCCTGTGGGTGATAAAACTGTCTCGCCTGCAACATTTAATTTTTCAAAACATTAATGCTTGATTATTAGGACTAATAATCATTTAATTAAATAAGTTTTTTTTTTTCAGAAGCTTAAGATCTCCTATACATATTAGAGAGTGCATTATATAGTCTTATAATTATTTGACGGAATAAATTGAATTATTTCGAGAAAAAGGCTTCTTATTTTTAGCAATCAATATGGATATAATTAAACCGGTTCTTTCTAAATACAAGGCACACGCATATATATCAAGCAAAATAAACAATACCTTTCACCAGCACAAAAGTATTCAAGAACTATAAGAAGTTGGGACTTGCCTCGTCAGTACTATAAAAATCTTAATATGCCCGACCAAAATCAACGTGGGCATTAATATTGGAGAAGTAGAACTGCATGACGAAGAAACTAGAGATGGGGTGCCAGCTGCCACTTGCGTGCTGCCCCTTAATTTTGAGACTCTTCCTAAATATTTTTTTTGCGATTCTTTTTACTATTAACTTCTGTATGAAATGAGTGATATTTTCATATCTTATTTACAAAAAATAGTTTAGTTTTCAATTTTTTTTTATGATTTTTCAAAGATTTAGCACTTTAAAAGGTTCAATTTCTTTTTAATTTAGAGTGCCGATTGCTAAATCTTTGAAAAATCATACAAAAATTGAAAACTAAACTATTTTTTGCAAATAAGATATCAAGTCACCCATTTTATGTAGAATTTAATGGTAAAAAAATCGCCAAAAAAAAAAAAAAGAAGAACCCTAAAATTAAGGGACAATGGAGGTAGCATCCAAGAAGCAGTTGACATCACCTCTCGAAGAAACTGGAGATGAAAGTTTGAATTTTGGTACGAGAGGAGGAGGAGGAGGGAGAGAAAGGGATGATTGAATTTTGTAGGGCAAGGTTTATCATGAAAAGGAGAACCTGGATGGATGGATACCTGCAAGAGCACAGTACTGAGCACATCTAGCCAAGGCATAAGAGAACAAACATGGTAACACCACAGCACTACACTGCCATATCTCCCTCTCTCCACATTGCACATAGCAACACGTGAATCCGAAGAAAATAGAAACAAACAAATAAAAGGCAATGGGCTAAACCCAGCACTGTTCCCTAGGTAAAATCCGGAGAGAGGAATTGAGAGAAAGATGACGATGATGATGTTGCTTCGTGTGTTTTTCTGATACCCTATGACCGAGGCAGTTTCCAAACATAATTTCACGTGGGAAGGATGTTTCCTTCCGTTTCCTCCAGGCCATCGTACCAAGACAAACGAGACCATACGAGAGAAAGAGAGGACGGAGAATCTTTATCATCAAATGGAAAAAGAAAACCAGAAGAAAAGGAAAGAAAGCATCTAGCCCTCTTTCTTCCCTATGCCCTCACTTATACCTACACCTAGTAATCTGAAGGATTGAACTGTGTAACTCTAGGGTTAATTAAGAGAATGAATATATATAAATTACCTGGAGAAGAGAGTTCCACAGTCGCACCTGTATTCTCTGGTGCCACAGGTCTTGGAATGTGCTTTCCAATCAGACTGAACCGCGTATTTCTTCGAACACTTCTCGCACTTCCATTTCTTCTCGCCATGTTTGCGAGAATAGTGTTTCTTAATGCCAGTGAGGTCACCCAGAGCTCTGGAGGGGTCATGGTGCACGCATGTGGGCTCCGGACACAAATAAACCTTTCTCTTTGGCTCTTTGTTTGTCTTCTGCTTTAGTTTCCAAGGCAGGTTGTGTCCTCTTCTGTGGAGTTGTAGGTTCTGCTCTCTTTGGAACCCTTTGTTGCATACCTCACAAATGAACCTGTTTGTCGCCATTAATGTCTTTGGAGATAGAGCTATCACCTCCGCATCTGGATCTGTTCGTTCTCACACAAAAAAGCCAAACCAGAAATTATTAATTATAACACACAATTAACTAATTAATTCATTAAGGGTCTGGGGTCTCAAAGACTTGGGCTTTCAAGGAATCATGAACACCCACTGCAGTTCTTCATTTCTGAGTTTCGGTTACAGACTTAGGGTTTTCTAGGGATTTTTAATGGTTAGAACAGGCTCCAAAAACGAGGACAAATGATTATCTGAGATTAGTGGGGAGGAGGGGAATAAAAATCAGTTCATCGATGGGAGTATTGTTGATTTGGAAATTTATTGATTAAATTCGACAAAATTATTGAGATACTTGCTTGGTGTTCCTGGCTGGTTTCTCCTCTTCTTCTGGGGTGGTGCAGCTGCGGTTGTTGACGAAGTTGGGGTTGATGAATGCTGCTGCTGATTCATCGGATTCTGATCTCCTCTTATTCCGAGCAGCGACGCCGACGAAGAAGATGCCGCCATATCAGCAGATAGCATTTATATATATCCTTCCTCTTTCTCTTCTTCTTCTCCTTCTTCTTCAAGGATATAAGTGGTCTGGTTCAGCTGGGGATATCCTCTTATTCTGCTTTGGCCTTGTAAAGCTATCTGAATTCCGGAAAAGGCACATGCAATTCTGAACCAGATTCCCAAAAGCAGGTAATTCAAATACTTGGGGCTCTAATGATGAAAAGAAGAAACATAAAAGGGAAGAGATACAGAATAGAAAGCTAAAAGACAGGGATGGAAGTTGAAGGAGATGAAGGAAAAGGAAATCAAACCCTCCATGGGCACAGTACTTGACGACATGAATTTTCTCTTCTATCTGCTTCTTCTTCTTCCTTTCTTCCTTCTCAGCTGGTTTGGCTTATTTTAAACGCCAATTTGAAGCAAAGTGATATATTACTGAAATTATATCACTGATTTGGTGTCATGCAGATACACCAACACATAAGCACCGAGGAATTTTTTTTTTTTTGGGCTTCCTTATTTTCCTCTTTCTCTCTGTAATTCTCTGCCCTCCTTTTCCCTTTTCAATGTATTTTCCTCCAGATTTTGCTCATTTGTTCCCTGCCATAAATGATATTCACAGTATGAAAAATTAATTGCAGAGAGGGAGAGAGGAACACAGAAATAATAACAACAACAACAACAATAATAATAATAAAATGGTGAGATGAGAGAGAGAAAAACCCCGCGAGTCGGTGGACCCAAGCGCGGCCACAAAACGACACTGTATATATGTGTGAAAGCAGCATGAAAACAGCTACTACACCACTCTCTCTCTCTTGTATGGCATCTTCTTGCTCACTGACAGACAAACTTTCTCTCATCACCGGGCCCCACTGGTCCTCACAGGCAGATTCAAAAATCATCAAAATAATCAAATGAAACTGAAGGAGGTGAAACTAACACTGTAAATCCCAACACACACAAACAAAAATAGCATGGAAACAAACAGATCATATTATAATATTTAGGTTTGAGAAAGAAAAGAAGAAAACACCTGAAAGTATGATTGGTGAAGTCTGAGGAAAAATTGGTCTGAATTTCTTGCTGTGGCAGACTATGCGTACTGTTACCATTTCTAGTGACTGACATGGAAACAGCAAAAAAGTGGTCTCATGCTCAATTTGGTGTGCTTGCCTGCATTTCGCAATGTCTGATTCATTTTCTCAGCTTATATATTCTTCATTTTCTTTAAGCTTTTTTTTTTTTGGTGAAGATTTTCTTTAAGCTTTTATATGAAAGAACACCTCCTCCTCTTTGTATAGTTTTAAAGTTGGCTCTATTAATTTTAGAGGAGATGGATTCTTTTCATCTACACGCAAAGAGGGACATTAACTTGATTTAAATGGTTCATGTCTCATTTTCTTTGAAGTTAATATGTACACGGTAGTCAACCTTGAAATGAGCGCCGAACCCTGAAATCCGACTCGCTATTTATAGATTGGAATGCTTGAATTTAGTGATTTGAATTTTTAATAAATGCATAACATATAATTAAAAATATATTGAAGCACATGCCGAAAGACATTACTCCTTTGGTCCTATTTATAGGACAAAAAGAAAAAATATTTTTTTATCTTATTTATAGGGCACTCAGAAGAAATTTTTTGCAAAGATGTATAATTTTACCTTTCATTTACTATTGTGTTGACTTTATTTAGATGAGGTATAATATATATTAAATAGGGATAAAATTAAAAAATTGTTGAATTTTAAATGAGAATTAATAAAGTTTAAGATTTTACTTGGTCTATGTGAAACATGTTAGAAGTTACTAATAAATAAGACCAGAGAAGTATTTAACATTAAAGATTTATCAATCTTTACCAATAAGTGTTAGTCCTAATAAAAAAAAAAAAAAGGTTATCATGTTTTAAATACAAGGTCTCACCTATGAATCTGTATGAAAACAGAAAACCGATGAACTCAATACTACCGATACCATAGTGGATAGGGTCACTCACAATATTAAAGTCTTACTCACAAGAAGAGGTTAATAAGTTTTGGATTGGGATGCCTCCATTTATTGATATGGACTTCCAATAAATGCACAATGTACACTTAAATTTTTTTAAACATGAGTATGTACCATCTTATTGGAAGCAATCCTATTTGAGGTATTGTCGTGCAATAAACGTGGGTACATTTCCTATTAGAGATTTGAATTTTGATTCGCTACGTTGTGAGGAATTAACTCTTCCTCTAAATCCAACCTCATTGGGATGTACAATTAAAATTAAAAATATATAAAAGTACATGACAACGGATGGTATTTAGCATTAAAGATTTATTTATCTTTACAGACAAATATTGTTCTTAGAAGAAGATGATATATATTCGTTAAAAAATAGAAGGAGAAAATCATATATATGACTGTTTAAGCATATCATGTTTTAAAAGTGCGTATAAAATGTGTTTTGGGAGAGTTTCTCTTCTATTTGAGATTTGATATTAGCCGAAATTAAACGAGGAGTTTAAATAACAGATGGTTTATTTAAAAACGGATTATTTATCTAAATTTTATTGACTGTACTATATTTTATAATTTTGAAAGAATTCGTTTTGCTCATTCACCTTTGGAATGCATGAGATATGGCATGATATAAACATTACGGTAAAATAAATAATTAGATAGGAATTCTCATCACATAAAGTCCCATAAGAAGACATGCATGCTATTCATTATTTGTAAGCGGTATAATTTGTTATAACTTCTATAGGTATATACATATATATATTATTCAAAATATAGTCATATATTTAATTTTTATCTACATGATAAATATGTATACCTTTCTTTGTTTCAGAGAGTATATATCGGTCTACTAGAAATTAAAATCCTTATGTTTGATGCATGTGATTGCAATAATATGCAATGCAAATGGCTGGTTCGGAGAGGCTCGTCCATTTATGATTTATTTATATAAACATCAGTGGACAATGGCTGAAAGTCACATCAAAGTGGGGCAAAAGGAGGGCTATTTTGGTCATTGTGGATTTTAATAAAGTGGGAAATCACAATCATAAGACCCAAGAGAAGACCTAATCCAACCACTATGGATAAACAAATCTTACAGAATTTTAAGAATCCAGTGCAGTAGTTGATAAGGTTGGAACATGTACATGTAGATATGATCGAAATATCGTTGATTAATTATAAATCATGTAAATTTTGCTATATTTTATTTAATTTCAACATGCCTTATTCTTTGTAGAAAAGGACTATCTAAACCTAATTTAAATAACTCGATCAATTACAAAATATTTTTATAGTATGTTTTAAAATACACAGATACAGGCATAGCAAATTTCGGTTCGTCCTCGCTCACGGGTCACATTCCTTCAAGAGACAAGTTAATCTAGACCGTGGATTAGGTTGGGGGGAAAAAAATAATGTCAACTAGATTCTTTGCGAATTGAGATATATAAGGGAACAATAATATAAAGCGGAATGTGTGCTTTTCGGGATTTATGAGGTCTTTGATGGAGATAGTTAATAGTATTTTTATCAACTTTTTTATTACTTCTAGGAAGACAATTCTCATATACTACTTTTTATTCCATTTCTGATTCAACAAGGGTAGCTGTCATTCTTTCAAAATAATCTTATGACAGGTTAACCGTCAAACTCTCTCTCTCTCTCTCTCTCTCTCTCTCTCTCGCACACACACACCCAGATATATATATATATATATATATATATTGAAGAGATAAAGGTTTGATTTTGAGTGGACGGCATATATATAGGGTCAAGTTAAGTACAGGTCTTTAAGCATCATCCCCTAATTAACCACATCATCCACGTAAGAATATTGGAAAAAATTCACAGAGGAGTGAGAGTTAAGTAACTTTTCTTTTTCCAGTTCCTAATCCCAATTCAAATTATGTGTATATTACCATGTATAACTGAACATCGTATTATTGATTATAGGAGCATGAGAGAGCAGTGCAATTTTTTTTTTAATATCTTGTATTAATATTAATGATTGATTACAATATATATAGGAGTGTCGTGTGTAGTCAACGAAATATAAAAATATAATGACTTGTTTCAAGGATTAAAGAGACATTGATCTCATTATTAATTAATGAGACAAAATAAGATTAATTTTTATACGTAGTCCTATGACATTATTACATATAGATGGACTTTGTATACCTTTCTTTGCGGGAGTGAGCATATATTTTGATTCTATTGCCTTTGAACTATTTTTTTTTCTTTCTTTTCTTCATGTAGGTATGTATTCATGGTGATCTTTTAATTTCTTCTGGGTAATGATGAGTTGATGATGACAATCATACCTCAATGGAGTAGTCGTAAGTAGAAACTTTTGGGCCAACTAAAATTGCGACCTGTTGATTTCACATCGAATATTTTAAATTACGTTTAATTTTTGAAGGGAAAATTTATTTGTAATTGAAAAGCATATATAATATAAAGTTGGTATAAATATTGGGAAAGGGTTGGAAATGTAGAAGTGGCTTTTAATTTGTAATTTCCAAAGTACATTTTAGAAAAAGCATAAAGGACTAGACTCCGATCCACTTGAAATAATATCTGTTTTAAGATGAAATTGGATGGCTATATATAGTGGTAAAGTTGTGGTGTGTGGGAGTAACTTTGGACAATTAGATATGTCAATTTCTTAAAGGAGAACGAATTGATGACATTTATAGAAAGCCTTCTAAAATTGAGTTCAATACATTTGACCTCTTATGATTAGGTGGCATGCATATATAACAACAGTATCAATTGACTTGTCGTGTACGTTGAAGTTGTTCAATTTAATTAGAATGATTCCATCGGATAATTCTCACCCCAAAAAAAAAATTCATGTCAATTATTTGAATGATGAGAACCACTAACTGATGAAAATAAACCTTATTAACAATTTTTAGGCTTTTTAAATGAACCTCGACTAAGTTTGGGTTTGTTTGTTCGGTAATTAATTAGTTCGCTTGTTTATATCACGCCAATTGGATAATAAGGGGGCATTTATTTTGTTTTCAAACTAATTACTTAGTTATTCCAATTAATAATAGATTTAACTCCATTTTTAAAGAGAAAGTTAGTTCAAATTATCTTGATTCAAATTTTTGTCACAGAGCTATGTTTTTCTTGATGCGTTATGCAACACACACACACACAAACACAACATAAACTCATATACACACACGCGCACATATTTTTATATGTACATGTATTAATTTTGGGTGTGATCTATTTCGTCACACTATATTGCTATAAGAAAATTTAAGTTTGAATTCAATGGATGTGGAATATATATCTATATATATATATATATATATCTATATAGGACCAGGAGGGATGAATATATATCCCTATCAAAACCCAATTGTTAGCCTAGTGATGAAGATGTGTTCTCTATCTTAAATTCTTTCAAATTTTGGAACATAATCATTATAACAAAAATAATATTCTCTTCATTAGACTAGGTCGTTTGGCCAAAAAAACAAAACAAAAAGAGGCCGTCTTGATGTGGATGGTACATTATTCTTAAGGGGCCACCTAATTGGAGATAAGTAGATATCAGAAGTTAAACTCTTTTTCAAAAATATGAGATTCTTTTAACTTGGACTACTAAAAGTTTTAACTTCTTAAAAAAAAAAAAAAATCTCATAGCTCCCTCACACAAAATGTATCATTTACTGTTTTGAGAGTGGTTCTTATTGATTTAAAATTAATAGTTAAATACTCCTTCGATCCTTAATATAAGACCCATTTAACTAATTTGATTAAATTAAGGAAGTTAGGTAAGTTAGTTAATCATAAGAAAAGTGACACATTTTTCCTAAAACACCATAATCATCTTTCTTAATACCTCCTTCTCCCTTTTCTACTTGATTATAGTTGAGGGAGCATCCATAGGGATAATTTAGAGAAAATTGATAAATATGAGAAATGGGTCTTATATTTAGGACCAAAACTAACTCAAGAATTGGGTCCTATATGAAGGACCGGAGGAGTAGTATTTTGGCCGGGGCTCAACATAGTCAATAAGTTGGTTTGTGATGAAAACTTAATTCATTTTATTTATTACGTTCTCTTGATATGATATAATAATGACTATTTATGATTTAAATACATAGTGGTTGTATTTGTTATATTATAATATGATAAAAAAAAAATAACTCAAGTGAAGTCATATATAATATTTCCCCATTAGCTTTTATATTTGATATTCATGGAGAAAGAATCATATGTATTATAAATAAAGGAAAAGGAATATTTAAAAATAATTTTTCAGTCATCATTTTCTTTGTTTGGTTGTATTTTGTCCTTACTATATTGTATGCGTAGTCCCAAGACAGAAGAACCAAATAAAGAAATTAAAAACCGATGGTGTGTATAATACTGTATAATCAAGGAGATAGCTACTGTTTCATTGCCTCCACTTTAACAATAAATAATGCAATCGCATATGGGATACACAGTCAAACAAATGGCAGTTAATTAACCTGGTCAAATAATTTAATTATTAGAAATATAAAATAAAACAATAATACACTAGCATAACATATATAATGAAAGAGAAGACTACATTACGAAAGATATTTAAACTCCAGAGAGTTAATAATAATTTTTTAAAAGGCAAAATGCATAATTAAAACTCGAACAAAATAACAAAAACAAAGAATTGTTTTCCTTAAAAAAACAATAAAAGAAAAGGATATGGAGAAACTCAATCCCATACATAATAAAGAATCATAAAATTCGCACATCACATCCACCACACTTGAATAATGTGGGAAATGTATTTGTCTTTTTACAGAACATCACATCCAGTGGGAGAGCAAATTAAAGATCCTGAGGTGAGGGGTTAAAAATTTTAAAACTGTCATATATTAAAAACTTTAAACACAAGGGGAAAGAGCTTGCAATCCTAATAAATACAATATTATTTTAGAATAATTACGATTAATATATATTAACAAAGTTAGTTGTTTATTATAGAATATCAAAATTGCCCTCCATAGAAGTAGTTAATTAAGGGAATTTGGTTAATTGGTTAGTAAGTTTTTATAACAAGGATGGGAGATAGTGAATATATGTAATGTGGGGGATTGGGTCCAGAATTATAAAAATGAAATCATAATAAATAAGGACGGCCATGGTCTGTTCAGATTAAGAAGAGCCATATATTGTGCGCGCGCATGTGTCTTCATGTCTTCATGTATGTATGTATATACTACTTCCGATTCTTAATATAAGAACTAATTAACTAATTTGAATATATTAAAAAAAATAATTAAATTAGTTATTTGTAATAAATAAATCTTGTCTTTCCTAAAATATTCTTACTAATCAAGTATACGTATTGGTTAGAACTACCATTACTACAAAGATTACTTTAAAAAAAATAGATAAATATAAAAAAACAAAGTGAATTAGGGTCTATATTTAATTAGGACTATAATAAAAATAAAAAAAACTCTTATATTAAGAATATAAAGTAGCATATAAAAGGTTGCTAAAATTAGTGAGTTGGATGCATGAGAATGGATGCTTGTGTCCTCTAACTGACTCCAATGAGATCACAGTCGTCATACGTTACCATAAATTAATGGGAAGAGGTCAAACCGTTGCAAATACTGCATTCACACTGCCACCATTAATCACACTCAGCTCATCCATCTACACTTTTCCGCATTTTCAGTTTCTTTCATCTCATCATTCCCCACTTTCGGCATTCCAACTCTTTACAGTCAATAGAAATATTTTGGGACAAGAAAAATTATAAATTTTGGAGACAAATAAAGTGCATTCAGATTTTATATTTAGAATCGAATTCAACTCTCAGTTAGCTCTTATATTAAGAACAGTAGGTAATATTATACTCAGGGTTAAGCTTCGTTCAGAGCCCTAAAATATAAAGGGTTAAAGTCATCAGGTGGTGACTTTCTCAGATTTATATTTTCTGAATTTTACTAGATTCTTTTTATCTTTAAGAGTTTGGACTGAATTTGTCAAGGAAAACTGACAATTTAATTCAAGAAGAGAAATTGATAATCTAGTCCGGTGAGATATTTTCACAAGTCCTCTTCTAAAATTTAACGTATATGTGCGTGCGCGCGTGTGTAATTCAACAAGTGGCCGCCCACACTGAATTTCGTTATCAGTCGCCGACTAATGACGTGTGTGTTGAGTCCGCCGCGAAGTTGTTGTCAACCACAAAAACATAACTGACGCCAAAAGTAACCATCCTCCTTCTTTCAAGATATCACCAATTAATTCATATGGCCTTCCTTCTTCAAGCAAAATTAGTTAATTAAATTAAGTCTTTTTCTCCCTGGAGGCCAGGATATCGTTTCCATAATATATATATATATATAATCCTATATATGTGTGGTTCTGCTGTATTTTTCCAACTAACTTTAGATTAGATTACCAAGTGATTAGTATTTGTAATACAAGTGGCTCATCATGAGCTAACTTTTCCAATCACAACGACTTGTCGTTTAATTATACTGGAATACTCTACATCCTAATAGTAACTGGACACTAAATCTGAAGGAAAACTTCAGACGCACGTGATGATCTTCGTATCAAAAGAGGCTAATTTTTCTACGAGAGCATAACTCTGAATTTTAAGGATTCATTAAAATCATCTAGCGTCAACGATACTTGCAATCTTGTTAAAATAATTTTACCATTCAGATATTTTCTGACCAATGGGGCTCAAAAGGGTTTTTTAAAAGTACTTTCATACAAGTTGAGATAAAACTCATCTCACATACTTATTTTGTATATCATAAAATCGCTTTAAAAATTATGATTTGGTTTCTACCTAGACACCTTTCAAAAAAAGATTTAACTGGAATATACAGTTAGCATTCCAAGTGTTGAATGCTACTAGACTGGATTGGGTCTGTGGTCCATGTGCTTAGAAGCCCAATGCCTTTTCTATACTTGGATCTTTGAGCATTATTGGACTTCGAGGATGTTTTTTTGTTTTATTTTTGATTGAGACTTCGATGCCCTTAAAATTTATGATTCTCAGGCCCAAAAAAACCGGGTATACAAACACTTTGTTTTTTTTTAAAAATTTCATTATTATTTTTTTACTTAAAAGTACCATGCATATTTTCAAACTACAAAAGGAAAGAAGGCAGGACTTTGTTTATAATAATGTATATGCACGTCAATGCACTGTATAAAGTTAAGGGGAAGAAAGGTAGTCCACATGGGATTCAATTCAAGCCAAGTGAGAATTAGAAGATTGATACTACCTCCAATCCTTAATGTAAGAGTTAGTTAACTAATTTGAGTAGATTAAAAAAGTTTCTTAAGTTAATTATTTGTAATAAATATGTATTATTTTTCCTAGAATATTTTTGCTAATCAAGTATATTAGCTAAAACTACCATTATTACAAGGACCATCTTTAAAAAAAGTAGATAAATATGAGAGATAAAATAGATTAGGGTCTTATATTTAGAATCAAAATAAAAGTCAAACAAGCTTTTATATTAAGGACTGATAATACTACCTCTGATCCTTAATATACAGGGCAGTTAATTAATTTGAGTAGATTAAGAAAGTTTATTGAGTTAGTTATTTGTAATAATTAGGAGTTGTTTTCTCTAAAATACCCTTGCTAATCATCATGTGTAATAACAAGAACTACTATTTGATTGAACTTTTAACATGTACAACTACTATAAGAATTACCTTGGGAAAAATAGATAAATATGAGAGGTAATACTTCCATATTGAGGTCTTATATTTAGGACCAAATTGTCAAACTAGTTCTTGTATTAAGAACAGGAGGTAATAATTCCATATAATTTGGCTCTCTGTGTGTGTGTATATATTTATCACTGATATAACTAAATTTTTATATATTTTATCCCACATTAATCTAGGATTTAAATAATAATTTTGAGCTTAAATAGATCTTTTATGCATTATTGGATTAATTGATTGATTTTTGGATTTTTCATTAAAAAAAAAGAGATTTTGGATTAAAAATATGAATATTTTGTGATTTCTTATATTTGGCTTGAAATTAATACTTTCTATTTCTGTGAAGTCAATTCTCATATTTCTTGAAAGTTGATTTTTGGAAAGTTTTTCAACTCCTTGCCTTATTTTTGGTACATATCTAATCTTTAATTTTGGCATAGATTATGTTATATTTGAATATAATCTATATTAATAGATGTACTTAAATTCTTGTAGGTCAAGAAAGAGTAAAAGAGAAAATCCAAAGGTACAAAATTATTTTTTAGAGTTTAAGCACAATCCAATAGCTAATTTTAAATGGGCTTTATTCTTATATCTAAAATCCCCTCTTGTTCCTATAAAAAGAAGCATTCTCTCATAAGAAGGGGCAGCTACCTCCCTCTCCACTCATCAATTTTCATTCTGTTTATTCACTTATTATTATTCTCCATTATTTCATGAGTTTCACGCCATCTATGGGAGCTTAAGCTTGCTTGGGAGATAATTTGGGAGGAGTGTGGAGGAAACTGGAACCTCTTGGGCTAGCACTTGAAAATCACAAGGGAGTGATGTTCTATTTATCTTTTTTATTCAAAGACTTGAGATTATTTAGTTTTAAATGATTTTAGGTTGTATTTTTGTGAGACAATTTAGTTTTAGATTGTCATTTTTATTCTTATATTAAATTGATATTTGAATTATATTTTGTGTTGAGATACTTGCTGGAATTTATGTTTATAAACCTTTGCATTGTTAATTGAATTTATAATTGAGTTTTCATTATGGATTTAATTATCAAGTGGCTTGAATTGCAATTTTGGGTTCTTTTGCCTTTTGATTGTTTAATTGAGTTGGTAAATTATCTAATTGTTTGATTGGATAATTATAAGCATGATTTTCAGAATAAATTTGAATTATTCATCATTGGTTTTAATGAGTTTAATTAACCAACCTTGTACCGTTATGAGTTCTTAATGATTTAAGGGTTTTTGAAATTGAGGATTCCTTTTGTTTCAAGTAGGTAATTAGACTTATTAATTCAACTTTCTTATCACTTCCCTTTGGTCTAATTAATTGATTTAGGTTATGGAGGTTAAATCCATATGAATCCTAAGTTGCTCCTTCCACCGTACCTGAAGAGAAACATCTCACTTTTACTTGTTAATTTTCCTTACTTTCTATTTAATTTTTTTTATTTATCATTTTAATTTTTCCTTCTAAAAAAAATTCCCCCAAAAAATTGCATTTGTATTCATTTAGTTTAATTTAATTTTCATATAGATTTTAGGACATTTGCATCTTATTTAAAATTAGAATTTTGCATTTTGGTTTAGGTTCATTTTATTTCATTTTTCATCATCTAAATTTTTATCTAATGAGACCCATACTTGCTCCTTGAAAGTAATGACTTAGGTTAATCATAAACTACAAATTAATTGGGACTTGGTTTAATTGAGTGCTTTAAGGACAAAGGCATTATCAACCACAATGTACGTATTATTTGCCACCAAATATGTACAGGTTTATTGTGTTTATATACAATCAAGTATTATTTGTGCAAACACGTACAACACATGCATGTTCTATATATGTACAGAGCTACAAAGAAGAGTTGTTTTTATTTTCAGATGGCGGAGTGCTGGGGCTTGAGCATAGTCCATTGATGAAGAATGTTGGCGGAGACGTCGTAGAATACGAGGTGGGCATGAGTCGGATTCACTTGTGCCGACATGAAACCTTGTCCATCGTACACGAATCTCACTATGTCCTGATCACTGCTTTCCTTCACATCTCCCCTCCACGCCTTCGACCCTGCCCCACTCGTTAAATACTCTATTGCACTGCATCCATCCATCCATTCATCAGTTTCATATCATCCATTAAATTCATGCTGTTTGATGATGAAATATATATAATCAGACTTTCAAAACCCTAACTAGGTTTTCGAAACAACAATAATGAATGATGATCTCTTGTCGGTTTTATATACCTATCCGCACTGCTTATATGTTCCAGACAGTGGTCGTGCCCATTCATGTACATATCAACGCCGTAGGCCTGCACCATATATAAATTAATTAATGCAGCCTTCAAATTATAAGATTCTACTTGTTAATTACTACCTCCGATCCTATTTATAAACCCTCGTAGACTATAAACATGGTACTACCTCCGGTCCTAATTATAAGACCTAGTTGACTAATTTGAGGAGATTAAAGAAGTAAGTTAAGTTAGTTATTTGTAATAAATAAGTGTTATTATTTCTAAAATATCCTTGCTAATTAAGTATATTGGTTAAAACTATCATTATTAGAATGACTATCTTGAAAAAAATGCATAAATATGAGAGATAAAATGGATTGGGTTCTTATAATTAGGACCAAACTAAAAATCAAACGGGGTCTTATATTGAGGAACAGAGGTAGTATTATAATTAGAACCAAAGATAGTAATTAATTAACACCTACGTCACAGACCTTGAGCAATGGATCCAGATACTTGACAAGCTCAAGAGTGTCACCGTGATGGCCAACACTTCTTATCGCGTGGTGACCCACCACGAATTTCCATGTTGCATTCGAACTCCTCAACGCCTCTTCTAACTCCTGTATGTACGTGTGTATGTATATATCTCACAGTTATGAATATATATTATGAATTAAAGCAAATTAATTAATGAATCATAGTTATAGGTACCTTAAGAAGGGTGGAGACATAAGCTTGCCTGGGAGACACGCCTCGCCAATCATAAGAATGATCTGTTTCAGTGAAATAGCTTTCCACAAACGGAGTCGTGTCAATAAAGAACATGTCAGCAATTCCTGTGCGTACAAGCAGTTCCAGTTATACATATGTCATCCACCAAAGCTTCTCCAGATTTATATACAACGTATACTTGGATCGATATATAAGTATATATATAGACAGAAACCTGCTTGAAGAATGAAGGATCTGAGGCAGATCCATCTTCGGTCAATTTTCCTCAACAATGGACTCAATTGTGCCAATGCGTCGCCCCTATAGTCATGATTTCCTAGAACTGTAATTTTATTAGACTCATCAGATGCAGAACCAGAAACGAGAGAGAGAGAGAGAGAGAGAGAGAGAGATTATATTAAAGCAAGTTATTAATTACCTGAGTACCATGACTTCTGGAGGCTCTTGGCAGTGTAAATGTCAGTAAATGATTGCACAAAAGCAGGATCAGTCACGTTCTTTAAACCATCGTCGTAGATATTATCTCCCGTCGACACCACGAAATCTATGTCCAGTTTCTCTCCTATCCTACCCATCTGTTTATTACCACGTACGATTCAAATGGACTAGTTACAGCATTAATCGTTCTTATTATGTCCGGTTAAAAAAAGAAAGAAAGAAGAGATTAGTTAGTTAAAAACCTCGGTGGCAACAAGGGATTGATTATATTCTCCTCTTCTTCCCCAGTCTCCAATGACCAGAAACTTGAGCGTTTCGTTACGTTTTGGATGATGGTGAAGCCTCTGAAGGCGTGCACCCACAGGCATCGCAAAACCTGCCAAGAACAAGAAAGCCGCTAATAAACGAACGTGAAGTAGTGCTGCCGGGAACGTCATGGCTACCTAATCAATAATGATTATCTCCGTTGTTAATTTCTCAGAGGGGTTAATATAAATGAAAGAGGTTTAGTGTAAGAGAAGGAGATTAATTAGGTAGCTTAACTTGTCAACGGATATGGAGGTATCTGCAATGGGAACATCACGTTTTGAGGAAACTGCTATTTATGGGGATTTCATAAGTTGGTGATCAACAAGATCCTTGCCCTAAATATTCTCTAAAAATTGTAGGCTCATTTGACTAATGCATGTTAAATATAGTAATTAAGCATGTGTTCAGTTCTGAATGGTGACTTTAATTATTACCAAAGTTTTTTCACCATCCCCGATCAAACCTGCGTATCCTCATTGTTGAAGTTATTATTAATTAACTACTTCATCTTCAGGTTGTCCTCCCATTTATCTTCTCCCTAGTAAAATTTAAAAAAATAATGGAAATAATATATTTATAAATCTTTAGGAAGCTATATTCTCAGTCATCAATATTAATAATGTGCCATTAAGCATGAACCCATAATACACGTATATGAGGTTTTCAACAACAAGATATAGACATGTTCGGGTTAGTATTTAAAAATATTAATAAGCACGTTTCAAATAAGTCGAGACAAAACTCTTTCCACATACTTACTTTGTATTTGTTAATTATGATTGAAAAACTACTTCTAAACTATTCCAAACGGGCTCATAAATATGTGTATGTGTGGGTTTGTGTGAATTAAAAAAAAAAAAACTCATAAAAATACCCTATCACCATTACCAATTGTGACCTTTCAGACATGTTCCCATGTTATGAAAACTATAGCTGTAAGGAACAGGGGACTGTTGTCTCTCTGGAGAAATTCTTACATACACTGGGAGTGTCACATCATTCCAACTCTGTCCAATCAAAACACTGTAACTCAGTTTATTTTTATCCTTGCTGGTACCCTGACTTGGCTAAAGCAATTTCTATATAATTTTTAATTTGAGAAAAATAAACCTCAAATTGACAAATGAAAAAACAAAACACACAGAATATTTTCATTTTCCCACGCCCATACTTCGACTGGAGAGATTGAAAGACTTGAACAGTTGTGCCCTAAGTGAGGTGGGAGAAATCAAAAGCGTTCAAGGAGCGTGCCCTACCCTAGCTTTGGAAGACCTTGCTACATCTTCTTTGTGAGCAGAGAGTTATGCCGGTAGCGAAAGATCGTATCATCAACAGAA
Source organism: Neltuma alba (assembly GCF_004799145.2). NCBI lineage: Eukaryota > Viridiplantae > Streptophyta > Magnoliopsida > Fabales > Fabaceae > Neltuma > Neltuma alba. Next base: position 251,150 of record NW_021636043.1, on the reverse strand, counting down.
AATCGTGTCACTAGTAGAGAGCCTTCCATCATGCCCCATTTTGCTTTTTCTTCTCCAAACTTTGTGTTGGGCAAAGAAGGTTTGATTCGTACTTGAGAAAGATTGTAGATTTTCTTAGTTCATGGAAGAAATGTGTTATTTGTGATAAGTTTTTTTTGTCTCCTGTTTCACCCTTTGTATTTGATCTATCATTGCTGCTCGAGGTTGGTATAATCCTTCTCTGTATTATTTTTCTAAACACTGAAAAGTTTCTGCATTTAGATTCAGTGATTTAGATCAAGTTTGATTCAGTTTCTGCATATTAAGGGAGCTATCTATCTTTTTATATTTGATCCCAAGTTTACTCTGTTTGTAGTCTATCCCAAATTAGCTAATGATGAAATAGTTTATTCTTAATGTAAATGAAAGCTTCTTGTGTTTCTGGTATTATATCAAGCCGTGAGGAACTGAAACTAACATTTGTAAACTCTCAAATATGAATTTGTTGCTTAATGTAGATATTCATTGGTTTGATTTTGAGCATTGTGGCTTGTAAACTATTGACCAACATTTGGAAATTGCCATACTGTGTGATTTTCATTTATAATTTTAGTTTTGTATTTTTATTTATTAATTATCATCATCATCATCATCATCATCATATATTATTTTTATAAAGGTGTTTAATTAACTTTGATATTGCATAGAATGGAAATAGCTAATCAACTAGAGTCAGATATTTACTTGGGGCAAATTGTAAATAATGAAGATGAGGCATATGCTTTGTACACAGAATATGCATATCAGTTGGGTTTTTCAGTTAGAAAATGGAAACAAACATATGTTACTGGAACTAAGAAGATTCATACAAAAGAATGTGTGTTCAAAACAAGGAACTAAATATTTGAATGAAGATAGTAGCACTTCATTTACTAAAATGAATGCAAGGACAAATTGCGAAGCTATATGGTTTGGTTTACTATTAAAGTGGATGGGTTATGGCAACTAACTAAATTGATTATTGAACATAATCATGAACTTGTAAAACAAGAGCATAGGTACCTTATGCGTTCTACTAGGAATATTCCTAGTGCTGAAGGTGACCCCATTAATTCCATGGTGACTACTACAATTAGAATGAAGGATGTGTGGAGTTATTTAAGTGAAGAAACACATGGATTTGATAATATTGGATTTTCCAAAAAAGATTGTTATAATTATGTCAACAAGCAAAAGTTGAAACTAATAGAAGCTAAGGATGGAAAAAGTTTCGTTAATCTCTTACAAAGTCATCAGGATGAAGATCCAATATTTTATTACAGTGTTCAATTTGATGAAGAATTACATTTGACAAATGTTTTCTAGAGGGATTGGAGATCAACAATTGATTATGATTGTTCTCGGGATGTAGTGGTTTTTGACACAACTTATCGTACAAATAAGTATGATTTAATTTGTGGACCTTTTGTTGGAATAAATCATCATTGGTAAAATATAATGTTTGGTTGTGCTTTTTTGATGAATGAATCAACAGAGTCGTTTGAATGGTTGTTTGATCAATTTTTAAAATCTATGGGAAATCGACCCCCACAAACTATTGTCATTGGTCAAGATGCTGCTATGGCTAAAGTGATTGAAAAGATATTTCCTAATACAAGGCATCGCTTATGCTTGTGGCATATATCTAAAAATGCCCCATCTCACTTGGGTTCTTTGAATTGTGATAGTGATTTTCTGTCATATTTCAAAAGTGTATGAGAATGTGTGGCTCAGAAAAAGAGTTTGAAATCGCGTGGGATGAAATGATTGGGAAATTTGAGCTCAACGACCATAAGTGGTTGAATAGAATGTATACAATTCGGCATAAATGGTCAACTGCATTTGGTAAAGACATATTTTCTGCAAATATAAAATCTTCTCAAAGGAGTGAGAGCAATAACAGTGTTTTGGGAGAAATATCTACAAAAAAAAAAAACCTTCTCTCACAGGGTTCTTCTTAGCTTTTAAAAAGATAGTAGAAAAATGAAGAAGCTCTGAGGGTGAAGAGGATTTTCACAATAGTAAATCCATTCCTTCATGTGCTATCAATAGGAACAAGACTTTATGCCATGCATCAAAGATTTATACTAAAAAAATTTTCAAATTGTTTGAGAGGGAATATTTGGATGGAGTAGGGACTTTATTTAAAGAGATTAAAAGAGAAGGAGACATCTTTTATTATGAGCTGTGGCTGGATGGAAAAGAATCAAAGAGGTGGGATGTGCCATTTAATTCCTCTAATGAGAATGTTACTTGTAGTTGCAAGAAATTGGAATCTATGTTTATTATTTGTTCCCATGCATTGAAAGTTTATAACATTAAGTGTGTAACAAGGGTACTAGATAAATACTTCTTAAAGCGATGGTCAAAAAATGCAAAGTTTACTGATTGTGAGCATAAAGAAAAATATGCAACTAGTAAAGATCTAAAAATTGTGTATCACAATTCTATTATGCGTTCTTTTTATAACCTTGTGTTAGCCTTACAAGATCACAAGCAAACCCAAGATGTCATGTGGGATGTTATCAACAATAGATCTCAACAAGTTCAAGAACATCAACGTGATTTGAATAAAAACAACAACATGGAAAAGAATAAAGAAATCCATGGGTATGCAAAGATAAATACTTCATTTTAAAGCGATGGTCAAAAAATGCAAAGTTTACTGATTGTGAGCATAAAGAAAAATATGCAACTAGTAAAGATCTAAAAATTGTGTATCACAATTCTATTATGCGTTCTTTTTATAACCTTGTGTTAGCCTCACAAGATCACAAGCAAACCCAAGATGTCATGTGGGATGTTATCAACAATAGATCTCAACAAGTTCAAGAACATCAACGTGATTTGAATAAAAACAACAACATGGAAAAGAATAAAGAAATCCATGCCACCATTCAAGATGCATCTTAAGTATGCCAAATTTTCGATCTCCCAAAAGCAAAGCCAAAAAAGGGTGGAAGTGGTAGTAGAAGAAGGGCCATTTTGAAAACAACGAAAATCAAGTAAGATATTAATTTTATAAATCCTTGTATATGCCCATATATGAGTGGTGTGTTTCTAAATTTCAATTTTTTGTAGAAAAACCAAAAAGGAGTGGAAGATGTTGCTTCAACTGCACCAGAGCAAATTTCACATTCCCAAAGCTTTGATTACACATATCCAATGGTTAGTACCTATGCTTACAAGATTAATAAACACTATAATTATTTTTTAATTATTCTTATTGAATATATTTGTTATATTACAAGTCAATACTACTCAAGTTGTTCGGAGTAGTCATTCTATGATCCCACATGCTTTTTATGGTACTTGGAACGTTAGAAGTCCATTTCATATGATTGACACAAGCAACAATTTAAATCAAGTATAAATCAACTAGTTATATTATTTTCATGTCAACATCTTCTTAAAATATGTTAATTAATTATATTATTTTTAATATATTTTAATTCATTTTTAGGAAGCACATTCATCGGCTTGGAGACCACCAACTATGTTTACACAAAACCAATAGTTTGCCTTCAATCCTCTTCAAGTAAAGCAGATGGAAGAAGATTTTTTTTTTTTCAGGCTTTATTTTTGTATATTTTGTGTAAGCTGGCCGATTTTTTGTTCCCAACTATTTTGATGTATAACGAGGTTATATAAACTGGATGGTTTTTTATTCCTAGCTCTTTTAATACAATCATTCCCAATTTTTTTTTAGAGCATTCCCATTTTTTTTCAAATCAATGTAAGCATTTCAGATGGTGAAAAAGAGGCCACCTTGTGTTTAGTTATTACAGAGACTTTATGCTAAAAACATTGTCTAATGGTAAAATACTTAATTTAATTAGCTTCTCCCTTTAGATGATTTATCTATTATGTTTTATTTGCAAGTATTCAGTAGGTACATATTTGTAAGTTGCTTAGATTTGGAACAATCAAAGAGATGAAATTTTCGAGCCTATATAAAAAAATTATCATGTGTAAAGTTAATTTCTTGCCTAAATTTTTCTCAATGTCCAAATCTAGTTCAACCCATTCATTCAAACACATCCATGAGTTGCCATACACAAAATCTGTGACATTCTAGCTCTAGTACCAAGATGGCTACTAGATTTTCCTCCCCACAGTTCATACGAGAATTGCAATAAATTAATTAAGGAGAGGACAAATGGTGAGTAGTAGCATTGAGGAAAATAGGAATGTATTGCAACATCTATTCTCATTGCAATTACATGGAAATATGATACAAGCCATAATATTTTCGATTATAGAAATACAACAGTGTCTTCTCATATGTCAAATCAAATTTGCTACTCCAGAGTGCAGAACTTGAAGCTGCTGTTGCTACCACCAAATTTGTTGTCAAATAATCCAAAAAGATGAAAAAAATTCTCAAAACTACTCCACTTTCACCGTCTTCAGATACAATGGATTACAATAACCTACAAAACAACTATTATATCCCTAACTTTACACCTAACTAGAAGATATCAGGTCAACATGATGTCTTGAGACTAGCTGCGTATGTGCATATTGTTACAAAAATAGTTTGATGGCAAATGAATGTTTTATCTCAGTCAAGTGACTTTACAAGGTGCCCAACTTTCTGCTTGTGCCTGGTACAATTAGAAACAAATCTGAACGAAAGGCCACATCCCTCAACCTTGCAAGGATAGCTATATTTCTGATGACAAAAATATTCCTTCTGTTCTGTTTATAGAGCCAAATAAAAGAAGCCAATTTAAATTTTTAAGGATTGATACAGCATGATTGAGTATGGCAAAATAATATTAGAAAATTTCAAATATATATGTATTTAAGATTGTTTGAATAACTTCAGGCCAAAAAAGAATGACCAAATAACTATAGTGCTAAGTAACAACAAATGAAATATTCCTTTTCTCTTTCAAAGAAATGCACTTATGTTTCAACATAGTCATGATAATGCAACCAAAATAGCTAGCAATAAATGCTAAAGCTCAAGTTTATCAACTGAAATATAAAGTTGGAAATAATGAACATATCACAAAATAATTGCATCAAAGCACATATCAGTTGGGTTTCTTTGAAATATAAAGTTGGAAATAATGAATTTATCACAAAAAAATTGTTCCAAAGCATAGGCCCATGAATTGGAGAAATTATGAATAAACATAAAACTCAAAAACCTCAAAAATCTAGTTTTAGATCTAGCCTTAAAATCGCTGCCTCTTCTATCAATCAAACTTGAAACTAAAATTTTTGTAGGGTTGTTGATGAGGAAGCGACGTCGAAGGAGGAGAAAACAAAACTTACAAGTTGTCGTTATGAGAAAGGATGAGAGTGGTTGTGGTTCTCATGGTTTTGGTTGAGCATCTAGTCACTGACTACAGGGGAATTGCCGCTGCCACTGCCGCCGCCTGTGGTTATGAGAAAGGATAAGAGGTGTTTCCTTCTCATGGTTCTAGTCGAGTATCTAGTAACCAGCCATAAGCTGTAGAAGAGAGGGCAAAGGGGTTAGGGACGAGCTCCTCTACAATGAAATCCATTTCCCTCTTCAATTTCATTTTGGGTGTCCTTTTTCATTTTAAAAAGTTTAATTTTTTTTCTTTTTTTGTTTTTCATAAATTAGTCAATCTGCCAGTTAGAATTATAAGTGTTTTTAAAGGGGAGCTAGCAACCAAGTCAGGGTGCCAGCAAGGATAAAAGCAAGCTGAGTTACTATGATTTGATTGGACAGAGTTGGGATGATGTGACACTCCCAGTATATGTAACAATCTCTCCTCTCTTTGATGTTCAAGGATATGCTCTCTTACTATTAGTCTATAACATATGCCAAAATTCTAATTTCTATCTCATTTTTATTTCACATGTTCCTGCATCACATATTGTTCAAAATATGTTTATTAAATTTTTCTACCATAGCTAATTTTGTACTATCTTAATGTTATGAATTTTTTTTTGGGGCAACCAAAATGATTAAAATATAGATTAATCAAATAGAATTAATTCACGGATAGAAAAATATCAACAAGCATACAGTACAAGGAAATAAATAGAAAATTATTCAAATTACTTATAAATTTTTAACATCTAAAATTTAGATTAAAAATCAAATAGAATTATGGAGACGAATGATCTAATTCTTTTTCAAAATGAAAAAAATGTTAATCAAGCAATTTTATTTTCCGAAAACCAAAAAACTTGGAAAAGGAGGAACTGGTCCACCTTTTCCCGTTCGCATCCTTCGTACAGCCCCGAACCTGTGACGACCCGATCCACCCCCGCCTTCCTCTCAGGCCAGCCGTGCCCCCCATTCTCTCCGCACCAGATCTGATCCGTCTGTCTTCTTTCTTGTGGTAGGTGGAATCTTGGTTCCACATCGTGTATTTGTTATCTTATTAATTTCCTTTCTTCGTCTTAATTCCTGATTGAGGTTGGCCGGCAAAAAGTTTTCACTTTTTTTTTTTCCCCCTGTTTTTCGGTTACTTAATTGTTGTGTGGACGGGCATGACTATTGGATCAGCATTTGGTGCTTTTTACTGAAGGGATAGCGCTTGTATTTGTTTTCCATGCCTGTGCGTTGATGTCTTAAGCAACTTTTGCTCCATCTATAGGAGTGGCTCTTATTTTCCATACACTTTTGTTGCTTAACTTCTTGCCAATGAAGGAGGGTGTGGAGAACTGAGTTTAAAAGAAAATGAAGGAATTTGAGAGTATGGAAATTCACAGATTCGTCTATTAAGCGCACTTTTATAACACAAATGCAACTTACTAATTTTGCAATTTCAGTGCGTATATCTTCCTGATATATATGATATGGATATATAGACTTAATGCTTCAGTGTTATTTGGTCTTGTTTTCTCCAGAAGTTTAAAATTTAAACTTCAAATTACTTTTAGTTGTATAGATTCCTGTATTGAAAGGAAAGACAACTTGAGTCTTGAAGAGAAAGCATCGAAAAACCTGCTTCAACTTAAGGTGAGAGAAGCGAGGAGGAGGTGAAGTTAAAGAAATGCCAAAGAGGACAACACATACATACTCAAGTGAGGATGCAGCTCCAGAGGGGCCAGATTCTGATCTCTTTGTCTATTACTGCAAGCACTGTGGATCTCATGTTCTCATAACAGGTTATCCCAAAACTTAATTGCTTGTGATTGACGCTCAGTATTTCACCGTTTAAGTGATAAAGTTCAGTTCGTGCACCCATACTATCAAACGCACTGTACAACAATTTTAATGGCAAATATTTTAATATGATATTATTCAAAGTTCAAGCTCCCCTCTGGCCTTCCAAAATCTAAAACTATGTTAATTGAAAGAATTCAATATCCGATCTATGTTAAGTGCGCTGGTTAATGATAATTAATAATTCTACCGGTCTAGTTGAATTGACATAGTATATTGTATCTTGCTAAATAGACAAATTTTTCCTCAGTGCTTTGTGGACTTCTAATCCATCATTCTGGGTTTTTGCTTAAGATATCCTGAGCTGTCTGTTATTTGCAAGAGAAATTATTTCCACTTCCCCCTTGTTGAGTTGGTTAATTATTAATTAATAATAGCTTCTTTTTTTAATCATTATATGGATTGTTGGGGCTTGGTACGTATCAGAGATATATACTGAAATATCTTATACTTGAATTGAGTACAAAGTAGAGGACAACCGAGGTGGACATTCCAAGCTATGAAGTCTTAAGGATGGTACAGTGCAATTCTTGCATGCTTCTATCTTCCAATGCCTGATACTTCCCCAAACGGCTTTCTCCTTGGCAGCATTGTTAGATAACAGATTAACACACATGCGAACACACATTATATGATGGAGAAACCAAATGCACTCATAAAATATAAGCATCCCAAGAAAAGAAGATAAAGGGCTAAAATTTTAGAAGGTATCTCATTACTTGGACAAATACCTGACTGGTCACATAATAAAGCCTTTTTTCCTGCTTATTATGAGCAATTAGACTCTCACCTAGAAAAAAAGGTTCTTAATTTGTGTAAAAGTTAAATGGGAAAAATGAAAAATGCCTCCCCTTTAAGTGTTAAAGTAAATTAGAACTAAATTGACTATTTACTGATGTCCTCAAACTTGTGGACAAGCCATTATCTTTTATCTTAAAACGCCCGTCATAACTTAGTCATTTTCTTTCCTTAAAATTTAAGTCAAAATCTGGGAATTGGAAATTTAGACTTACGTACATTTCATGTCTTTTCATGTTTCCTGGTTTGCTTTATAACCTTCTCCCGGTAGCAATTTTATATAATCTAGAGAAGTTCTTATGCTAAAGCGTATTTGTTATAAGATACCCAATTGCAGAAAATGCCAAAGAGGAAGACCGACAAAGCTTATGTATTGGACAAGAAGAAACATCTTGCCAGACTGAACATAAATGAGGCAGGAAAAGTTCTCTTAAAACGGTATTGATCATTTGACGAGTTTATGGACCTTTCACATTGCGAATTCTTTCCAAAGCTTGGGAAGGCTAGATTTCTATTTTTACTCATTTAAGAAATGTCAAGGTGAATTGGTGAGTTTTTTTATTAAAATTGAAATTGATTTTGTTAAGTTGAGAGTCCAAAATTTATGAATGGGGATGGCAAGAATTCCCGTGTAGGTACAGATCTCGTGAAAGTTCCCAGTATGCAATTCTCTTTATTTCTTATATTTGTTTTATGCAATTACACTTTGTCTGTCTTATACAAGTTTTGAGGAGCTTGCTGCAGATATTCTGATATGTTCTGTCTTTCCTTTACAGTGGTGAAGGTAAATTGGAAAAACAATTTCGGATGAATTGTCTGGGTTGTGGTCTTTTTGTCTGTTATCGTGCAGAAGAAGATCTGGAGAGTGCATCTTTTGTTTATGTGGTTGATGGTGCACTCAGTACTGTTGCGGCTGAAACCAATCCACAGGTGATAGAACACTCGCAATAAATCCTTCTGGCTCCTTATTTTGAATTTTTGCGGAAGAACATTTCATCAATGTTGACAATGCCATATTCAAGGCGTATAATCTATTCAATTCCTGTAGATTTTCTTGCATCATTGCCTGATTTAGATGTTAAACTTTCACTTTTTTAAGTTATGTATTGTGGAAATTGTATATTTGCAGGGTGATTGTATTCAAATATGTTGTGAATTTGAAGTTTTTTCTTAACTTCAGATCTTCTTCCTATGTAATTTTCTGTGATATGTTTTCTCTAGGATGCGCCAGTGCCACCATGTATATCTCAACTAGAAGGAGGGCTTGTGCAGATAGCTATAGAAGTTGAAGATCGTGCACAGCGTTCAGCCATCACAAGTAACCTTTGTTTTTTTTTTATTTTAAAAATCATTTGGTTCAATTTTCTCTTTATTATTTGAATAGTATTTATGATCTTTTATTTTTCAGATTATGGATTGTTCCTCGCAGCTATTTTTTTTTAATTTGGAATTTAGTGGAATCTCTTTATAGATTGAATTGATCTAGGAACTCTCCTGTGGCTATCTGAATTGGGTTAATCTATTACCCTATTCTCTTGTTCATGGATGGATGGCCGCCATTTGATTGATGCATTATGAGTAGGTTGAGATGCCAATTCCAATAGATCACTAGAGTAGTAGACCTAAATAGCAAAATTATGTAAATATAAATTGCAATGAGGCGATTATAGTGTGGAGTCACATTAATTCCTTGGTATAATGGGTTTGTATTAGGTATCAGCTTGAATATGAGCACAGTGAATGATCTCGAGAGGGAAATTTACTTAATTTTGTGGAATTGCCACTAATCGCATTGAGAATTGTTGCTTAAGATCAGTCACGGGATATTTAGGAGTGATAAAGGATTCCGGGCTCCATCGTTTTCTCTTCATAGTTAATCCTTCACTGGACAATTGTTGTCTTGATTTCATGCTGGCAATTTTCTTTTCAATTGATCACTTAGATGGTTCTTTTTGGTAATTGGAACCTTGCCTGAGAGAACAATACTCTCTTTATTGTTAAAGTGATTTATACACTTGTTGAATTAGTGCAACATTTTCTTAAAATATTTATGCTTCAACCAACAACTTTAAAAGTAGCTCAAATTACTTCTATTGCAGCTTCTTCTTGTACCAATCTTATTGAACAACACAAGCATAGAGTTGCAATTTTGTGTGCATTGTGACTCGCATATTTCAAATTGTCAATAAAGCACATGTTTGGAGAAGAGTGAATGCCTTTCAACTGGAATCGCCCACCAAAGTTCATGCTTAAGTAAATCAAGAAGAATATAAGATATTACAAGTAATTCGCCCAAGAATTTGTTCTTGCATGTTTTTGTGTGATTAACGAGTGTGAATCTGTTTTACTAGTTAGTTCCTTGTAAGTCCACACAATTCGTGGGAATTAAAATCATTCTGCCATGTTTGTTAGGAGTGAATGCTGATGATGTTCGAGTCACTGTAGCGGCACCTGCTGCACGCGGAGAAGCTAACAATGAACTTTTGGAATTTATGGGCAAAGTAAATTATTTGTCTGCCTTTGTAAATCAAGAAGAATATAAGATATTACAAGTAATTCGCCCAAGAATTTGTTCTTGCATGTTTTGTGTGATTAACGAGTGTGAATCTGTTTTACTAGTTAGTTCCTTGTAAGTCCACACAATTCGTGGGAATTAAAATCATTCTGCCATGTTTGTTAGGAGTGAATGCTGATGATGTTCGAGTCACTGTAGCGGCACCTGCTGCACGCGGAGAAGCTAACAATGAACTTTTGGAATTTATGGGCAAAGTAAATTTATTTGTCTGCCTTTTGTTTTCTACTCTTTCTCGGTCTCTGCTCCTCTGTTCTTGCTTTGGACTGAAGAATATACATTTTGTTTACAGGTGCTGGGCTTAAGGTTAAGTCAGATGACTCTTCAGAGAGGATGGAACAACAAGTCAAAGCTTCTTGTGGTGAGTTAAATAAGTGTCTTCATTCAAAATGAAGGGATTGCCATAATGTAAATTTGCAGAAATGTTTTCTTTTCCATCAATGCTAGTGCTTAAGTAGTCATATTTAACAAGGAATCTGAATCCTCTCAAGTGAGGGCCTCGCGTAGTATTTGTTTCGAACAAGGCTTTGTCATGTGAGTCCCTTACACGAGGGATATGGATTCAGATGTTTTGAACAAGTGATAAGCGAGCTATATTGATTGCTGTTCTTCAGGTGGAGGATTTGACTGCTAGACAGGTGTATGAGAAACTTTTGGAGGCTGTGCAACCTTGATGGTGTGGTTTGGACCAACGGTCATGCTTTTGGCACACAAGTCATAACCATTCTCACGCATTTGACCTGTGTCGGGAAAAGACTGCATTTTATTTTGCTCATAAACTGGGCTAGCTTGCCCATTTTTGACAATATTACTTGTCGACTGATGCTACCAAATATTAGCACCGTAAGTGTACGGGCCGTGAAAATAGAAAATGGTAAATCAAGATCGATCTCAAGAGAACTCAGTTAATAGTAATTAGGTAATAAAAAAAAATTTCATTTAAGTTGAGAAAATCAAGATTTAATGAAATTGAGTAAAAGGAAATTAAAATAAAAAAAAATAAAGTTTTTTCAAATTACTAGAGCAAATATTAAAAAGACTAACTTAGAATTACCAATCCTTTGCTAGTTTTCTGAATATTGTCCATTGAATTGCTTAGTTTTAATGTTAATTTTGTTAATCTAGAGTTTTAATTAGCTACAAGTGCTTAACAGTATGTTTTATAACCATCATTAAATAAATTATGTATTCTCTCATGTAATTATCTAAGAGGTTAAATAATTTGATCTCACTTATTAACAATTATATGGGACAATGAGCTATGTTTCTATCTTAATTAGAAATTAGATTATCATCTAATCTCATATTATTTAATGAGTTTAATCAAAATCTTTTTTGTCAAGAAAAACTTTAATTCTCAAATTAATAATTAATGTTGGCCAAGTCATCAAATGGATAACAAAGAATAAATTAAGTAATCAAAATTTAACAATTCAGTAAAAATAAAGCGCAATCCACTGATAAAAACACACTAGCCATGCCTGACTTCGAGCAATCTCAATTCAGCAACAACAAATTCGAAACAAGATGACATAATAAAATGGAAGAAGAATATAAACAACGGAATGAATGAACTGGATGATGGAATGATGGAAAACGAATTGAATGCGAACTGAATGAGAAGAGCCCAAGGCTCCAACAATGCAGTCTCTTCCTTCTCTCGCCGGAAGACCGCCTCTGATCTGCTCCTCTTCAGCTACTCCGTCGAGCTTTCTCCGAGAAGGAAAGGAAGAACATCAGCTTGCTCGCCCTCGGTCTCGGTTCACTGGCTCAGTCCGTCGACCTCGTCCATTGGTCCAGAGAAGAAGAGAATGAAGACTGAATGGCCGTCCCTCTAGTCTAGAACCAGCGTCGGCGACCTCTTCTCGTCTTTGATCTCCTCCGCTGAACCTGTCGACCAGAGCCCCCAAACCCGCGGACGAAGAAGATCGAAGGAGATGTTGGACAGTCCGAAAATGCAGCCTCCGTTCCCAGAACTCAACCTCCCTGCCTCCCTCGTTCAGCCGCCTCACTTAACGGTGTCGGCTTCCTTCGCGAGAAGATGATACAGAATAGTCCTCCTCCTCTTGAGTTTCGGCAGCCTTTCTTCCCTCAAATCAGAACCCATCCCTCCTCCTGTGCAAACGGTGTCGTCTATGGATGTCGAATTCCCAAAATTCCATTCCCCCCAGGCCCCAACGGTGCGATCAGTTTCAGCTGAAAGGAGGAAACTGGAAAACTGGAAAGGAAGGAAACTGAAACGAAAATCAAGTAAATAAAACTGTAACAAGATAATAAGATAAAATAAAACAAGATATTTATAAGAAAATCCTCCAAATAATACTCAAAATTAAATCTTCCAATTTAATTTTTAAAAATCTCCCAAAGTACATTTATAACTCTCTAAAAATCACTTGAAATATTCTTGAAATATATTAAAAATAGAGAGTTATTATCGACTTCAGAACATCTAGTCATTCAGATGTCTGGGGACCATTGTTTTTATGTATTTTTAGATTTTTGCAGTAATGTTTCATGTATTTAAGAGAGGTGATCCAAGAAAAATTTTGATTCTATCTTATGCTGATTTTCTTTGTTTCGCTAGAATTCTAATAATGTAATATGAAGCTTGGAAATATTATTGCTTTTTCACAAAGGAAGAAAGAATTAAGTTATGTCAGTCCAATAGCTCATCCCCGCGATCAAGTTACATGTTTGATGCATTCCTTTTTTTATTTGGCATACAAGAGTGCTAAAGCCCAAAAATAAAGAAAACTAAGGACTCGGGAGATTAAATCCCAGCAAATCATTATCACAAATGCTCTCCAAGTGCGCAGGACGCGTGCTGAGCAGGGAAGAAATTGAAAGTCCATCTTTGACAAGTGAATCAGCAAGCATATTGTTTGATGCATTCATCTGCGTAACGAATCCCCTATGGTCGACTGCATGTTGTGCTCTTGCATGGCCCCAAGCAAGCAACTATTGAGAAAGTAGTTCCTGAATCAGCATATTAGCATCCACCTAAAAAATATGCAGGTGTTCAAACACTGCCCAATTTGCTTTATACCAAATCATCGTCTCTATAATCAATAACAACTCTAAGCCATATTGTTCATAATAATTTGTGAACCATGCGACTTATTTTGCAGACTTGATTACACACAAGACTCACACCTAGTTGCTCGTAAGAAAAATATCGTATAATTCTCATTTCTCAATTCCCTATAAGGAATCTAAGGCCCTTGGCCGTTTTTCGGGGGATTGAATGAATTTGATAAATGATGTGACATTAGGGAGGATATCAAGTTGTCATGATAAAATGACACTGTAGAAAAATGATTTATCATGAGAGGAAAAAGCGTGTATTGGCATCTGAAACTTCCAATTATTATCACAAAAGAAGGCAGTGCTGCTGTTAGTTTCCAATAAAATTAACGAGTTCCTAATCAATAAACTTTAGTTGAAATGGCTCACAACCTCACCTCCATAAAAAAGAGAACAGGTTTGAATCTCGAAAAGCGTATTTGTTAGGAGAGACGAATATCCTTTATGCTTTTAAGTCTCAAAAGAAAAACCTTTGATCAAATAAAAAAATAAAAATAAAATTGGCGGGGTCCTGAATGGCGTCCAAATATGTATATGCCACTGTATATTGACCTTTGCTGTTAGGCTATTATTTGCCATAAAAAACTGTTTGCAGCCCCCAACATGGGCTACCATATGTCACCACAAGTACATTCACCATTAAAAAATCTATGGTATCTGTTCACATCCCTCACAATTATGTCCCTTTCTAACACTCTTGTCATATACTTAAAAGCCTCATGGCAATCCTTGCAAATCCTCAAATTCTTAACAATCCTCAGTGGCTTCCCTGGTGGTGCACTCCCACTCAACACTCCAAATGCAACAGCCAGCTTCTCACTGTGACACCAAAGAGCTTTCTTCTTATTTTCTTCTCCAACGTTATGCAACATTTCGTCCCAAACAGGCACATATCCTAATTTTGTGATCTCTTCCATAAGCTCTTCCAACTTATGATAAATTTCCACAGATCTCTCATGCTTCCATTCTCCAGCCACAAACACATGAACTTTTCCTTGGACTTCAATCCAACTCCTCCCTCCTCTTTTTTTCACCTTACCATCTTTCATCCTCCATCTCACTTCTGCAACATCATCCCACCTTCCTGCTGCTGATAACACATTTGCTAAAATAACATAAGCTGTTTCATCTTGTGGTTCAATCTCTAATAACCGTGTAGCCATTGACCAAGCTTTGTCAGCTGCACCATGAATAGCACAAGCTGATAGCAAAGCTCGCCACACAGCAGCATCTGCTTTAAATGGCATTGTCAATGCTATTCGCTCTGCCTGCTCTAATTTCCCAGCACGGCCCATTGCACCCACCAAACATGTATAATGCTCCAATGTCGGTTCCAAACCATATTCTTCTTTCATCCTTTTCAGCCAGTCCTCAGTCTCAAGATACATTCTAGCATTAAAAAGTGATGTAAGTATTGCAAGAAAACTATATTCGTCTGGAATAAGCCCTTGAGCTTCCATTAAATTGAAAAGCTCAAAGGTTGAATCACGATCTCCGTGTTGTGCATAACCTGCCATCAATGCATTCCAGCACACGATGTTCATATTAGGCAAGTTATCATCAAAGACCTGTCGGGCATCTTGAACAATACCAGCTTTACTATAGCCATCAATAAGGCCACTGCCAACTACCACGTAAGAATCAAATGCTGTAACAACCGTATGTGCATGTATTATCTTGCACTGCTCCAATGCCGCCAACTCTGCAGCAGCACGAAGAGCACCAGAAATGCTGTACATGGTAGAAGAAACATCACAAGACCTCATGCCAGCAAAACGACAAAATGAATCGAGAATCGAAATGACCTGCAGACATCGTGAATTTGAGCAAGACCCAAATGACACAGAATAGCAAACATTGTCTTTCTGCGAATTTCATCAAACACCTTGCGTGCCTCATCGGGCATGCGGCATTTCGAGTAGAAGTTGATGAGAGCAGACCCCGCAAAGGGCTCTTCAGATAAACAGAGCTTGAGAGAGAGACAATGGAGACAAGGCCAAAGGGCAAGCAAGAAAATGAAGCACAGGTTTTGAAGAGGGAAGCCAAAGCACGTTGGTTAGGAAGGGTAGGATGACGAAGCATGGAAACAAAATGGTGGAGAGCAAAAGGGTGTTGGAGGAAGCAGATAAGAGAGGTCCATGAGACAATGTTGGGACGAGGGATTTGGTGAAAGAGACGACGGGGGTAAGATAAGAGATTGGACTTGGAGTAGAGAGTGATGAGGTTATTGAACAAAGAAGTCTCGAATTAGAGGCTTTAATGGCTCGAGCATGTACAATGCGAGGATCCAAGTTGGCAGGCAGGAGGCTCTGAGGCCACGGTGAAGTCTGCAGCCGCGGGGTGGTATTGAGGAGATTGTGGTGTATATTACGCTCCATTAAAGGAAGCCTGAGGAAGAGGGAAAGCTATAAAGTGACAACCTCGAATCGCGGGAAATACATCTAAGTCGGGCCAATACATCTAAGTTCGGTGTCTTGTTCTCATGTACAGTGGTTGTTTAGATGAAATCAAACCGTAGTTTAAAAAAGTGATTCTGGAGAATAGATTTTGGAGAGAATAGATTCTGTAAAAATAGATTTTTTGGATAGTTGTTATCAGAAGCACTTTTTACTATACAAATTACTAAAAAGATATAAGTTATTATGATAATTACAGAAAAAATAGATTTTATGATATATTTTAATTTGAAGGAATAAAATTGTTAATAATTATTTTTTTACCAACATAATTAATAATACATAAGATAATATAATTAATAATTAATTAATGTGATATATATTTATAAAATATAAGATTAAATATGTTTTCAAAAATATGTTTATAAAAAATAACAAGATACATATCATATAGGCTCTCACACTCTCTCTTTTTCTCCAAAAGCAAAAAAATTTTGCTTTTTCCAAAACCATGGTTTTGGTTTTTAGAGGGGGTGTTTGGGTGATTGACACCCAAACACACCCTATATTGAAATGAAAAGGAACAAAAATTTCTTTGTTTGATAAATCTTGAAATCAAAGGATTAAAAAAATTGCAGCTGTTATCACGACAGAGAAGACGTACGTTTTTCTGAAGATCACCAACAGCTTTTGATGAATTGAAGAATGTGAGAAGGATCAAGTGATCCTTCTCTCCCTTCTTCCCTCTCTCATGCGTATCTCTCCTCTGTATTTCACTCTATCTCCTTCTCCTTCAATCCTCCTCCTTGCTCCCAACCTTCAATTTCTCACTTTAGCATTTCGTCATCTAATGCTCGCCTCTATCATCATTGCTTCTGTTCATCTCTGTCTTTTGTGCTTTGCTCAAGCCCTGTGTCTCCACGGTCACAGCACAAAGGAACGAGCTCCTCCATCCCCTCTCAACTCCCCAGTCTCCAGTCTCCACTCTCAGTGAAATGGAGGGTTGCAAAATGGGCCGAAACATGAGGCTTGCTGAAGGAATTGAAAGACGACGCGCAGCGGAAAAACTTAAAATTTTAAAACTTTCAATCCCTTGCCCGGATCTACCGATCATGTTTAAGTTAGGTAGTAAGAAGTATTACCTTCGGTGTTCGGTTTCCGAGTGGCTCGGTGATTCCACCATTCAGGATGCCTCTGCTCGCCTCCTTTATCGTTCGAAGTCGACAACTCCGGTCGGCTTCCTCTACCGGTATCCACACGAATAGCTCTCCGGTTACAGACGGCTTGCTAGCGCCCTTTTGTTCGTCTAGGGTTTTCAGAGAATCCGTCCACTCTTATCTCTCTTAGGCCGTCTCTTATCTGTTGGTACTCTCACGCCTAAAAACCCTAGCTCCTCATATCAAATATATAGGATGCTATAGGTTTAATGAATAATATTTAATTTCGAAATTAACTCTAAATTAATTCCGAAATTAATACAATATCAAATATTGCCTAATCAGATAAGAGAACAATTAAATAAATATGGTTTAAATTAAATCCGTCTCACAGATTTCACCTATTTATTTAATAAAGAGATGACGAAATTAATTTATATATATATTTAATTTATCCTTATAAATTAAATCTAACAATTAATATCTCTTATATTTATATAATATATATATGAATTTATATATATATACACGTCCACCCTATATTATTCATTGAATCTGGACATATCTTAGATTCAATGAATCTGGACATCATAACTCGTGTTGGGCTATTTTGTATGCGACCCTGTAGGCCCATATGAAGTTGGCAGTGAGCCATTAACTATAATGACTCACAAGTCATAAGCGGTCTCTAGCAAGACATCACGACTACCCAAATCATATGAGGATCGTTGAACGATGTAACCTTTCATACAACCATATCACGTCCCTTTTGTCACATGACATTTTGGTCATGGATGAGGCATGGAGAACGTCATCCTCCTATTCATGACCGTTACTTTCTCGATCCTTGAGTAATCTGAGTATAGAAACGGAACTACCTTTCCATTATAGTATGGCCATACATTTCTCAGACTCACTCATCGAGGGGCCCAGTAATGTCTCTCTACGAATGTGAGGGACAAATTCCATCTTGACCATTCACATTCCTCCGCATGAAAAAAACCACTAAGCCTGAACATAGTCTTTATGATCACTCGATCAAAAGTGACTTTTGACTAGGTCAAAGCTAAGCGTTTCTCATGTATGAATCCATGATGATCTCAGGTCAAAGGGCACAGTGACATGATTTGTATATGAGAGAAGCTTATGACTCAACCCATGCAGCTCTCTCATAGCGGGTCGGTCCAACACCTTGTACTCTTACATGTGCCTATGACTTTAATTTATATCTCTATATATCTTTAAAGTCATACTAGTCTTATTTCATCTTTACTCCCACATAGATGACCGACCAGGGACATTTAGGATAAACCATGAGTTATCCAAGGATAGTCATCACAGTAAACATGCAAATAATATGATAACGTAATTAATAAATTCATAAATTAACAATATTCAAAACATAATGATTGGCCCCTATGGCACAATTTCCAATACTTGCATGCTCTATATGCCCGCTTGAATTGGAAAAAAAAAAAAAAGAAGCTTAACCTAGTCCAACAAAAAAATGCCCGAACAAATCTTCGGGTCAAGTTAATTCACGGGCTGTGCTGCAAGCAAGCATACAGCTCTGCTTATTTAGCCCTGCATAAAAATATATCTAATTATATATATTATAATGTATAATATAATATTAATTTCAGCCATTATTCCCTTTTATTTTGTCTAAAAAAATAGGTAAATTTTGAAAACAAAATGAAATGAAGATAAAATTATAATTATATAAAAGAAACAAATATCAAAGTATAATTAAACATGTTAAATTGCTCCTAGTGAAATTTTCTTCTTTCACTGCTACCTCCAATTGTTTTGGACCCAAAAAAATAAATAAACAAAACCACCTTTCAAATCTTGTGATTTCACATGGTTTTAATAATCTATCAACTATATGAATGAACTAAAGAATTAGCTTAGTTATCAAATGTTTTAATTATTGACTGATTTTTTTACCTACTATAAGAAATCGAAGGCTGCTGACCAAGACTAAATAAGCCTTGCATATACGAATGATTGAGTCATTTCGTGGTAACTTCTTTTCCTCTCACCTTGTCCCAAAGCATAATAATGAAGTTGTATGGTTAAAACTAAAAATGATAAATCATCCAAATACCCATATGTCAAATTCATGCATTTATCTTTTCATGTTATCTCTTTCACCCTATTAACGTTTACTTCCGATCCCTTCAATATATATTTGGATGTTTATGGTTGCATTGAAGTAAAGAAAAGAAAGTTATAGTTTTATTTGTCTGAAAAAAATGAGGGTAGGAGAAATAGAAAAAAAAAAAAAGAGGGATAACTTAGTATTTTAAATTTATATTTTTATATTTGATCTTTCAAAATGGTTATAATTTTTATGAGTTTATCAATTATAATTGAATTTTTTTTATCACATGTGATATGGACAATATGTCACTAATTTGGGTAGAAAAGCTCACCCTGCCTTACCCGTCCTTATCCAATCTAAAATGGTTAGTATTTCTACTGACCCACTCATCTTTTAAGCTGGGAATTGGGTTGAGGCTTGACTTACTCAACCTTGCCATGTGCAGTCCTATGTCATTTTATTAGTATTTTTTGGCTGGAAATTGTCATGTCATTTATTAAGACTATAAAACATATTTTTTGTATTTATGAAACTATTTTCATTCTATTTTATTCAAAGTGTATATAAATGTGTTTTTGGACGAAAATAAAAGGGAACCAATTCATGATAAATTTATTTTAGGGGTTTACTAGTTGGATTTGAGTTTTGTTGATTTGTTTCTATGAAACAAACAGGCTTATATACCAACAATAATGATGCCTAATTGGTTAATTGAAGCGCAACGCGATAAACAAGGAGGAGGAGAATTTGAGAATAAAACAGAAAACTGAGGATGGAAGGAGGAGGGAACGCTAGGGAAGAAGCAGTAGTGGCTGGTTTTCAAGAGAATAAGATCCCACGGCGAATGAAACAATGGCGCTGTGGATAAGGGTCACCGGAGCTATCAAAGACAAAGGCAGCATCTGGGTCGCCAAGTTCGCTCCGGCCACCATCCTCCGGAACCCTGTTCTCGAGACGGCCGTCATCAAGGCCACCAGCCACGATGAGCATCATATCGACTACAAGAACGTCGAGCGAGTCATGCAATGGCTCGCCGCCTCGCCCTTGCATCTCAAACCTCTCGTTTTCAGTCTCTCCTTGCGCATGAAGAAGACGCGAAGCTGGCCCGTCGCTCTCAAGGGCCTAATGCTCATGCATGGAATTTTCTGTTGTGAGATCCCGGCCCTGCAAAAAATCGGACGCTTGCCTTTCGATCTCTCCGATTTCACCGATCGCCATTCCAAATCTGATAAGGTGTGGGCTTACAATGCCTTCGTTCGTTCGTATTTTACGTATTTGGATCAGAGATCGGCGTTTGTGTCGTCTCAGTACCAAAGGAGAAGCAAACAGAGGAAGGAAATCGAGGACACGTTGATGCAGGAACTGGAGAAATTGCAGAAGATGCAAACCCTAATTGATACATTACTTGAGATCAGGCCTCTGAACGAGCGAATGAGCAGCGTGGCCCTCATTCTGGAAGCCATGGATTGTGTTGTGGTTGAGCTTTCTGATCTGTACGGTAAATTCTGCCGAGAGATGTCTCGAATTCTGTTGAGAATTTATGACATGGGAGGGAAAATGGAAGCCAGTGTAGGACTTCGTGTTGTGCAGAAAGCTGCAATACAAGGGGAAGAACTTGCTTCTTACTTTGAGTCATGCAGAGAAATGGGGGTAGTCCATGCCTCTCGGAGCCCTAAAATCGAACGAATCTCTGAAGAAAACATTCGAACTCTGGAGCGAATGGCCAATGGGGATCACGAGAAGATGACGAAGATGATGACGACGACGAAGGTTGAAGATGAGGGGGAGAAAAATAATAACCAGGAGAAGGCGATAGTACTACTATCAAACGAAGGTTCAGGAACAGTGATCACTGAGAAATGGGAGGTATTTGAGGACGATGACGCATCTTTGAATGATGGAAATAGTATTATTTCAACATCAACCAACCCTTTTCTTGATGATTCGTACAGCCTAGTACCTTATAATCCACCTCACAATCAAGTTCTTCCAGATTTAATTACTTTCTAGGCGTTCGATCCATATAAGGTGGTCCTTCTTCCCTTTTCTCAAGACATAGCATACAACACACAAAAATGTTGAAACAAGGTGAGATGATATCTAGCTTTTCAAGTATTATAATATATATTATATATGTTATATACACCATAGTTAGCAATTTAATGAAACACCATGTTTCATCATTGTGTCCCCATTTTGATCACAAGGCTGGCTCTATATTGAGTGTTTGATATAGATAAAACTCACGTCATGGAATAAGACTTTAAATTTTGAAAATTTTCAGAAAAAATCATATAAAAATATAAAATTTTAACCACCTGGATGCTCATCAATTGGCAATTTTTAAACATGTTATAAATTCTTGTTTAATCGGACCACTTATTTAAAGCATTCTATTGTAATTGTAATTGTTTTGATTCAGGGTCTTTTGTTATTATATATAGCCTTTAAAAGATTAATATCACACAATTTATGTAAAAAAAATCAATGTTTTGAGGGGATGTGAATCGTGAAGTGTTTGTTCTCTTCTCCAACTTCTTAGTTTTATTAGGCTTTCTAATTTTTTAAATAGCTTTATGGCTAAACTATAGTTTTGCAGTTTTGCTTCTTTATTAATCTTACGTGAAAAGTTTTACTTTCCTTTATTAACTTTGTTTATTTTCAATTTGGACTCTGTTTTTTCCCCCCTAGCGTTGGTCTCTTGATATTTTATTGAGTCAGTTTTTATTTGATACTCCAATTTAATCTCTTAATTTTATCTCGAGTAGTTTTACTTTCATCCTTTAAATTTAATTGCTTCTCTAATCCATTTTTTTTTTTAAAATTATTATATATGTTTATCTTTTGTCTTTTTGCTTAATGCTTTATTTTTAATTTTATGGTTGAATCACAGAGAGTATTTTAATTTAGTAGCGTTAGAAAACGTTTAAGTGCTTTTAAAAATAATGATTAAATTATAACAAAATATAATGGATAAATAAAAATAAGCATGAGATGAAATTATGTTATCTATAGCAAGCAATTAAGTAAATTAAGGAACAACGGTGAAATTTAAACTAAAAATAAGAATACAAATTAAATAAAAAGAATGAAATAAAGGGATGAAAATGAGATACAAGAAAACGGAAGGAGAAAAGTGGAGTTAATTCAATAAAATTGAAGGAGGAAAATAAAATGTCAAATACAATGAAGAAATTCTAAACGTTTGAAACTGAATTCCCTCTTCTTCTTTTTTAATCTGATAATAACTGACCTTCCTCTCCAATTTTTTAATTTTTTGAAGAAAAGGCAAAATAATATATTAAAATCAACGAAGTTTACAAAGTACTAAAAGAAGAAGAAAAAGACTGTACTTCAAATAGCTAGAAAATACATGAAAAGAAATTGATTTGATAGAAAAAACATGAAAATCATGGAGAAGAACTAGAATGTTTTGCCATGCGATCGTTGAAGACTAGTGGTGATAAGCTACCTTCAGGGTGAAAGAGACTTTATCAACTCAAAGAAGAGTTAAAACATGTTGCTCTTCCCATTTGCTTATATCAGAGTTATGAATCCAAAGCAGAAAAGCTCTCAGGCAGCCAAATAAGAATGGTAGACCAGGCTCAGTAGTATTCTCCCATAAAAATTCTGTTAAAATAGATCCTTGCCAAGAAATGACACATTGACAAAAATGCTTTTTGAGACGCTTAACCTTGCGAATGATAATGCTCCAGTCTGCCAGATTTCTCAAATCGTCTCTAGACATTAAAATAGAAATGTGGTGTGCAAAGATAGAATTTGATGGTTTTTCAAAGGCCATGTAAGTAAGGCCAAAGGAGTCATTGACTTCTCTTATCACCGTAAGAGGATCATCAATCTTATCAACATCAACCAACCCTTTTCTTGATGATTCGTATAGCCTAGTACCTTATAATCCACCTCACAATCAAGTTCTTCCAGATTTAGTTACTTTCTAGGCGTTCGATCCATATAAGGTGGTTCTTCTTCCTTTTCTTAAGACATAGCATGCAACACAAAAAAATGTTGAAACAAGATGATATCTAGCTTTTCAAGTGTTGTTTCATTAAATTGCTAACTACGGTGTATATAACATAATATATATATATATATATATTATATGTTATATACACCGTAGTTAGCAATTTAATGAAACACCATGTTTCATCATTGTCTCCCCATTTTGATCAGAAGGCTGGCTCTATATTGAGTGTTTGATATAGATAAAACTCATGTCATGGAATAAGACTCTAAATTTTGAAAATATTCAGAAAAATCATATAAAAATATAAAATTTTAACCACCTGGGTGCTCATCAATTTGCAATTTTTAAACATGCTATAAATTCTTGTTTAATTGGACCACTTATTTAAAGCATTCTATTGTAATTGTAATTGTTTTGATTCAGGGTCTTTTGTTATTATATATAGCCTTTAAAAGATTAATATCGCACAATTATGTAAAAAAAAAAAATCAATGTTTTGAGGGGATGTGAATCGTGAACTATTTGTTCTCTTCTCCAACTTCTTACTTTTTATTAGGCTTTTTAATATTTTTAATAGTTTTATGGCTAAACTATGGTTTTGCAGTTTTGCTTCTTTATTAATCTTACATGAAAGGTTTTACTTTTCTTTATTAACTTTATTTATTTTCAATTTGGTCTCTCTCTTCTTTTTTTTCCTAGCCTTTGTCTCTTGATATTTTATTGAGTTAGTTTTTATTTGATACACTAATTTAATCTATTAATTTTACGTCGAGTAGTTTTACTTTTATCCTTTAAATTTAATTGCTTCTCTAATCCATTTTTTCAAAAAATTATTATATGTGTTAAGCTTTTGTCCTTTTGGTTAATGCTTTATTTTTAAATGAGTAAAATACTTGGATTATCCTTTTAATTTCCATCAATTACACAAATCTTTCTTTTATTTTAAAAACATACCGTTTAGTTTAATTAGTTAATATCAAAAAGAATATTCTAAAAAAATTCTAAAAATATTATTTTTAACTGAAATTTATATTAAAATAAATTTTATTTACTATTTTACCCCTCATCCGAATAAATTCCCAAATTATATTTTTACCGTGACATGAATTTCATTCAATTAAGACAAACACAAAAAACTTGATTAAAAATTTAATTAATTTTTTTAATAAATATATATATACTTGACTAAATATGTTTATAATTTTTTAGTAACAAAAAGATGTGTTTAAAAGTTTTGAATTATAAATTTAAATAATTTATAAAATCTTTCAAATTTATATCATTTAAATTTTATGATAAACAAAAAATTCTATATTTGAAATATGTTTTTAAAATTTAAAAGAAATCAAAGTAAATAATTTATTATGAATATAATAAAATATTAAAATTATAAAATTTTATGATTTAGATCAAAATTAATAAATTTTATAACATATTACAAATTTTAAAAGTATATGTATTAGAATTATTTTTTAATTTTATAATAAATATTTTTTAGAAAATATAAATGTTTAAATAATTATAAGTTAAAAGGGGGCATGTTGATAAAAAAATAATTTAAAATCAAACTTAACAGTTAACTAACAGTATAAGTGGATAAAAATAGAATATTAAATATAGGGAAAGGTTTGTGTAACATACGTTTTAATTGTAAGGAAGGTTTATATATAGTTTCAAAATAGATTAAAGATTTTTGTAATTAAAATAAAATAAAAAAGTGACCGGTGTATTTTACTTTTTTACATTTTATGGTTGAATCGCATAGAATATTTTAATCTAGTAGCGTTAGAAAAAGTTTAAGCGTTTTTAAAAATAATGATTAAATTATAACAAAATATAATGGATAAATAAAACATAAGCATGAGATAAAAGCAAGCAATTAAGTCAATTAAGGAACAATGATGAAATTCAAAGTAAAAATAAGGATACAAATTAAAACAAAAAATGAAATAAAGGGATGAAAATGAGATACAAGAAAATGGAAGAAGAGGGGAGTTAATTAAATAAAATTGAAGGAGGAAAATAAAATGTCAAATACAATGATCAGATTCTAAACTTCTAAAACTGAATTCCCTCAATTTTTTTTTTATATGATCATAATTAACCTTCCTCTCCAACTGCTCCTTCCAACTGTAAATTGAATGGCACTTCAATTTCAGCTCCAATCTTCAACAGCTTTATCTGAGTCATTGTCAACCTCATTGGTCTTGCTTCTCTTGTAAAACTTGGTCTTCCATCTAATCCGTTTACATCATCACCAATTGTATTCTACTGGATTTATCTAATCTAATTTCACCTTCAATCTTCATGAATTCCAACTGTTTTTGGAAATATGATGAACTCTCAAGAAATTGTTGATCTTAGCATTAATAAGCTTGCAGACGAAATCCCATCACTGAATTTCATTTCACAAATCTCTCCAATTTGAAGAGTAGTTAACAAGTTTGGACGTGGCTTCATGTATATATGCTGGGTCCTGGTTTTCCAATGTGCTTTAAGATAATTACTTAAAAGGGCATATATTTAAGAGAGTAAATAAAACTATAATATAGGATTAATTAGGATTTTTAGTGGAATTAATTTTACCTTCAAAATTAAGTTCATACTTCAACTCAAAAGCATCAATGTGCGTGCAAACATAATCCATTCTGATTGACCCCAATCTAATTGCATACGCAATTACAAAAAGGTTGCCTTTTTTCTTTCCATTTATAATTTTTAAATCTTTAACTTTATTTAGGAAGAATTGAATCTCTTTTAATACAATCACCCACAATAATAACAGGTTGATCCTTTCCGTCTGTTTTTTATATTTTCAATTTTCATCTTCTACGTATATCTTTCCTATTTCCTATGTGAAATGACGTCTGCAACTACTGATTGAAACGTTTCAGACAGGATAAACATGCTTAAAATTCCGACGTAAATTGCTTTCATTGCTCATAAAACCATCAATTATCCTCATTCATGACCATAAAGAGGCAATAATGAGATTCCCAGGATATATATAACCCTCTTATTCCTTCATCTTCTTCACCCCAACTCACAAGGACAGAAACAGAGCATGAAGATGGTCGAATGCAAATCGCACTCTCTTTTCTCCATCTTTTTCTGTTTTCTTCTGTTCATCCTTCTGAGTCCTTCATCTTCCCTTGCAAACCATGCATCAGAACTAGTAAAGGAGGTATGTACTCAAACTTCAAATTACACATTTTGTGTTAAGTCCCTCTATTCTGATCCACATACCCCAGAATCAGACAGCTATGGCCTGGCCGTCATTGCCTTTCGCTTGGCTTACATCAATGCCACAAGCACCAGAAATCACATACTGAAATTGCTGAAGAAAGCCTCCTCTTCTAATTCGTCCATCTGAAGGAATCTTCGGAGATGTGCTGGAGACTATCACAAGGCTGTCTCTGCCATTGAAACTGCTTACAATGACTTGAACTCTGAGACCTTCTTTGAATTGGCTGATTTGGCTGGGGTTGCTGCTCATTCCGCTGAAGATTGCCAAGCTACTTACAAAGGAACACATAATTCTCCGTTGACATCTTTGAATAAGGCTTTGAAGGGTCTTTGTGAAATATGTGTGGTTATCTCTAAACGCTTCACTGGATCCTAATCTTCGGTTGTCTCACTCTTTCCAGTGTATAAGATGTCCTGTTTTGTGAGCGCTGAGATAATTATATTAACACAGTTTGTTCCCAATTCTCAGTTTTTGTTTACAATTTTCATGAATTGCATCTCCATTCACACTGGGTTAAGTGAATTCATGGAGCAATTTGTTGTTCGAAAGTCGAATTTGTAACAGAATATTTTAAACTGGTGGAAGAATTTGCTCTGTTGGAAGAAGAAACTCAACAAATCGTGTAGTATTCAGGATAAATCCTGCATTGCAGTAGTGGAAGAACCCTTCTGCCCAAACTTCAACTACGAAAACATAAAAATATGAATGTGTTGCTTTCTGATTCGGTCTAGAGACTTAAATAGACTAGACTAAAATAACCAGAGAGAATAAAGATTGTAATGGCACATGGAGACAATTTGTTGGGCTCTGTTCTGTCACCTGTGCAGTAATGAATTGAGAGGGCCAAAGGATCATCATGAAAAATGACCAACACATTTAGATAGATGCCTCCCAGAAAACTTTTTTAACTGAAATGGCTTATTTAATAGATCTAATATTCTGATTTTATATCTCAGTTGATTACTACAATGGTTGAACTGGTTCAATACTAACCTGGCAGTAAACAAAATAACAAATGGAGAAAGTGATTGAAAAACTAGGCAATAGAAACTCATTAACAGATTTAGAGAAAATCTTACAAGCCTCATCATCTTAATTCACTTATCATATTTATAGACAATGATATGATAATTTCAAGCACTGTTGCTGCTTCCATCTGCTGATACAGGCATCAACTCTCTCAGCATGGCCACTACCTGCAGCATGTTTGGCCTCTTGGAAGCAAAGTCATCAACACATTGTAATGTTACCTCTAAATACCTGATCATCTCTTTCACCTCTTTAACTTCTGCTTCATCTGTTCCTTTAGTCACCAAAAGTAAATCAGGGTCTATCACTTCCCTCTGTTTCCCTTCACGCACCTTCATTTTGGCCCATCCCACCAAGTTAGTGTCACCAAAGTCCTCCTTATCAGTAGGGCGCTTCCCGGAAAGAAGTTCCAGCATGACAACCCCAAAGGAGTAGACATCACCCTTCGCAGTGCACCGGAAACTTTGGTAGTACTCTGGTGGAACGTATCCAGGTGTTCCTGCTAGTGTGCTAACACTTAGATGGGTGTCAAGTGCACTTATTAGTCTTGCCATTCCAAAGTCTGAAACTCTGGCTTCCATTTCATGGTCAAGCAGTACATTGCTTGATTTCATGTCTCTGTGTATTATGTGTGGGATGCAGTTGTGGTGTAGGAAACAAAGTCCTTTTGCAGCACCTCTTGCAATCTTCTTCCTTTCTTCCCATGTCAGAATTCGCCTATCTCGTGTCTTTGTTCTGCCATGGAGCATTTCTTCAAGGCTTCCATATTCCATGTACTCATAAACAAGCAGCCTCTCTTCACCAACTTTACAGTATCCCAATAAAGGGACAAGATTTCTATGCTTGATCTTCCCTAAGGTTTCCATCTCTGCCATGAATTCTCGATCACCTTGACAGCTCAATCGGATGAGCTTTTTTATTGCAACACTTGAACCATCCTTTAGTGTGGCCCTGAACACTTCTCCAAACCCACCACACCCAATGAGGCTAGCTGCTGAGAAGCCATTAGTTGCTTCAATCAATTGTGAGAACTTAAGCTTCCTCAGTTGCCTTTGAAATGTCGCCACATTAATGCTCAAGGGTTCTTTCTCCTTGTCTATTTTCCATGTTGTAGCTGCATGAGATGCTTGCAAGCTGCTAAGCATCTTAACTTCCTCGGCCTCCTTCCTCCTTGCACGCATTGCAATTGCCCACACAATCAAGATACACACAGAAGCGATGGAAATAAGAACTCCCATGACAATGCTATTTGCCCATGATCTTGCTGCTCCCTTATGGCTTTCTTTGTTGTCATCTGTGCTTGGATTTGCTGTTGGTTGGCTGTTATCGCTCTGACATTCAGGCAGTGGAACACCACAAAGTCCCGGGTTATTTGCATACTGGCTGGCTGGAAGAGTACTTAGTTGTCCTCTAGACGGAATTTGCCCAGTTAACTCATTGTAAGACAGATCAATCTGTACCAGAAACGAAAGGTTTGAGAATGAATCTGGGATATGACCTTGCAGCCTATTATGTGATGCATCAAAGACGCCTAAGTTCTTAAGCTGGCCAAGTGACGAGGGGATCTCTGCTGATAACTGGTTGTGAGACAATTCAAGAACCTGTAAGGCCACCATGTCCCCGAATTCTTCTGGGATTCTTCCCCGAAGCTCATTGTATGAAAGATCTAGATACTCCAAAGTCTGGTACTTGGTAAAATAACTCAGAACTGGACCAGAATACAATCTGGTGAAATCACAAGTCCTCAATGTTGGCACCTGCTGAAGTCTTTCTGGTCTAATTCCAGAAAACTCTAACAAACCTCCAACTCCTTTGCATGAGTTCCCCACATTTCTTACAAACACTAGTGTGTTGCCTGAAAGAATCCCAAACAATGATTTTGCCCCAAGTTGCCTGCCAAGTCTTGGTGGGATCTCCCCAGTGAGTTTGTTACTGTTTAAGTCCAGCCACACCAAACTGTTACAATTTGCTAGCTCTCCTGGTATCTCACCTGTCAAGCTGTTGTTTCCAAGTTGCAAAACTGCTAACCGAGTCAACTGGCCAAATTCACGTGGTATTTGACCAGTGAGTCCGTTACTTGTCAGTGAAATCCATTCAAGATTGCTGCAATTGAATAACTCAACAGGAATCTCACCACTTAGCTGATTATTATTCAGTATAAGATCCTTCAGACTTTTGCATTTACCTAATTCTGGTGGGATTTTTCCTTCCAACATATTGAACCATGCTATCAACTGCTGAAGATTCTCAAGTTGTCCAAGCTCTGGAGGGATTGAGCCATTGAGATAATTCAGACTAAAATCAATTGTCTTCAACTGTGAACATTTGGATAGCTCAGCGGGAATTTCTCCTGTGATGAGATTATCTGGCATTCTAATCTGCTCCAGTGATGCTGCCCCTGGACATATATCTCGAGGAATAAATCCTGAGATTTTGTTAGAGCTCAAGTCCAAAATCCTCAAATTTTTGCATGATGATATTGAAGAAGGAAACGGTCCTGAGATAGCATTGTTTCCCAAATGCACTTCCTGAATGGATTGTAGGTTCTGAAAGATTTTATCTGGTAATGGCCCTGACATATTGTTGTTAGATATGTCAAGATACTGCAGGCTAGAGCAAGAAGAAAAGGTAGGTGGAATTGAACCCGAAATGTTGTTGAAGGCAAATCTTAGTTCTTTAAGGTTAGCACACATGTTTCCCAACTCAAAAGGAATCCAACCAGTGATCTGATTATAAGAAAGATCAATTGTCTCTAGGTCGGTAAGCTGTCCCAGAGATTTTGGAATTTCCCCTGAAATCAGATTATGTGCTAAACTCAAAGTCTTAAGACTGGTACAGTTTGACAAGGAAAACGGGATTGAATCAAATAAATGGTTCCCAGAAAGATCAAGAAACAACAAGGAATTGCACTCGATTTTCAAGTTTGAAATCGACCCTGTCAAATTGTTTGAAGAGATATCGAGATTCTGAAGCTTATCAGAATTCTGCAAGAAATTGTCAGGCACAGGACCTGTCAAGTTGTTGTAAGAAAGATTGACAATGACAAGATTAGGACACTTTGAGAAAAAATTCTCAGGGAGAGGACCTGAAACCCCAGTAAAGGACAGATCAAGCTGTGTCAGACTATAGGGAAGGTCAAGCAGAGAAGTGGAATTTACAGGGAAAGAGTTCAAATGCAAATTCAGCACAGACAACATATCTAAAGAGGACAAGGAACTGAAAGAAGTCCCAACCAGATTCTTATCACTAAGATCAAGCTGAGTGACACGTCTGGCAGTGCAGGAAACACCATACCAGGTACAAGGATCTCTGCTGAGCTGCCACGTGGACAAGACTCTATCAGGGTCCTTCTGGATCGTCTTCTTGAACATGAGAAGAGCCTGTGCATCAGTCTTGAGGGATGATGAAGCTGGGAGTTGATGGGTGAGAGGGAACGAAAGAGAGGTGATGAGAAATAGAAGTGTGAGAGCGTGATAGGGAAAAAGCTGAAGCGGGAGGTTCTCCATGGGGAAAAGCCAAGCTTGAACAAAGCCAGAACACAACACAACTCACACACACAGAGGTCTGGGATTCTAAGGGGATAGACCTGAAAAGATATGGCAGAGAGAGAGAGAGAGAGAGAGAGTGGTGGGTGATTGTGGCGAGAATGATGAGAATGTGTTGTGGAAAAGGAGAAGGGTGGCCTTTAGGAAAAGAAGTTGCTTTGATGTATTTTAAAAAAAATGAAAAAGGAGGGAACGTGAGAAGGGATAGAATATCAGAGGAAAGAACTGTACAGGGAAATTGGATATTGAAATCTAGCTTTCCTCCGCGCATATTTGTATAAAGTACTGGTATTTAGATTACTGGGATCAAATTTCAACATTGAGAATTCAATTATAATGGTGATGGATGAGTGAAAAAGCGACAGTCCAAATTATACAAAGACTGAGATACTGATACGTTATGCTTCCAAGTTGGTATGAGCTGAGAAAACATTTGCAGATTGAGAGGGAGGGATTTGAGGAGAAATTGAGGCGATGGTCAAAAAGAAAAGAGATGGGGACCCACCCAAGGAGAAAGATGGCCGCTATATATATATATAGACACACACACACAGATATCTAAAGGGCAAAACAAAAACAAAATCGAGAAACAGTGATGTGTTGTGTTTTTGTAGAGTACTAGAGGCGCTTTGCTTTGTTGCTTGATCCAAGGAGTCGCTGTCGCTGTCAGTGAGCGTGAGAGAATGTTTCCCCTTTTGTGCCTTACACTATATATATATATATATATATATATATATATATATATATATATATTCATATGACACCTCCTCGTCTGTACTCTGCTTAGCTTTGTTATTTATTTATAGAATAAGAGTGTTAAAGGGACATCATATTTCACACAATGTTGCCCCATATGCATATATATCTCCGCTTATTTTCATACTTCAAACTCTCTTCTCTTCCTTCCTCATTTATATTTATTTGCACACGCATGGCTTTCCCTTCCCACCCAATTATTGCCTGAATCTCTCTTTGATTCTCTTGCTTCCCTATCCATCATGCCCTTACATTTATATCATTATTCATAAGATTTCATACAACTCCTCCTGTTATTTATAACTCTGCTTGTGTTTCTGTATATCTATTTTAATTTGATTATTATTTTCCTTCTTACCTTGTATATTACAGAGTGTATTTGTACCCAAAAAAATCTTCAGTGAAATTGATTTTGAATGAGTGAAGAAAGGTGAGGCATAGGGTGAGGGGCCCAAGAAAAGAGGGAAAGAGGGGAATCAATGATAGTGAGCTATGGTTGAGAGGTAAATAATAAATAAAAGAATGAATTGAATACCAATAATAATAATAATTATTAATAATAAAATGAAGAGTAGTAAAGTAAACACAAAGAAAGGGAAGGGAGGGGTCCACCATGAAGGAACAACATCAATTAGCCCCTCTGTTGTTGCCATGCGCTGTTATCATTAATCAATGCATCCCCCCATTTTGCTTTCTCATTGCCTTGTAATCACAATTCTTAATTAATTATAATATGTCACCAAAATTCTTATTGCTTTCTCTCAGGTTTTTTGTTCCTTTATATAAATCATATATTCCATTTTACATTCTTACTGGCTTCCCATGTTCTTGCTTATAATTCCCATCTGTCTCTGCACAATCCTCATTTGCAACGGGATTAGTAAAATAGAAAAAATTACCTAAAAATATCTCTTTGCAAATTTATTAGGGTAAAGGTGGATCTAACACTCTAGTCTTATTTTTTAGGTGTACTCAGCTCTCTAATCTTATTTTCTTAATCCATTCAACACTTTAATATTATTTAGCTAGATGCACAAAAAATAAGATCAGAATATTGGATGTACTTAAAAAAATAAGATCCAGGTATTAAATACAATTTTCTCCAATTTATTATCCACTCACATGAAGCATTATATCTTTAGCAGGTATCACTCTTCTTTAACTATGTACAACTTACTTTTGATTATGTGTAAAATAAAAAATATTTATGTATAAATAAAAATATATTATATGTAATTGCACCTGCCAAATAGAAGTCACACTCGCTCAACAACTAGAATTCTTGAATATCTTTGGGCAATAATTGTTTTCCAAATAATTTAGCTGTGTACATTCGAGTTTCACTCGAGTTAAAAGCACTAAAGCAGAGAACTTTACCAACTACTGCAAGCAAACAAATATATAATTATTGATTGCTGGGTATTTTGGATCCTTTCTCTCAACCTCGTTATTCCAATTTCGATGACGTAAAATATTACGCCATTTCAACATAATCCACCTTAGATTGCTCTCTACCATGTGTGTGTATGTATATATATGTATCTATGTATGTAAATGCACCCACTTTGGAGTCCTCAATCACTTTGGAGTCCTCGATCATTTTTGACTGTACTCAAAACTCAAAAGTGTGTTCAATTCCATTTGACTTCTTTCATTTAAAATTTTTTTTGTAAAGAGTAAAAACCAAAAAAGAAAACATGTAAACTTTTGAAGATAAAAACCACATCTTATAAGAAATATTTTTTTAATTTTTTCCTTACAACTAAAAGTTTCTATCTCGCAAATATTTTATTATATATGTATCAAATTTTTTAAATATTTTTTACCTAAAAAAAAATAGCCCTGACCAGACTGTTCCAGAAACAATATTATGACCACATATCTCACACTTTAAGTGTAGTGAAGTTAGTCTTGAATAGATAATTACAGCAACGTTAATTGATATTTGTCAGACAAAACCAAGCTTATTGAAATGTCATATATATATATATATATATATATATATATATTTCATCAAATGACAATCAATTGATTAATACGGTATGACTCTCAAAACCTTGAGATGTGCGCTTTCCAAATTAGTTCGATTGATGAAACAAATTTGTAAACAATACTACCTCCGTTGCTTAATGTAAAATCTCGTTTAATTTTTATTTTGGTCCTAAACATAAGACTACAATTCACTTTGTCTCTCATATTTATCTATTTTTTTCCAAGATAATTCTTGTACTAATAGTAGTTCTAACCAATAAACTTGATTAGCAAGGATATTCTAGGAAAGACAACACATATTTATTACAAGTAACTAACCTAACTTATTTTCTTAATCTATTCAAATTAGTCAACTAGCTCTTATATTTAGGACTGAACGTAATAACTCGTTTAACTTTTATTTTGCTCTTAAATATAAGATCTCAATCTATTTTGTCTGTTATAGTTATCCATTTTCGCTTAGAGTAATCTTCGAAATAATGGTAGTTACATTCTAACCAATACACTTAATTAGTAAGAATATTTTAAAAAAGACAACACATATTTATTATAAATAACTAACGTAACTAGTTTCTTTAATCTATTCAAATTAGTCAACTAACTCTTATATTAAGAACCAGAGATAGTATATTATTATTTTAATAGCAATTTTTTTAACAGATGGAGACGGCATAGTTAGGTGTTGGTGTATATTATTATTATCATTATTAAAACTTAAAAGGATTCCTTAATTGCTAGTTATTAGAACAATGATCTTACTTAATGACACAGACAAATAGTCCAAAATCAGGTTGTCTTCACAAGTGTTATATATAATATATCCACCACTTTACTGTAGCTTATTACCTAACTATTTTGTAATGTAAATCTAAATTCAAATATCCACGAGCAAAAATCACGTGAATATTGAAATAATGGACATTTTTTAACATTTAATAGTTGCTTCACTTTTATCCTAAACATTTTAAATTTTTCTTTTTAGGTTATTGTTGAAATTTAGTGGAGAACGATTCGTTTTGAATCGATACTGTCCAAAACAAAGATTAATTAATGATGACGTATTTTAAATTATCCCGGAGGAAGTTGATGTTGACTGAAAACGGGCTAAGTGAGTTACATGGGCTAATCCCAGACGCGTTGTAACACGCTAGCTCATATAACTCGCCTTGACCTGTGAATTGCAAATCGAAACCTAGTCAATGAGCCGACTCACTTAACTCGCCAAAAATAATAGATACAATAATTTAAATCATATATATATTTTTAACTTTCCACCATAATTTTACATTCATAATCCACCTAGCCTTCGTTTTCACATTATTTTATTATTATAAACACACGCATAATTGTTTTGGCCAAGTTAACAACCTAATTCATCGTTCTATAATATAATTAGGAGGAACACATGCAAAGGAAATGAGATTAAAAGGGAAGGATGGGGCAGGGGAGATAGGTTAGAGGAGTCAGGGTTTATTGGGATTATAGTTACAATTAATTTTATAACATTTGGATATATTAATTTAAATTTCAAGATATTATCTTTTTTCAAATATTATAATGAGTTAAAAGAGCTAATCCACTTAAATTTCGGGTCATATCAGAAAAGCTTTCCAAATTAAACGAAACATCAACTTAACTCACCTAGTCTTCAGAACTAGTTGACTAATTTGAGTATTAGCTAAAACTACCATTTGATGGAGCCTTTAACATGTGCAACTATACTGCAAGGATTACTTTGAAAAAAATAGAGAAATATAAGAAACAAAATAGATTGGAATATTATATTTAAGACCAAACTGAAAGTTAAACCAGCTCTTATATTAAGAATCGGAGGTAATGAATATGACGTTCAACTTATTCTGATGGCTCTAATTATAACTATTTATTTCTCAAGACCATGGAGGTTAAAATTAATCAATTGATGATTAAGTAATGACGTAGGTTTTGTATACTAATTGTCATCAATGTGTACGACAGTTCATTTTAATCAAGAAATTGTTTGAACCAGAAGATGGCTATTGGGATTAAAAACTTAGTTAAATACGAACGAAGAGCATGAGTGTCATTTAATATATGATCTCTAAATCCGGAGCTTTTTCTCGGCTCCTTTCTTTTTTTGGGGGGGGGGGGGGCATAAGTGATTTTATTTTCTTGGAAGAAAAATTCATTTATAGAAGAAATTTCACAAGAAAAATTTCATGCATCTGAACTATATAAATTTGACATTTTTCAAATTATTATCAATAATTTTTATGATAACTTAGATGGTCTTAGCTTCCTAATGAAGGCTAATAATTGGAGTGGCAGAGGCATCATATACATTTGTTTTTATTGTCATGTTGGTGAACTACTTGGTGGATAAGGTTCTTGGTCAATGTTTTCAAGAAACATTATTCCACAAGAGTTCTGATCTTGTTCAGTTCTAAAGTTTGATGAAAGTTTATATATATACATATATATATAGAGAGAGAGAGAGATCAAGTGATTATTAGTTGTGTTTGAAAATGATCAAATTATACTTTGGACGACGACTAATCCCAAATTAGTCACGATATTGTCTTATTCTACAAGACTCTCATATCGAAATCAAACCTACTCTTTGAGAAAATCAATTAGTCTTGTGTTGGTTAGGTAGAAGCAATAATCCAGCTGTTTCGGACATAATTGAATAAAATATTATGAGGAAAAATACAAGATAAAAAAAGGTGATCTCATAACTTAAAAATATACTTTGTGCTATATCTTAACTAATCTACATGATAAGTCATCACATGCTTCGTCATTTTATGTTTCCTGTATATATAAAATATAATGCAAATGTGGAAATCTATACAAGATGAAAAGAGAAAAATAATATTTTAACTAAGAAGAAAAAGATCAATACGTGTTGTGCGTCAATTAATTTATATTGGACAGAATATTTTATTTATATATTTGATTAAGATTATTTTTATTGGACAGAATATATAAAAAGAGTTCAAAATAAATAATCTTATGATTTTTCATGATATAACAACTGGTCCCGTAGCAGTCACATCATACGTAATCTATCTTTCATATGATATAATAGCTTCTTATTTTCAACGTTAATTGACTCTCGAGAACGAGGCACTTGTTCTTAATTTATCTTCATGATTTCAAAATAAAGATCTGCTTCTCGATTAAAATAAATAAATAAATAAAAAGGCTTGGCTATCAATGAATATAGTCTTCTTTTATTTTATTTTTCTGGGGTTTAAGGAGCCAAAGTCAAAAGGGACTTTAATTAGGAATCTAAATGTTGGGTAAGGCATGCACACATAAAGAATTGCTTTATACTACCTCCGATACTTAATATAAGATCCACTTGACTAATTTAAAAAGATTAAAAAAATTAGTTAAGTTAGTTATTTGTAACAAATAAGTATTGTATTCACTAGAATACTGTCACTAATCATGTGTATTAGTTAAAACTACTATTTGATAGAATATTTAACATGTGCAACTACTACAAAAATTATTTTGAAAAAAATAGATAAATATAAAAAACAAAATGAATTAGAGTATTATATTTAGAACCAAATTAAAAGTCAAACAAACTTTTATATTAAGGACCGAAAATAGTATTGTTTTAGTAGCCCTTCCCATTATCAGTCTTACTGCTCAAACCTACGAACTTCAACAGTTCAACTTTTTAACCGCCAATAATTTTTTTTTCAATAAAATGTCTCTTACAATCTAATTATCATATCATATGATCACTTTATAATAAATTAGATTTACAAGTTATTCTTCCTACACTCATCTTTTTACCATTCTCTGCTTGCTTGCCTAAACAAAGTCAAAGTCGACCCAAAAAAAATAAAATAAAACTAAAAATCGTGAGATAGATACTCAAATCAAGTTCTTCAAAGCTTCTGTAGTCCTCAACTTTTTTTTAATCATAACTCACATATTTATTCTTATATTTTTTTTTTATATAAGGTTTGAATTTACATGTCACATTCTTGAAGGTGATATTTAGTGTTATTGGGTTACGAAATTCCGAATTATGTATTTTAAACTTAAGTCAAGGAAAGGAATTGGCTTAAATATATAGTAGAAAGTAATAAACTATATAAACGTCTCCCATGCATGAGATGAGTTAAAATTAAATAAATTGAATCGGGTCACATCATCAATCATGAAATAAATCAATCATGAAATAAATGATACTACCTCGGTTTTAGGGTTCTAACTATACAAGGGGAGAAAAGCATTTGTGTCTGGGAATTAAGAAAATAAAAAGCCCATGAAAAGCACACAAAATTTCCTTTTTCTCTATATCTATTTTCGAACCAATTGATCAGCATGGAAAGCAAAACAAAAGCAAACAAATAAAAAACAAAAAAAGGAAAAAGAAAATCTCTGGTTGTGATCATGGTCCCCTAGGATTGAATTTTGACCGTTAGGAAATTTGCGTTGAAGGGGAAAATGTGTCATAATTAGGGTTATAATTGCGAGTGTTCAATGGTGGCCCCTCAGTAATCATTTCTAATCTTATTATTGTGCTCTACAGTAGCAAGGATAAGAGATAACTTCGACAAGTAAAAGCAAGATGAAGATCCATTTTTCCCAATCCTTCACAAATAAAAGGCAAAAGCACATTTTGACTCCTACGTACAATACCCATAATAAGCATGTACGCAGGCTCTCGGCTCAAAATGAATTAAAACCTAAAACACTAAGCTAGTGTCCAATGCTTAAGTGTATCTCATTATGTACGTGTGATCATAATATAACGGAAAGTAAGTTTGTGTGAATGTACGATGAATTACTCATATTTTAACGAAGGAGAAGATCGATGATGTATGTATCATTCCAATTTTATCGAATATTTGTGTGGTTCCAATTTTATTTGATGTTTCCAAAGGGACGAGATCACTAATATTGAGTGTACAGATAATAACAAAAACAGAAGTCTCTCATGTGGATTATAAATTTGAATGCACTAGATGAGTTTGAGTAAGAAAAACAAAAATCCGAAAACCTATATATGTCGTGAGATTTCAGGATAAAGTAGAACATTTAAATCTAATTATATACTACTTCCGATCTTTAATATAAAAATTAGTTAAAAGTTGGTTTTGATATTAAATATAAAAACTCAATTCGTTTTGTTTCATACATTCATAATTTTCCTCTCAAGATATCTTGATTGAATGTAAAGGTTTCCTATCAAAGAATAATTCTAATATACATGATTAAAAGAGTATAGTTTAATAGAGGTAACATATATTTGTTATAAATAACCAATTTAACTAATTTTTTTAACATTTTCATATTAATTATGTAACTCTTATATTGAGGATTGGAGATAGTATATATTTTATTTCACAAGATCATCAAATAAAAAAGAAAAAATTAATCTTTTGGTCCCTACAGTTTTCACTAATTTGTAACTCAGTCCTTATATTTTGACTTAGTACAACTCAGTCCATATAGTTTTAACTTCATTGTAACTCATTCGTTAAAGTTTAACTCGTTGCAACTCAGTCCTTATACTTTTACTCATTTTATAATTTAGTCCCTCCTTTTATTAGCTATATAATTTTATTTTTAAAAATACAAGGACTAGATTATAAAATGGATAAAACTACAAGGATCGAGTTGCAGCCAGTCAAACATTAGGAACTAAATTATAACGAAGTCAAAACTATAAGGACTGAGTAAATTTATATATCTAATAAAAGGAAGGACTAAATTATAAAATAGTTAACAGTATAAGGACTGAGTTGCAGCGAGTCAAACTTCAGGAACTGAGTTACAACGAAATTAAAACTATAAAAATTGAGTTATATCGAGTTAAAGTATAGAGACTAAGTTACAAACGTATTAAAACTATAAGGACCAAAAGATTAATTTTCCCAATAAAAGAAATGTCCAATGGATCTTCTCAATGCCATGAGCTCTCGGAGTCTTAATAGCTCGCGTGAGCAGACACACATTATGATATATAATCTATGATGAATCATATTAAAGCGCCATAAACTACTCTCCTAAACGTGCACCTCATGGAGGACGATAAAGAATTTTACTCTAATATTCTAAAATCATCCCAAGATTTGTTCTTATTTATATTTTGAAACGTTCAATTTTTAAGCTGACATTCTCTGCTCTACATGCAGCGAAAAGAGAAATTGTTTTCTTATCCTTTTTTTCCCTTCATTTTCTCCTCTTTCATTTTCTTCTGAATAGGGTTTGAGATTTGCGATATGACCTTTTTTGTTCCTTTGTTTTGGGGGGAGAAAAAAAGAAAACAGCTTAAAAGAAGAAACGTTTTCCTCTTAAATGTCTCCCAAACAAGGGAACTTCAAATTAAACTATAAAGAAGTGAAGACTTCGTAAAATTTTAAAAGATTAGTTCAAATTATTCTATTTCCTCGTTAACATACAGCTCTCCCAATAGCAAAAGAAATTCGAAAGATTTGTTAAAGATTGTCTTCTTTTACCTTAAATCCATTTCTTTCTTCCCATAAATTAATTTCGATACATTGAATTGATAGCCAATTAACATATGGTACTAACTAAAATTTTAAAGGGCAACATGTGTGAGTTTTATAATGCGAAACCCCAGAGTTGTTTGTGATTACATTAGCTTACAAAATTATTCCGAGGATGGTTCTTATTCTTGAACCGTTGGATTATCAGTTTCACTGCCTCTAAGGTTTCGAAATAGGAGATAGAGACTATATGAATCATCTTCCAACAATACTTTGTGATTGGGTAGAATAGATTTTGGTTTTTAGATAGACCATGTGGATACTACGTCTTCGTTTATCTTTCCCACTGTCGTAAAACATTTTAAATTTTTTAATTTATTTATGAAAATGTCATGGGTTTTTTTACGGCCTTTCTGCTTAATTATAATTGACGTGAATAAGCAATGTGAAAAGCTTTTCTTTTGTAGTATAGTGACAATATTTTGTAGAATTGGAATTTAGTTTTGTTGAATGATGTGTGGTTTCAAGACTGAAATGAAGAATAAAGCCTAATGGAGATGCTGCTCTCGAATCTCATGCATGCATCATTAATTTTCACTTTGTGAATAAGAATATTTGGCCGAACAAGTGGTTGGATGTTGCTGGGCATGAAATTCAATTCTGGCTATATTGCATCCAATACTATATGTTGGGAGCATCCCAGGAAAAGTTGTAGGTTGTTTCCTCATTAATTTGAATTGAATTGCAAATTAAAGAATCCATTCATTCGTTCTCTCTCTCTCTCTATATATATATTATTTACCATATTTGATCTTAAATATAAAATCTATTTGGTATAAAGTAGATCTTATATTTAGGACAGGCAAAGAAGTAGTTTTTTTTTATAAAAAAAATTCTACATAGTTATCTTAATTGGATGATTGTGAAAGTCTTTTTTTCAATACCTGGATTTATTTGTATACGCATGGTATTAAAGTTTTCAAACTTTATGTATCTCAAAGATCACAACATTAAAAAGACATCATGGATTTAAGATTTGGGACTATTATGTGTATTAAAGGAAAGATAAGAGTGAGGCCTTTGATGCAAAAGCCAACGAGAGAAACCACATTGTCGTCCTTCGCACGCCACGAGACCAACTTGTAGTGCTACAATATTTCACTATAAGACCTGCTCGAAATTTAATTTGATTTTAAATATAATATTTTAATTGATTTTGTCTCTTATATTTATTTATTTTTTTAAAGTAATTTTCATAATAATTGTATGTGTATGTTAAAGAGTTTTTATTTTATGACATATAATTAATAAAAATATTTTAAAAATAAAATATTTATTTATTACAAATAACTACCTTAACTAATTATCTAACTCATTATTCTTATTATAAGGAGAGGAGGTTGTATGTACTTCACTATTGAGAGAGAGAGATGCATAGTTGTGGAATAGACATAAGAAAACTTTGGAATTCGGACACATATTACAAGTTATGAATGATTGATTGAGACCCCACACCGCACAAAGCATATATATGGCTGTGACGGTGTTGACCAATTAATTCATGTCATTTTGTGAATCTTTTGCCAACAAATTGTAAACATATATATATGTGTGTGTGTGTGTGTGTGTGTGTCGATAATTCAATCAACGTCGCTTTTGAAAAGACGAAACATTATTCCCCCTTGGCGTGCAAGACTTCCCATTTCTTTCCCCTTTTTTCTTCAGAAAATCTAATTATTAATTTTTCAAAACGCAACCATGTATGAACAATGAGGGTTTATTCCCTTTCGGCACAATACCTCAAGTTTTTTTTTCAAATGAACATGACTATTATTTAAAAATCCATACATTTCTTAAACAAGCACATACAATTTATAGTTGTATTCATTATTTATTAATTGTGTAAACTTAATTTTTATTTCAATCTTATTTTTCAACAATAGAGAATTAGTGAGTAATAATGAATAAATTTTTTTTAAGCTTTACCATCTGAGCACGAGGTTAAGTTTGTATGAATGTAGAAAATATTTTTAGGAGAATTATTTTTAATTGAGTCTGACAACATTCGAATATGATTTAGCAGTACTTAATATTGTATAGTTATATCAAGAAACTAGAAATTTCTTCCCCGTACGATACACGGATTAACATATTTGATTAGATTTAAAATTTTAATAAATTACATTATTTAAGGTGGTTCAAAATTCACTTTTTATATCAGTATATCTTTTTATTTATTCAAATGGGATTTAAATAAGAGATGCAAAATTTAGAAAAAATAGATGAAAATTTAAAATTAATTATTCATTTCTCTACTTAAACCTTTGCTTAACATATCATTTAATTATAATGCTCCCTATTTAATTTAATATATTCAAATCTTAATTAAGATATTATTCAAATTCAAAATTAATTATTAATTTCTTCATTTGAGCCTCCAATTGAAATCTCATTTAGTTCAACATATTCAAATCACAATCAAAATGCTATTCAAATTTCATTAATTGAATATATTTGGATTCCATAATATTATATCTAACCATTTTTAAAGGAATCGGGTATTAAAAGTTTTCAAAAATATAGTTAATTGATATTAATTTTTATTCGTAGATTTTAAAAAAAAATCAAAAGCTTGCTAAACGCTTTGAAATACAAGTGAGTGCTTTTGAATGGACATATTATCATATTGATTCAGAATTTATTGATATAGTTGAACACTGGAATTAAGCTAATATTGTAAATTCTATACATATACATTATGCAATTTTTTTTTTTTGAAGTTCATTGTGGCAGTTTTCAGCCGTACTGGTTCTGGAAATATTTGGATTTGGAATCAAATCTAAATCGTGCTTAATTCATAGGTTCAACAATCGAACCGACCAATAATCTAATCTGATTTTAAAAAATTATACATTTCTTCTTCTCTTTTTAATTTGTTTCCACGTCAGCGTTT
Organism: Neltuma alba; assembly: GCF_004799145.2. NCBI lineage: Eukaryota > Viridiplantae > Streptophyta > Magnoliopsida > Fabales > Fabaceae > Neltuma > Neltuma alba. The sequence goes on along the minus strand of NW_021636043.1, from coordinate 207,891 downwards.
TTAAATCCTATAAGATTTTAAATATGGCTATGTCCTTGTCAATCTCTTGATGATAGGATAATATCATTGATTCATTTTCTTTTAACCCCTAGTTTTGATATTACCTTTGACTAGATTTTAGAAATGGCTTTCCCTACAGAGAATAATACGTCCAAACATTTCGTACTTAACTATATATAACAAAGTTGATTTAATTTTTTAAGGAATAAAAAATTGCTTCTAATTTCATAATAGAAAATATATAATTTTATCCCATTGACCTCGTGGACTGCTTGTTGACTGAGGGCATTAGCTTTCACTTTGTCAGATGCAATGAGTTCAACTCCATTAGAATTTAAACTTAACCAATAGAAAAGATATAACGCAGAACGCATTTGTGAGTTTGATGTGAAATGACATAGAATAACAACTAACAGAATCAAGTGGAGAGGAGTGGACTAAGACAAAACACTTCACATTGTTTAGTAGTTTTAAGAGAGTAAGAGTGTTCACTGAGCCGCTAGCTCAATAAGCTTGGTGCTACCCAGCATGCCAAGCCACACTAGGTCGAGCCGGCTGAAGCCATCTATTGTACTATAAGCCTTATAACTTAATAACATGGATTTTTTTTTTTTTTTTTAAGTGTGAGGCTGCAGGTTTAATTCTGTTTATAACTTCAAAATGTTAGTGTCTGTTTTTTTTTTATTATTTAATAAAAGAAAGCCATCCATTGCAACATTCTCTTTGAGAAAACTGTTGCTAAGAATGGCTTCACTCTTTAGCCACTCTATTCCATTTCATTTCATCCAAACACAGAGTTAGAGTTAGGCTCACCTATAACATCATGATATCGGTTCACAAGAAAGCATGAAGCAGCACAAATCTGATCCGGAACAGAAAAGACTGCTTGAAATCCCAGATGGATTCTCTCTTTCTCTGCAAGTCATATTAAAACTTGAGAAGGCAAGAGGCTCTATATCGAATAATTGCGATAGGTGTTGGTGGGAATTTTGCTTTAATTTCCTGTTAAAGTTGACCAAATAAAGGCGCCAATAATGATCCCAATTAGAGGAGAGAAAATTCGTCACTGTATTTTCTCGGCTTCCAAATGAGTATGAAAGTTGGAATGGGGATGGCCTTATGATGGACTTTTGGAAGATGCTATACCCCACTACCTATGGTAAAGTGCCAAAAGAGAATCATTATATTTATTTGCTTTAATTAATAATCACCCCAAAGACCATTCTCTCTCTCTCTCTCTTCATTTTCAATTTCATTGACAATTTCCTTCAGCAATACAAATACAATCCCTCGTTGGATGCTTTATATTATAATAAATGATATACATTAAATTCAAGATATTGTCATTGCATTCTTTGTTCAGAATATATAATAATACATATAACAAAATATTTTCGATATTTAAATGAATGAGAGCAAGCTATTTGAGAACGAAGAGAGGAGGACTCCCGTATCAGTATAAATTTGCGGACATGGTCTTACTTTTAATGTCTTTCTAAATAAAAAAAATCTCATTATTTGTAGGTGATAAACAATAGGACATATTCCTCAAACTTCAAATAATGCACCTGAACATGTCCTATTTTTTAGATAAAATCTTTACAAATTTGAATTTGGAATTTATTTTAAAAAAAAATTCAACGCCTGAAACAAGGTTAAATTACATGTCAACCGCCAACGAACGCCAGACTAAAGGCGATCATCCGAGTTGGCAGGCCAGCAACAAGATGCTCACTTGGGCCAACAATGGGCTGAACGAGCTGTTCATGTTGATCAATTTGACCCGACTTGGTCTCATCATGGACCTCACAAGGCCCGAATCCGAACGAATTTGTTTAGTCTAATTTCGTAAGTTTTATGGCCACAGTTCAGCCTCAACAAGCTGCAAAGATACACGCAACCTTTTAAAATACGAAATAAAGCACATCTATTACACCAAGAAAAAAGATCAAACACCAACATTCTATAAATTAGATCACTTACAGAAAGATTATCTCATCCATTGCCATGCTAAATAAACATTCTGGGTTTTATTTTTATACAAAACAAACACATGGAAGAACGAATAATACAGTAACACATAATAATCTGCAGCTGATTCTCACCATTTATCTCCTAACCCCTCAAGATGCCTGCCGAAAAGACAGCGTGCTTGGTGAATCAATCCTTACTATAAAATCTTCACCACCAGATTCATCACTTGAATCGTCTGCATAACTTGCTCTTCGTTCTGTGGTTTGAGCTGGGGGATCTGTAACATTCCCTGTGAATTCTCTCACCTCAGGGTCCTTCCTAGAAGTTGCGGCTCCTTCTGATTTCACAGAAACAAGTGCACGGCCCTGCTCTGGTTGAATGCTTGGATATGATAAACTATGAGGGGGACGGGGCAGATTGCTTGACAAACTTCTTTTTGGCAAACGGATTTCCACCTAAGAAACATGAGAGAGTAAAGGAAATAAGCCTGAGACAGGTATAGCATTTCTACAAGTTAAAGCTTAAATAACTTAATTTCCCGTAGACTTTCATAGTATTCTTGCAAGGTATGCTATGGATTTCACAGTATCAGTTGATGATCATTGTGACCTTTTCGCTGTTAGGTTCACCCGCTATAGGAGTAGAGTTCTCAGATTGGAGAAATCATTTTGAACATGTCGGAAACTTTCATAACAATCACATCAGTCTATTTCCATTGTGCCCGTGTAAGATCCATGTTAGATCAAATGTAAAATTCCTGCTCATATAGAATCAGATATACCTAGCAACTAAATTTGATAGGAACAACGACATAGAAAAAAAACAAGGTTGATCACTCATTAGATATCACCAATAAAATGCCAAGTTCTTCATATAATTGACTGAAAATTTGAGAACATCGTCTACTGAAGTTTCTCATCGATGAAGCTGATATCAATCTTATGTACCAACATACCATGCTGCCATAAATGCTCAACTGCATTGCCCTTGCAGACAAACTATTGGTTTGTTGGCCATCAGAATTTTGCTTATGTTGCTTTGGCTTGAAGAAATTTTCAGGCCAACTCATAAGACGACTATGTTCTCTGCCTACAGGCCTATGAGGATGATCAACTGTGTGTGGCAACAGTGAACTTGACCTCCCAGAAAGACCAGCTTCAGCTTCAAATGCCGCAATGTCAAACATGATTACCCTTGCCCTTGTTTCGACTATATAAGAGGATGCTTTATGAGCAAAACTTGCGTTCTTTATACCTGGCATCATTGAAAGGAAAAAGATGAAATCAAAATCATTTTAGTCCGCAATAAAACTTGCAGCTTCCCAAAAGGATATTTTAACTACAGAAGAAATATTATAGGGACATCTAGCTGACAAGAAGTATGATAAAGATCAACAAGTTAACAACAACAACAACAAAGCCTTATCCCACTGGCTCAGGTCAGCTACATGAATCACACAATGCTATTGAACTCTATCCAAGGCCAAGTCTTTGGATATATTGAAGTAGTATGATCATCAAATACGTAGAATTTCACATAACTGCAAATCTACCAATATTACATTTTGACATAGATACAATTATGTTACATAATAAAAAAACATAAAATAAGGTTTTCCTTAATTGTATGATTTCTAACAAAAATACAGAAACAGAAAATGCAAGAGACAGATCAGATTATTACTTGAAACCCTTTTTTTATTGTGAAAAAGTTGTTGCCCCAAGCCTCTTATTTAAGTCCTCAAAATAAGAAGTCTTACGATAAGCATCAATGATGCAGATGTGAGGGGGAAGACGTGACCGGTGGTGATAAAAAAGACACTAAAACAGAAAACTCAACTTCCTCTTCCTACTGAAGATACGAACACTTGAAATAGCCTTCCCTCTCATGTCATTTCCCTATTTGTATAACTGTTGTCCTTCAATTAATCGTTGTTTGTGCTTGCCTTACTAAAAAGGAAAATTATCAGGAACACATCTTTGAGAGAGCATAAATATAATTTCACTCACTGGAACTTTCCAAACTTCGGAAGCTTAGATTCCCATGTGAAGGCAAAAGAGCTGCTGGTGATGTTACCAGCTCTTGAAGACCTTGAGTTTTAACGTATCCTTCAAGTAGAATGCCAATGGAATGATTAGGTATTTCTATCGTTTCTCCTCTTATGTATACAGTCATCACCGACCTTTCTGCAACAAGCGCTCTTAAATTTTGCATTGCCATCTTTTCAAATATCTGAGGAAGCAACAGTTTGGAAAGGAAAATAGCACTTTCCTGCAAAACAAAATAATCCGAGTGTCACAGCAAAACGTAATAATCAAAATCATAGTAACATTTCTATGCTTTCTGTGGTACCGATCATTTTTCTTTTGGGCAAAGCACTAACCATATAATAAGATACATCTTTTAATAAGTTATGATCCCTTGATAAGAAAATACATCATAAGGATGCGGTTTTTAAACTAAACAAAATACTCTCTTCTGAGCTAGTAAATGAAATGTCACAAACCATTTACTCCAAACTTCAGCATCAATAAGCAGTCAGAAGGTATGCATCCTATAGAAACAGTGGCAATAGTATTGTTAATTTATGCTCACCTGCCACAGGAAGTCTTCAACTGAAGGATCTGACTTAAGACATGACACTATCTTGTCACCTTCAAGGAAAAAACAGAGAACCACCGAATCTGTTATGACATCACAGATATATGACCTTCCAGTTAGGACTTCGTATAGACCCAATGTGCTTCCATGAGTAAAGGTCGGGTAAAAGGAATGTTTGTTTCTTATTATCTTGCTTTCCCACTGCCAAAGTAGCAATTGTCAAAGACACTTTATTCGCATGAAAAATCAGGTCATATAAGTTTAGAGCTGTACGGTAAAGAATGGTTATCTTACCTTCACCACCCCACTAGAAACTAACCAAATACCATTTGGTTTGGAGCCCTCCTTGTAAAGTGTCAGACCACGCAATTTCATCATTTCTTTGCTATTGCTTGCAAGTGGTTCACGGACAGAAGGTGGCAGGGCACCCAACATAGGATGTATACCACTCATCTTAGGAACCTTCACCAAGGGGGGATTCCTGAGTAGTTTTTTAAATCAGTCTGAAACACAAGTGAAAATAATTATGTAATCCTGCAATTATTCACCGGAGTGTACACAGCTTGAGGCCACAAATGAACCAAAAGTATCAATGACACCAAAAATACCTCGACAGCATCATGAAGTTGCAGCATCTCTCTCTCTTCCAATAATCCAGACTTTTCAAGGTCTTTAACATATTCGAGTAAATGATTTAGCACTAAATATGTAGCTTGCCTTGTTTTCACAACACGCAGAACCTAGGAATTAGACATATCAAATAAAATAATGCAAGAGTGAGGAGTATGCTTCTCAATATAATGGTTGGACTATACTAATAGTACAGAGAATGAACTTTTGACTGTTATATGATGGGTGCTTGGTAACCCCCTAAAAGCACTTTAAAAAAGCACTTGCACGCAAGTCAAGATACAACTCCACCCATATACTTACCTCATACTCCATAAAATAATTTCTAAAAAACTAATCCAGACACCCACATGGAGTAATTAGTAAATTAATTTGACAAGCAGAATCCAAAGACTCCAGCAAAGTAACAAGACACGTCAAAGAAAGAGTTAGACTTCAAACCTGAGGGAATGCCACACGAACATCTTCTAGGAACTTTCTTGCTTCTTCTCCTTCTACAACACTTTCATTGATGACAATAGATGAAACATCACTGTCACCTAAAGACATGGATGAAGCGGAAATAAATATAGCTAATTCCAATTACATTTACAGCTCTTACAGCCCAAATAAATATACCCAGACCTACAATGTAATGGCATATGAGAGTATCAAATTGGAAGCGTACCATTATTTAGATTATATACTCAGTTTCAGAAAAGCCTGTTTGTTTATCCCCTTTTTTGGATCCTTCCTAAAGGAATTTCCCTCCTTTATTATGTAAAAACTTTATGTATCAGAGTGAATATATATTTACTTGAAAAATAAAACATCAAGATAATACTGCTAGTAGAGACTAGGGGTATCATGGTGAGAGCTAAAATCCTCTAATGAGATTAATCATCCTACCCAAATGGTTAAGATGAAGCATGGTCATGTTCAGTGCAAGCATGAAAAGTTTCACAAAATTTGCTATTTTCTGAAGCATATAGACTATCAGGATTGGGACAAAAAAGGTCAAGAAAATATTTATTAAGAATAAAGCAAGAAAATGAAATAGTATGAGAAAGGTAAACTAGACCAGACTACCAAGGTAGCCTATTACCTATAAAGTCATGCAACTGTCGCCGAGCAATTCTGTGGGCACGAAGGAAAGCTGCACAAATACAACACGCAGATTCCAATCTTTCTACAGTGAAATATGTAACTAATTTCCGTGGAAACATGCTAGTTTGAAGGAACTTGTAGTAACTTGGGAAATGAACATTAGGTTTTAAGCCTCTCCAATCACATAAAGGCTCAAGTGGAGCCAAATCTATAGCTTCTTCCACTGATCCCATTAAGATATTGGCTGTTGCTTGTGCAATTCTGCCCTCATCAAGCATCTCCCAATAAGCAGCTTGGACACCTTGTATAAGATGGAAGCTCAGGTGTTCGTCAAGATATTAGATGTCAATCAATTGAAGCATTTAATGGTTATAGGACAGGAAAAATTTTAAAAGTTCAGCTGAACCCAAGAACTTTGCTAGCATTAGACCATTAACATCAAAATTGAAAAAATAAAAAAGAAGAAGAAGAATGGTTGGAATTAATAATAAAAGAATATGGAGGGTCCAGATGGAATAGGGATCTCTCTATTCAATCCAGACCCTCCATCTAATGCTGCTCAAGTTGTGCAGCGGAGAACACTTATGCCCCAGCTACATATTTTCATATGAAATTCAGTGTCATTTCATTTCTTTACATTATGGCTTCCATTAAATTTAAGATTAAGATTTAGAATGTTTAATCTAGTTAATGAGACATAAAGACAGGGTGCAGATAGACTGGACAAAGTTACTGATGTTGTGATACACCAAATGATAGAACTTTAAAATTACAAACTGAAAAAGTGTTAGGATTGAAGTACATCCACAAATTCCATACCATTCAAAAGGCGTATTCTTATGTCTTTCAAATTCATCGGATCCAGAGTACTGTCACTATCCGGTGCACCGTGAGGATGAATGCGTTCATCTTCAAGGTCATTTAAGCATGAGATATACCTCTTCACAGTAGGCCAGTCAGCAGGTCCCAGTTCCTCATCATCTCCAAGCTCGCCAAAAGCCTCTAACGCTTTGTTCAACATTTCATACTTTGTATAATTAAGGATGCGTTTCTGTCATTAATCACAAGAACATAAAGGCCACAACCAAAGATAACTGCAAGAGAAGATTTTAAATCAAAAGAACTTTTCAAATATTTAGGCAATTCAGAAGATCTCCTTTGTGTTTCACTCTCTATGGTTCCATAAATGTGTACGTGACTGCCAAGTGCATATGAATTTAATGAGCATCAAGGATGCAAGCGGTTTATAGCCGTTGAAATCCCATGATCAAAAGGGGTATTTGCTGATTATCCACTAGTGGTTCATGGGCATTTAGTGGCTAGAATCACGTGGGTATATTATAGGGTGGCCTATTATGCCTAAATCTAGGATCTGTCAAGGACTAACCCTTAGATGGTACACATCTCTAGGTTGTGTTTCTCTGTTGCCCTTGGAATTCTCAAGCAAACCCTCCACATTCTTGTCCTTACTGCTTATATGACAAGCTAATCACATTCATGGTTTAGTCGCACATGCCTTTCACCTCACCAAGTTTACAGTCCATTGCTAGATTCATCTCCTCAAGCCTATGATGCACTAATGTTTTGTTTCTGTAAATCTATGGTCTGTATATTCTGTGAGCCGTATCATACTCCTCAAGGGTTGTTTGTGTGACATGGGTATTGTTGATTGTAGCAGATTTAAGGTGGTGATTTCCTGATCTAGTAAGGTAGGGAAGAAATAAAAGAAGGATGCTGGTGTTAAATGCTAAGCAGGCCCTAAATATGATAATTAACATAACCTTGGGAAAAAAAAAAAAAAAAGGCCTGACTTGCAAAATTTCAACGCCCTATTCTCTTTTTCTTCTGGGTTCGACTTACTTTCTTTTGGAACTCTTTTTTCCCTTTTCTCTTGTGATCACTATATGAAAATTATGAAAAGAGTGATAAGAAAACCAAACTTAGGCGCCAAACAGTAAGAAGTGATAGGATTTAGCTTAAAGCATTCTAACCTCTATCATAAGCTAAGAATCACAATTAATAAAAGAGAGGGTCTTTGGGCTTTACAAATGCAACTTACAAGCCAAAATTTAAAATTTTACCCTAACGAAGCCTTAGGGATGATGATCCTTGGCTTTGCAACGGACTGAAGCAGAAGAAATCATGCAAAATAAAAAATAATAATTAAAAAAAAGGGGTGAAAATGTTGGAAAACAGGTTTTGGGGTGAACAAAAGTTGCACCCAAGGAGTTCTTCCAACATGCGATGTTGCATCCTGTGGTAGTTGGCAATGAGGGTCAGTGTGGATAAGACACATTCTATTAAGAGAACACAGTGGTGGTGATGGTTCAGTGATTCAACAGCAGGATCTATGAAATCCAGATTTGCAACGAAAAGTTTAGGGGTTTAGATGATATTTTGTGATTTTCAGGCAACAACCAAGCTCTAATGCCAAATTGATGTGAAACGGGAATTGAGATAAGAGAAAAGGAAGAGATACTGAAAAACACTAAAACTTGATTCAATTCATCAAAAAGGTCTAAACCTTAGGCCCATTGATAAAGCCCTAGGTATCATTATTCAAAATAAAAATTCTGATCCAAATCTAATAAATCCTAAAAGATTCCATAAAATTTAAACCAAAATTCTGAATAGGATAAGATAATCCTATAGACCTTACCTTATTCTAAAACAAAGAAAATCTAACCTCGAAAAAATAACATAGAATAGTTCAAATCAAAATCTTAAAACACAAATCTTAATAGACCGTAGAGATTTCCATCACCTATATTTTCTCTCTTTTCATCCCCCTGTTCTATAATTTTCTAACAGTTCGCTGAGACATTTGCCTAAGAAAATAAATCTATGAGCAGGTATCCATAAAAAACAGAATACAAATTTCAAAATAAACACCATATAGCTAAATATCTCAAAGATAAGTATTTAAACAGCATTTAGAATATGACATATCAAAGCGTTTCATCTTTTGAGATGAGGAGATAGCTTGCATCCAGAACATCAGAAAAAGCCAGACCTTAGCTGCAGATAATCTATCCATGTCAAGGAAGTGTAAAAGAAACTGAGTGGTCGAACCATTCACAGTAAGAGTCAAGAACACAATTCCACCAGTGAAGAATAGAAACTGCAAATATGAAGAATCCCACAGTCAATTAAACAAGTAACTTAAATGCCGAGGAGTTCTCAATTTGAAATGAGCTCGAATTATATAGATGATTTGCATCAGAGATTTCAGAAACGTTTTGCCCATAAATTTCGAAACTGAATGTGATCAATACTTGGAATTGTTCACATACCAGTGTTCCTGTATCTGAATTCAACTCAGCTGATCTGCCACTGGAACGCTAAAAGAAAAAAAGTTACATCATTAGAAAATTAGGCTACAAAATAAAGAGAATGCCTGTGAATGTTACCCTCATGAAAGCATATTTTCCCATTGTTTTTCAGGGGACTATCACATTGGCGTGAAATTTTACCCTTAGAATTAATTTTTTAGTGAATATTGATGGAATGTAACCAACTTTATGGCATATCTTTAAGTTAAACTATTTAATGAACCTTAAGCTTAGAATTTCATAAGGATCTTAAAGTAGTTTACTCTAAAATAATTGTATAAATCTACCCACAGAATCATCTTGCAATGATCTTGGTAGTAATTAACAGAAAATCAATTTTGCACCGCAAGTCCATGTATACTTGCCTTAACTGACAATGATAATGACAAGGCAACTGCGCCTCGCAATCCTGCCCAGATAAGAATTGCAGCTTCTTTCCACTCCAAACCATATCCAAAGTAACGTAGGAAGGGAAAAAGTATTCCAACTACTATGCACCTAGATGCTTGAACATAAGCATAGAGAAGAAAGAGGTAGGCCCATGATTTTCCTGTGGCGAATACATTAGCTTGGAGTCACTCCTCAAGGTTTACAAAGTGGATAAGACTTCTTACACTTGGTAACCAGGGGAAAACAGAGGCCTTCTTACAAGAAAGGGAAGCAAATGACAATAACAACAAGAGCATCAAGAAAAGCATCAGCTTAACCATTAAAGCATCTCGGTTGAATCATTCTTATCTCAGTGATGTTGTGTTACAGAGTAAAGAAACATAAGAAAGTTAGGAGAAGCATAGACAAGAAATCCAAAAGAAAAGGATGGGAACAGAAGGAAGAGAACAGGATGGTTAACTGATAATTTACCCTCCCCCTTTCAATAAAGCTCTCTTCCACAATCTCTTGAATTGGGGAATTTAAAAGAAAATAAAAAATAAGGATTTTATGAGATTCATTGAAAATACTTCATTACCCTTCCCTTATTAAAAACTACCAGTGAAAGGTTTCAATTAAACCCTCCCCCCACCCAAGCATAACCAAAAACACTTTCATCAATAATCAATTTGGTGATAAAGAATGAAATTCCATCTGCATGTATTAAGCATTATATAGGTAAGTTCAATAATCTTAATCCTACTAAGACAAGTAAACCAAACAAAAGAAATCCTAATTTATCAGCATATACGTTCGGTACAATTTTCCACATGTAATGCTCAAACAAAAATTTTGTACAAATGATGATTCAACAAGGATAAAAGTAGAAGTAAACTACAGAACATACAATATACTCTTCCGGTCCTTAATATAAGACCCATTTAACTAATTTGATTAGATTAAGAAAATTAGATAAGTTAGTTAATTATAAGAAATGTGACACATTTTTCCTAAAACACCATAATCATCTTTCTTAATACCCCCTTCCTCTTTTCTACTTGATTATGGTTGAGGGAGTATCCATAGGGGTAATTTAGAGAAAATTGATAAATATGAGAAATGGGTCTTATATTTAGAACCAAAACCAACTCAACAATTGGGTCTTATATTAAGGACCGGAGGAGTATATATTCATTATTATATAGTTTTTTAACGACCACAGCTGTAAAATGTCACTGCTTGAGATTTCTGCAAGGGACAGGCAAATGTGCCAATGGCTAATTTGAGTTTAATCTCATTACCCTTCATCTTTTTCTGTCATTGATGGAAAAAAAACAGTGTCATTACTTTTATAGTGAAGAGCAATAGCAAACTAAGGCCCTGTGGGCTCCATGACCAATAGAAAATGGCTAAGTCACATGGTGTCTGAGGTGCATGCGAGAGGGGGTTTATATATTGTGGGTTTTGGGTCAAGATGGGTAAAGAATAAAGAGTAACGCTTGGGACAGGAAGATGACTCCGTGTGTGTTTATTTCCAGAATTGTAGCCTATTTACATAAACTTGCGCTCTAGCACAATCATAATATGATTCCAAAGAACTCCTGAGGGGATTCCATCAGGACCTAATATCCTCCTGAAAGAAAAGTAAAAGTTTTGAAGACCTCTCATCTCTTTCCTTCTCTGAGTTGAGATTTCCATTTCCCTAGATATGACAGACAGAGGAAAGACAAATGCTTGTAGAATGCAAGTATAATATTCTCTATTGAGCTTGAGATGCATGAACATCACACACTCATATATGAATATATAATATTTTACCGATTACGACCACCTATTAGCATATAAAAAGATTCCCGGAATGGCTTTCCTCTTTTAGATAACGGGGTAGAAGAAAATAATGCTACAAACATCCAAATAGAGTTCAATAAGTGAAAAGTACCATCAGCAAAAACATTGTAACCATTAAGGATGCCTTCAGCTATAAGAACTCCACTGCCAAAAAAGAAAAAAAAAAGAAAAAATCAGTTAAAAATTTTAAAAAATAATATATGTTAAAGTTATGCTTCAGTTGTTTAAAATTTTGTTCAACCAGAATTAATATATATAAATATATTCATTAATTTGAAAAAGACCTGAGCAGCCTATTCAAAATCTCACATCAGTGGATTAATTTTATTTGAAAGTTGGGTTGAGTACTAACCTCAATATGAAAATTAATGTATTAGCAATATAAGCAACCATTTCCCTGGGAAAAAGAAAGGATTGAAAAATGATTCACTTTCTGAAACAGATAATAAAGGAAAATATGAATGGCATTAAAACAAATGTAAGAATTGACACTGGCATAGATAAGGGACATGACACAGATGCCAACATTGTGACAATGTAAAATAGAAGTGTCCATTGATCCAACACATGTTAGAAACAGGTATGGCTCCTTTTCTAAAATCTTTGTGCTTCATACGTAGAATGAGTATTGTAACTTTCAAAGCCGGATTCTTCTGCAGTAACAGTTGCAGCACTGCTAGAGTCACAAGCCTATCATCATCTTATCCATATTTAGACAAAAAGTATTTGGAGAAAACATAAGAGAATAATAGGGCTTTAAACTTATGTCTAAAGTAAACAGAAAACCAACAAGTAGCAAGAATGAGTAGCCCTTTAATCTAAAACTATTTATTAAGGAAATATAAAGTCCAAGAAGGAGAGCATGAATAACAAACTATAAGAGTAATGGGTTACAAATGATAATAAGAATCTTGGCAAGGCTGTAAAAGGAACTGACTAAAAGATAGGAGCTGAGGTCAAGAAAATAATTTATTCCCATCAAAGGTGCAAGCAGAGAAACAAAGAATGCAAGAGTATCAACATGCTCTAGCCCGGAAGACACCACTATGATATACTAAATGTTCTATGTCATTCCTAAACCCTATCATAGGAGGTCTTGCATGATATTCTCAATCCTATCAAGAACATAAACAAGAATTCCAATGAGAAAGCAAAAGAAGGTGATACTGAATGAACTGAATGATGGAACCCGCCAACTGCTGCAACCAAAACATACAGGATGAAGCACAAGGGAGTAGCAAAAGGGCACCGAGGGGGAACTAGTGGTCCAAAAGAAAGCACAAAGGTTAAAAACCAGATAAGATAGAAAAGTAGAGGGGCAAAAGAAGGTAGTTGTGATAAAAAGGCAGGAGGGAGCAGTTAAGGGCTGTTGACAGGGTATACAAAAAGAAAAGGCTGAGGAGAAAGAGGAAGAGAATTTTAGTCGGGTTTTAGCCTTTAGGTAGAAAGCCAACCCATCAAAAGGTAGAAAACTGTACTGCTCTTGTGGTTCTAGTACTGCATTGTTGTGCTGTTAATGCGTGTTTGTTTAGTGAGTATTCAATGACACTGTAATATGCCTTCACTCTATCATTGTCAATTCTTAAAACAATTGAAATTTAAAAATTAAACTAAAAATCTGGCTCCATTGACAGTTTAAGCTTCACGAAATATAACATGCCCCTATAATTTATATAGACAAAGCACAAGCCCATACCAAAAGTGATGCAAGCTTTGTTGTCCATCACCCTTAAAAGCTGTCCTCGCAAAGGCAGAGTAAAACCTGCTCAACAGTTTCAATAACAAGATTTCTAAAGTTCAAGTGATAAAGATGCTTCATACAGAAGTTCAACTTACATCCCCAGTGTCATCACTGTCAAAACGCCAGAAAGATCAGCACCTTCTTGAGCCTATCAGGAAAAAAATTACCATTGAAGTTTTCTATAGACAAATATAGACACTATGCAACAATATAAATGGGCTGTTTGTGCAGTTTCAAACTTTTAATACTTTCAACAGCACATTTTTGTCTTTTTCTTTTTCCTAACTTTTGCTTTCCCTATTTTTCTTAACATAAGCCGTGCTAAAATGATTAGAGCCCAAAGGCTTGATGCAATCACAAAATACTGCAATAACACTTCAACAGGGTGAGAGTTGTGAGAAGATGTGAAGACATGGATGATGTCATCCTGGTTTAAAATTTTTTTTACACAAATTAGCAAAACATTTGATATTTAATTCATTTTAAGTTCCCCAAGTTGAATATCGTATATGCAAACATTTCAACTTACTAAAACAAGCAACCAGGTCTGAAAGGCAACTTACAGTGTAGAAAGCAACATAGCTAACAGTCAGTGTTAGAGTGATCTCTATCACTGTATCATTAAAATAAATCCAAGCCACAAAACAGATGCTATCCCAAAGGCAAGACCCATTCCTACACTGGACCAAGGAAATAATTATTTAAGTAAGATGAAATTTTGCAAACAATGCAATAAAGAAGAAGGTGAAACCTACGCTCCAAGAGAAACTTGTGCTAGAAATTTGATTATGGACTCCCAGTTGAAGCTCTCTCCAAGGACCATCCGAAAAAATAGAGTATAGACCACAATTGCCGTTCTGGACATGAAAAATGTAAGCACTTTCAAAAACAAAATATGTAAAGGACACAGAATCACCACATGCACAAACAATAACATGGTTATATCTTTTAGGTCTTTAAGCCACTTCCTCAACAAATAAGAAGAAAAATGGAATAAGAGTGAAATCATCTAAATTTGAATACCCGTCGTTCATCAAGGATTCCCCTTCAATTATTGTACTCAATTTCTTGCTGGCACCAAGCTCTTTCAACAAAGCCACAACTGCTACAGGATCAGTCGCACTTAGAAGTCCCCCAAGCAATAGTGATGTTTTCCAACTCCAGCCATATGGAAAAGTCAACTGCATTATGATATAAAATTGATTAAAAAATGACATGGAAGACTAAACCTAAGCACATAAATTCATATACCTTCAAAACAGATCCAAGGCAGAAGGTTGATACAACAACACCTGGACCAGCTAGTAATATCATTTGTACAATACACCTCTGCGGCAAAATTCAAGAAGAAAAGAAAATCAGACAGCTTAAAGCTGGTAAATAAGCATAATACAGCTAATAAATTCATTACATTATAGCACCACTGCTAGTCACTCATGTAATCTTGTCTGAGTTTCCAATTTCTTGGTTTCCATTTTAGAGTCTCACTACACAATCATGCAAGATAGCCTTTTCTTATTAAATTTAAAATAATCCCATAAATAAAATATGCAAAATTTTCAGGCTCAATTTGTCGACTCATTTCACATTTTTTTTAGTTTCAGTTTTTGTTATTTTTCATTTCTGAGACGAAGAGAATATTGAATTTCACTGCAGTTGGAGGAAGGCCTGTCAACAAATAGAAAGCAATACAACACAAAATAATAGATGAGTCAGGGAAATTGGAGATGCTAGTAAATTAAGGAGAAAAGGATCTAGTTCAGAAACATAGTTGAAGGCAGCATTTTAACAAAAGATTTATGTCTTTTTAAGTCTGAGAAGGATGGGATACATCTATTGCCCGTGTTAGACCCATCCTGAGGTTTAGGCCATTAAAGGATAAGGTTCTAAAGCATACATAAATTTAGTTCTTCATTTCACCAAAAAATAAATAAATAAATTTAGTTCTTCACACTTCTGTACCTGTCGTTTTCCCCTTCTTGCAAAACCCTCAAGGCTTGTCCTACAAATTTTCCCTAATCACTATCAAAGCCTAAAGTTACTATTTGCATGTATTATCTGACAAGTGACAGCCCACACGAAAGCTTTTATTCTAGACTAGGATGCATAATGTCAAAGATAAAAACATAGTAGTTTAAGCTTCAAGATTAAAACTTGGTTCTCCATACAGTAGCAAAGTCACTTCAATCGTCCTCATCACCATTCTCCTAACTAGGTTACGTTTTAAGACAAGAAAAGAGTGGCCATCTGTCTTATCCATGCTTAAAACTTACAGGCAGCAGTCTTTCAACTTTCCGTGAGAATGCATGTTAAGAGACAACAAATCTCCAAGTATTCACCTAAGAACTTGAGCTTACAATGAATCACATAAACTGAAGGGAAGGAGATCGCAAAAAAGAACAGGAAACATGGAAAAGTACAAACTGAATAGAAGAAAATATTAGCCCAAAGAGTTCTCACATCCTTCAGCATGTCCCTCAAACTAACCTTCTCAATGCGCTCAAACCCATAAGGAAACAATTAAGTCATTCGTATCCCATTAAAAGTACGAACATAAAAATTTCTTGCTAAAGAGTCTAGGATTATGCACCCAAATAAACAAGTCCCCCAAAAACCCTCGGCTTTCATGTTCAGTTAGTTTTTCTCTGCTGGATGATTAAACATTCTTCTGTCTTTCCTCCTCTACCTTTTCGAATGACAGGACCTTTTATCTATATTGCCAACAACAGGAACTTGTTTACAATAAATTGTTTTGAAGTGATATCATTCAGCTTTCTTCTTTTCTATTTTATATAGAAGGATATCTTGTCCTTCATATCATTCTTTTACTTTTCTATTCAGTACTTCTTTCCTCTCTCTATTAATTTAATTAACAATAAATCAGGGGCTTCAAAACTTAGGAAAAAACCAAATGTACTGCAGTTTTCAACTTAAATTTAGGAAAGCATAAAATTAGTTCATAAATTATTCATAATTAGGTGAGTGAATTTTTACAGACGTCAAATATAATGAATAGATGTTCCTGCACATAATCATGCAAGAGATACCATTGCATGCACGAATACATGGGGAAGGGTCAAGCACAACAGTCTGAGATTATCATATTGTAACTCTAAATACAACTACAGATGCTCCAAGGAAAGAAAACAGTAAAGAAACCTTAATTTGGTGAACTTCCATTGAGAATGAGCTCTCAAAAAGGAGGGCAGGAAGGAAAACAGCTAACAGAAGATCTGGATCAATGGTTGACCCTGCATATGGAAATTGCTAATATCTAATTGTTTTGAACAACAAGCAGGAAAAACCAAAGATGCTTAAGTTGTTTTTCTAGTGGTACGAGAAGTTGATTCAACAGATATAATTTTTTAGCCAGGAAAAGTTCCCAGCTCCAAATGTTCAGAAGTCAAAGAAAAGGAAGCTGCTTATACAGTGGCACAAGAAGATCATCAACGACAACCTAGTTTTTTTCAATTCAGTTAATATAATGATGCTAGCAGAAGGAAATAACAAGACGACAAAATATTTTAGAGAAGGAATTTCCTTCTCCTCAGGTGTAATCTAGTGCCGTCTTTCTAATGCATCCAACAAGGAAGGCAACCTGACTAAGAGAATATTCAAACAAAAAAATGATGCTTAAGACAAAATCAAGTTACAATTCCCGAGAGTTTAAATCAAGTTCTAATCGCCAAGAGTTTGAGTTATCTCCATTGGCATGTACATAGAGTTCGAAATAACTAAAATGAAATGTTGTCCAAACTTACAAATACGAATTCCATTGCCAATCTTTCCCAGTTGATGATGAGTACTATATTCTGTTCAGAAGTCCAATGCTCGTCAGATAACTTACTCGTAATCTTAAGAATAGGCAAAATCAAAAGACACAACCAAATATGCATAAGAATAAACAAAGAGTAGCTTGTTTTGACAACCTGAAGAAATCTGGAAGTGCCAAATTCACAATAGGAAAGTTTTAAGATGTCCATAGACCCAAGGTGCCTTTAATGGACCAAAGAATGGAACAAAAAGAACTACTTAAGCTTTATGGATAGACATGATAATCAATTAAGAATGCTGACAAGCTAACTTAGCCAGATAATTTGAAAATGAAGAAAACGAGCACACTATGTAAATTGATAAAGGACTCTGGAAATCACTTTGTTTGGCATATTAGACACCCGTAATTATCATAAAAATGGATTTTGTTGCTTTTACATTAGATCAATCGAAGATTTTGTCTGAACTAATAAAACTATAATAGTACAGTTGTGCTTTTTGACACAATAATGACTATATCACACATTTTGTCTTCACAACCATCACCTTGGTGACATCACTTACATTTACCCGATGTCTAATCACCGTTTTTCTATCTTCTGAATTCAAATATCACATGCATAAATGATACATGCGCTGTTTTATCTATTCATTAATCCTAGGTCAGAACTGCAAATGTCACATTTTTAGGAACTAGAGTTGTTACTGTTAGCATTCAAAAACTCGCGTTTTTGACATGTTTTACAAGCAAAGTTTCTTAAAAGAGCAATGAAAGAACTCTGGCAACTTGCATGAAATAAATATATAAAAATAAGCATAAAATTAAATAAGCTTATAGATTAAGCATATAAATGTAATATAAGACCCAAAGAGTTAGAAATTGGAAAAACAGAAATTGCCAGAAAGCAACTTTAGAATTAAGTAAAGATTCATAGAGGATGAAGAAAAAGAAACATTGCTTTTTGCATCTTTTTGTAGATTTAACTGAAAAATGCGCAGGGGAGAAGGAATGAGAATTATTCCTTATCACCTATTCTGACTTGAACTACTCTCTAGATCTGCTTCAAGTATGATGAACAATATCATGATGGCATGTCGATGGCATATGAAGCAACAGTACGAGTTTATTTAGATCAAGAGAAAGATTGAACTGGATCAATCATACAGCCGTTGGTGTGCGTCTACAAACAAACTATTTGGTGTCTCGCACGTCTGTTACTGATTTGTTAGTTTCAGGACTTAGATTAAAGAAAAAGAGGTTCTCACTGCCTAATTTATGAAATCAGTTCTTCAAATGTCATGAATAAAATATTGAAGGCAAATTAAGATCAAAAGTCCATGATCATCGGGGATTTCTTTTTTCTCTTTCTATTCTATTTGAGACCAGATGTTTTCTAGCTCCCAGAAGCTTCTTGCATCAGCTTCATACTTCATTATTTTCAAACCTCTGTTGCTTATAACAACCCAGAAAAAAAAATTAATGATATAAATTTCAAATCCAGTATTGAACAGTTCAGAATGCCGAAGGAGGACAGCAAAATTTGTCACAAAACAAGAGAAGCAAGCAAAGACTGGGGATGAAGAATGATCAGAAAGCGAACCTAATGATCCAAGGCCAATGCCAATGATGAGCAGAGCAACAGTATAAGGGACTCTGGTACCACGCAAAATATGCCTACAAGCAATTCCCAGAGCCAGACTGACTCCTACAAATATTACTGCATCTGTTGGATTCAACTCAGCTTCCGGAGAAGTAGAATCCGAAGTAGAATTTTCTTCGGCCATTATTCTGTAAGGAAATAGCATCTCTGTCACTGCCGCCATTGGAACTAATTAAGGCAGCTAGAGATGAGGAAAGTTTTCAAAGCGAAAGTAGTAGTTCAGCTTAATGATGATCGCAGAACGTGGGAGAGAAGAAGACAAGCAAAACAACAACGGCCTATAGACACGCCCCCCTCCCCACCAGGACTCCCCCGCGTCACTGTCTAAAGGCGCCAGCCACGGCGGCCATGTACTTGTTTATGATATAAAATATCGAACAAGACGACAAAACAATGCTTATATGAGATTAAGATCCGCATTTGTCAGTATATGTGATCTAAATTTTGTTACCGAATACCCCACTCACATTAACAACTCATTATTTAAACAGAAAATCTTGAAAAAAAAATTAAAAATTATTAAATCTCAATCTCAAATCAAGATTATTTTCTGTACTTTAACTTGTTTTGACTATGCTTAACTTCAAAATAACAACGCTGGAACTGTTGATTTGGAATTTAATTCTCATCGCATTAGAAGGGTATCGATTTATTTTGTCCATTAATCTGCAACTCTTTTTTTTTTTTTTTTTGGTCTGCTAATCTGCAACTCTCTACTCATACAAAGATATACAATTTGTTAGCTTAATTAACGTAGAAGAAATTACCCTTTTAGATTGGCGCAGTTCATTGTCACTCCCTCCTATTTTTGTCCTTTTCATAAAAGCTTTACATATTTCACAATATAATATATTGTAGGAAAAATTACAAATAAAGAGTCCCTAACATGTGAAATTATAATTTGAGACCCTTAATTTGAAAAATAGCAGATAAAGACCCAGTTCTATATTACAAATATGAAATTTTGGTGAAATTTCTGAAATGCCTCTCAGCCAAATTGTGATTTAATCTGTTGAAGTTGTTATTCGTTAGAGTAAACTTGTTATTTTCCATAGTCAACTTGTCATTTGGCAAAAGGATATTTCAGACATTTCACCAAAATTTCAGACATTTCACCAAAATTTCATATGAAATTAGGTCTTTATCTGCTATTTTTCAAATTAAGAGTCCTAAATTACAATTTCATATATTGAAAGGTCTTATCTGCAATTTTCTCTATATTTTATTATTCCCTCCAATACTTAACTAATTATAAGATTTTATAACTAATTAATCAAATTTTCTGACTAATAATTTCTATTGAGGCGTGATTTTGATATTTTATCAGAGGAAACTAATTTCATTAATTTATGTAAAATTACTGCTGATCGCTTATAAAAATAACAACGTGAGGGAATATAATTTAATGGTCGAAGAAATTTCATGCCAGTAACGCAAAACTTGAAGGAATTAGATGCTATTCTTCCTTTCTGTATATCGTAAATTGTTTTAGATTTGTTATTAATTATGTTATATATTTTGGAAAAAAAAGTAGATTTTAAAGCTTTTCCATATCCGAGGTGAGGATTGAACCCTCAACACCTGGTTAAGGGAGGATGAGCTCCTACCACTCAACCATACCCCCCGGGTTAGTATAAACAATGCTTTAGCACGTAGTTTAGTAACCTAATCTCTGCAAGTGATTTGGATTTAAACGCTAACTAATTTTAGCGGCAAAAATAAAAGCATTAATTTTAGGCAATTTGATTCAATTTCTTTCAAAATATTACCACCTGGCCCTTGTTGTTTATAAAGTCATACACGTAATTAACAGACAACTAATTTCTTATGTAATCATCCATTTATTTATTTCGGTTTACAGGGACGTTTCCACTTAATTATACGTTCTTATTAGAATATTTAGTGTTCTTATCCTTTGGACCTACTCTTTGATCGACAACTTATCTCTACGTTTTGTTTTTCTTTTCGCCAACCAACTAATATACAGGCTGACTACTGCGCAAAATATAATTGTTAGAAAATAATTAAATACTCTTCCTTTCCTTGGCGGAGATGAGTAACTAATTCTCAAGAATTAAAAATGTAGTCAACCGTTGGTTTATGTTTAAAATATAATTATTGTTGGCAAAAAAATGTTTAAAATATAATTATTTAAATAATTACCCCCATTTAATAATTAGTTTATGGTTTTTAATAGTTAATTAATCTCATCAATAAATATTCCATTCTAGTGAGGGTATAAAAAATTATAAATGCTCCGGACAAAAGGTTATTATTTCATATAAATAGAACTAAGAGACCTGTAAAAAAAAATAAGTAAATAAAAATTGGTCTTAGGTAATATTATCTCTCATCCTTAATATAAAAGTTAGTTCATTAATTTGAGTAATTTAAGAAAGTTTGTTAAATTAGTTATTTGTAATAAACAGGTGTTATCTTCTCTAAAATGCTCTTTTTAATTGTGTATATTAGATAAAACTACTATTTGATGAAATATTTAACATATGTAACTACTACAAGGACACTTTAAAAGAAATAGATCAATATGAGAAACAAAACAGATTGTATCTATATTTAGAACCAAAATGAATGTCAAACTTTTATTTTAAGGAAGTACTGTATTGGTCCTTAATATAAGAGTTAGCCTAACTTTCAATTTGATTCTAAATATAAGATGTTAATCTACTTTGTGTCTCGTGTTTATCACTTTGTTTAAAGTAGTCATTGTAGTAGTTGCGCATGTTAAATGTTCAATCAAATGATGGTTATAGTTAATGCACATGATTAGTAAGGATATTTCAGAAAAAATAACTACTAATTATTACAAATAATTAACTCAGTAAACTTTTTTAATTTATTTAGATTAATTAACCAACCCTTATATGAAGGATCATGATACTATATATATTGCATTACGAGAACGTTTTGTCACCTACTCTTCAATAGGATACGGGCAGTGTAGTGTTCGGGGTGGTATTTAATCTTAATCAAAAGTATATGTTATCTTATCAATTCATTGTATAATGATTTCGGCCATCTTCAATGTTGGATTGTTAGTTTTTTTTTAATGGAATCACACCCGATTTGTGGGTTTTGCTTTTGCAGCTTTTGGATCTCAATTATTACCATAATAATCTTGTGTTTTTTTAATATAATTTGCGTGCCAGCTATTCAAATGGCCCTTTTTTTTTTAATATTATTGGAGATCTTTGGATTCTTTCGGCAGCACGATTTCATCCCTTTTAAGGTTTCCTAGGGAAAATTATTTTTGAAAGTTTTCTTAGTTTTATTAATAATATATTTCAAAGATGTTATTTTTTTAACTAAACCTGCGTGTCTAAACAAAAGGGGAGAAAATACTCATCTTTAATTTAAAATTGTTAAATTCAAGTTAGCTAGGTGGTGAAATCATGAGAAATTCGTAAAAAAAGATCTTATAAATTAAAAAATCACAAACGGGGCCTATTCATAAAAATAGTTATTATTTTCTTATCAATTGTTGTTAAAACCAATACTAATATTGTGACGAGTCTCTATTTATAATTTTTCTATTTTTAAGATATCTTTGTGATTTTTCCTAAAATCATTAATTTTTTATGACCAGCCCTACCATCATTAATTACTTCTTGGTTTGAAAATCGTTCATTATTTAAACAAACCATGGAAAATAAATCACAATTGTTATATACTACCCGGTCTTAAATATAAAATTTGCTTTAAATATAAAATTACAAGTAAATTTTATATTTAGGACCGAAAGAAGTATGATAATTTAGTTAAAACTTAGAAGAAGTCTCTCATTCATTTTAAAAAAAAAAGAAAATCAATATAGAATCCTAATGAAAGAGCATAGAATCATTGAAAAAGGGTCTTATCTCTCAATAGCATAACTTTTGTTATCATTTCATATCCCAAAACTTATCATTCACTTGTTATGAGATTTTATGATAATTATATTCCTTCTTTAAAATTACAGTGATTTTTTTTTAAATGGGAAAAAGAAGGATTCAAACAGCAGATTGAACTATTGTACTGAGCTTATTATTAATATTTGAATTTGAATCTGGCTATATATGTATATTCAACATAATCAACCATATGAACCGGCATGATAAGTAAGGTCATTAGATGAGATGATTGGTGTTCAAGGTATAAGAATTATTTGTAAAGAAAGCATAATTAAGATAACACAAATTAGAGCGGGTATATATTCCTAAACACGTGCTTTCTCCTGTGAATTCCAACGTAATTGATTGGAGCTGGGACTCTACCTGCGGAGGCATATTATATTGGTGATTATTATAAGTTTATAACTATTAAATGAAGGAAACCAACCAATGACCAATTCACATCGTATCAATGTGTCATGTGCTTCTCCTTTTTTTTTTTTCCCTTTAATTTTTTATTATTTCAAAACGATGCTGTCCCATAACGCGTGAAATCATCAAGTTATAATCCTCCCATCTCCAAATCTTGATTCACTTGCTACACTTGTTACCAGTTTCAATTTTTAATATAAAAATTAGTTAACTAATTTAGATAGATTCAAAAAAATTTACTCTTCTGCTTCTAAATATAAGACCCTTATACATATTACAAAAAATGTTTTATATTTAGGACCGAATAAGTATTAAATTACTTATTTATAATAAGTATGTGTTGACTTTCCCAACATATTATTATTAATCATGTGTATTAGTTAAAACTATCATTTAATGAAACATTTAAGATGTGTAATTACTATAAGAACTATCATAAGAAAAAAAATAGATAAATATAAAGACAACATGTTTTGAAGTTTTATGTTTAAGACCAAGTTAAAAATCAAACTAACTCTTATATTAAAGACTGGAGATAGTATTTTAGTTATTTTCCATGTAACTTTTGGGATAGCATAAAAGTATCATTATTTTTTATACACACTTATAGGTAATATTATTACATCAGATATAATTATGTCAGGTTTAAATAAATTTGTTAACAATAACTAACCAAACTACAAACTCGGTGAAAATTTGAGCACAAAAATAATAATGTGTTACCATCTATACATTCATTCATTCGCGCTGCATCATTTATATATTACTAAAATAAAATTATGACTCCAGTAACCCACGTTTAATTTGATTGAGTCCCAAAACAATATGCCCCGGCTTAAAAAAGATTTATGAAACATGAAACAATAAATAATTACATACTACTTCTGGTCCTTAGACCTTAATATAAGAGTTACTTGGATATTTAATCTGGTTCTAGATATAAAATTTTAATCCCCTTTATCTATCATATTTATCCATTTTGTCCTGAAATAATCTCTATGATAATGGCAAATTTTAATGAGTTTTTATCAAGTGGTAGTTCTAATGCACATAATTAATAGTGATATTTTAGAAAAGACAATATGTATTTATTACAAATAGCTAACTTAACTAATAATTTTTTTTAACATTTATAAATTAGTTAATAACTCTTATATCAAAGACCTACATAGGTAGTATATATTGACATTACATAAAATTATAAATTATGAGTGTGAAAAGATTCAAAATTTTATTTTTAAGATAAAATATACCTTTTCATTTTAATAGTCTATATATAAAAATCCTTTTCCAGAAATTTACATCTTACAGTAGTCTTTTCTTTTTGAAAAAACAATCCAGTCCTTTATAAAACTATATATTTGCCCAATTTGATCCAATCTACCTTTTAACCCTATTTTATTTTATAAATTAAAACTAATGTTTACTGGCAACCAGAACTAATTTTCGTTAAGATATTATATTAAGAATGACGAGGGGGCTCCTCCATAGCACTTGTTTAAAAAATTAAAAGAAATTAAATAACTGTATACAGGACTCGTTTATAAAAATTGTTGTTATTTATTTATTAATTATGATCAAAATAATACTAACATTATAGCAGGTTCCTATTTATAATTTTTTTGATTTTCAAGTTTTTGTAATGATTTTTTCAAATAAAAATATGTTAAAGTATATTTTTAATTATTTGACTTTACATAAAATTTCAACTTGGTTGTTAACTTTGAAAAGTATATTTCTAATTTATTAACTCTAAAACTGTTAATAAAAATGTTAATATTGAAATCTTGAATATTTATAAATATTTTCAAACCCTAATATATTAAGTTTAATTTTTAAAATAACTATTATTATCATAAAAATTATTATTTAAGACTAATGATTTTAAAATTAAAAAAATATTTTTTTTAAAGTTAAAAAGACCAACGTCACCCAAGTTAGGTGTGTTAGATAATAAATTTTAATCTAGCTACGATTTCTTGCCACCTTTTCCAACGAGTCTCTCTTGTTTGTATAATTGTATCCGCTGAATTGCAATATAAAAATGGTAATCGAGTACTACTCATACTCAAGATCCAAAGTCTTTTGTTTAATTTTTTTTTTAAACAATTGGCAAATGATCCAATCCAAATTCCTCAGTGACAGCTCAGGTTTTTGTTTTCTTTTGTTGTTTTTTTGGGGGGCTAAAGTCAAAATATTTTGTGATGAATTTAGCAATCAGCATCCTAAAATATTTTTTAAAATATATTTGGTATTTTAAAATATTTTTTTGTGTGGATTTAATACTTTAAAGTATTTTTTTATGCATCTAACATTTAAAAATATTTTTTGATACATCTAGGATCAAGATAAAAGAATATTTTAGAGTATTGGATGTTTCTAAAAAAATATTTGAAAATATTATATACCCTACAAAATACTTTAAAATGTTGAGTGTACCTCAAAAAATACTTTGGATGCTGGATTTTTTTTTTTTGGGTCTTTCTGTCTCTTTGCCAATGCATGGATCAAAATTCAAAATGCTGTTTTCTAATGTCATCCATCAATTTGGTCAATATAAAAATGGTAATCGAGTACCACGCATACTCAAGATCCAACGTCTTTTCTTTAATTTTTTTTAAACAATTGGCAAATGATCCAATCCAAATTCCCCAGTGACAGCTCAGGTTTTTGTTTTCTTTTGTTGTTTTTCTGGGGGGCTAAAGTCAAAATATTCTGTGATGAATTCAGCAATCAGCATCCTAAAATAATTTTTTTTGTGTGTATCTAATACTTTAAAATATTTTTTTATGCATCTAATATTTAAAAATATTTTTAGGTGCATCTAGCATCAAGACAAAACAATATTTTAGAGTATTGGATGTTTCTAAAAAAATATTTTAAAATGTTATATACCCTACAAAATATTTTAGAATGTTAAGTGTACCTCAAAAAATACTTTGGATGCTGGATTTTCTTTTTTGGTCTTTCTGTCTTTTTGCCAATGCATGGATCAAAATTCAAACTGCTGTTTTCTAGTGTCATCCATCAATTTGGTCAACTCCTCAGCAGTTTGCGTGCAAATGTAGAACGCCGCAACCTCACAATCTCAACCTCCAAGTCATCACTCGTTAGGGGTTAATTCTTATCTTCATTTCAAAATCTTTTTTTAAAATGTGTTAGGTATATGAATAGTACAATGACATAAGCCTTAAAGTCTATTGTGATCATAGTTATGTCATAAAAGATAGTGACTTGAAATATTCTTTTTAAACTCAGAAATCAACATATAATACTTTCGATCCTTAATATAAGAGTTTATTTGATTTTTATTTTGATCATAAATATAAGATTCTAATATACTTTTTTTATATTTATCAATTTTTTTCAAGATAATTCTTATAATAATGGTAATTTTAGTCATTATATTTGATTAGTAATGATATTTTAGGAAAAACAACATCTATTTATCACAAATAACTAATTTAACTAATTTTTTTAATTTACTCAAATTAATCAATTAGCTCTTATATTAAGAACCGGATGTAGTAGTATCTGATTCTTTCATAATTTATATATTGTGAAACAAATTATTGTTTGACAAAAAATAAGATAATATCATTATAATCCATATTGTAAATCACTTGTTAAGTATTTAATGATAATTTTCTAATTTTGCCTTTATTTAGTTTTGGTTAGAAAGAGGGGAAAAAAGATGATTCAAAGTTAAGAGAATTTTTAGAGCAAATAAAAGATGCAATTTAGTCAAAAAGCAATAAAATTAACATTATTTAATTTCCTATATAAAAAAAGATGATTCAAAGTTTTCCAAACACATTACTGATAGTCTATATTCGGTCCTATTAGATTAAATTTTAGTATTTATCATGCCCAAATGAAAATAGTTCTCCAAAAAGTATTGTTTACTTTAAGAGGATATTTAAATTTTTGATTTCATACTCAAATGTCAATAGTTCCTTTCATTAGACAGACACCATGCTTTTTTGCTCACTCAAGATTTTTTGATGTATTTTTATTGCCTAAAATGAATAGAATAAAATATGGTAATGGTCACTAAAATTTGATACGTCATAATTTCACCAGCCACACCAATTTTTTCAGTCGAAGAATTCATTTTTCTTCCTAACATGACGAAACTATGACCATACTGATGTATTCGTATTACTAGTATAACATAAAAAATAATATACTTAATGCCAGGTCTTGATAGAAGAATGCAAATTGTAATGCAATTTTATTCTAGACTTCCTTTTCAGCTTCAACGTATAGTGACCTGGCAAGTCGAGTGGGATGACACTTTCTTTTTTGTTTTTTTTTTGGGTACAAAGTGGGATCACACTTGAGAGGGCCTCCTTAAATTTTCTGTCCTTTAGGATTCGGCAAAAGGCCAGGAAGGGAGAGTGTGGAAGACAAGATGCCTGATCGGAATCTCCATTCTCAGTTCCAATCAAATATCACCTCATGTACTAAGTATAAAAATTAGCTGAATATTAACTTTAGTTTTAAATAATACCTCCAGTTCTTAATATAAGACCTTATTTAACTTTTATTTTGATCCTAAATATAAGACTCTAGTCCATTTCGTCTCTCATATTTATCTATTTTTTTCCAAAGTAATCCTTCTAACAATAATAGTTCTAGCCAATACACTTGATTAGTAAGAATATTTTAGGAAAGACAACACTTATTTGTTACAAATAACTAACTTAACTTCTTTCTTTAATCTCCTCAAATTAATCAATTAGTTCTTATAATTAGGACCAGAACTAGTATAAAACTTTAATTTTCTTTGTCTCACAACTTCATAATTTATTCTCTAAAATATAGATATCGGTTATGCATGTTGAGAGGCTGTTTAAAATGGTTTATAAATATTTTTTCTATTATAATTTACGGAATACTGCATAACTATACGTGAGAAGTTTTGCTTCGGCTTATGTTAAATATATTTATTGGTGATTTCAAACATAATGCCAAATGGGGCCTAATAAGTTTTCATCCAATGACAGTCATGCTTAAAAGGGTACTTTAAGAAAATCGACTCATATTTATTAAATAACTAATTTTTTTAATCTACTGAAAACTCTTATATGAAGTACTAGAAATAATAGTTTTTTACTGTAACTGAAAGTGAAAGGTCGCGGATTTGAGATTTTGGCATGTACCATCCGAATACTTATATTTTGATTAAATCGCGATTTTGAAAGTATTAACCAAACACTTGTATTTTGATTAAAACTAATAATAAAACCCTCAACGCTAACACTCATATTTTGACTAAAAATCAATTATGAAACTATTAATCATTAATTGAAAAAACTGGTACTAAAATCTTATGAGATAAGCATGCTTCCTGGTTTTCGTAAGTTAAACTAAACTGTTTTGTGTTGGCGAAGGTATTTTTCATCTTTTTTTTTTTTTTTGCTTTTTTTTTTGGCATTTTTTAGTTTTGGAATCCTCATCTTTTGGCAATACGATGAAACCATGGTTTTGGGATCAAATCATGGTTTGGGTCCCAAATTTGCCAAACATTGAGAAAAATTAACAAACCGCGGTTTTGGGTTAAAGCCTTGGGGGGTGTTTGGATAGAAATCAAACCATGATTTCAGAAGTGCTTTTACGGATTACGAAGTAAATATGTGGAGGTAGTTACCTCGTTTTGCGAAAAAATGATTCTAAAATCGTGGTTTTGGTTTTACCAAACACCCTCTTGGTTTTGTGCTCAAAACTATAGTTTCAAAAGAAGTGAATCTGTTCTATTTCTGGTTTAAATTAGAAAGTATGATTATGTCTGTCAGAATAGATCTCAACAATAATATAACTTTAACACTCCTCAATTATTTTTTTTATAAACATATTTAATTTTATATTTTATAAATATATACACATTTTTAATTATTTATTAATTACATTATCTTATATATTATTAATTATGCTGGTAAAAAATATATTATTAACAATTTTATTCTATTAAATTAAAATATATTATAAAATCTATCTTTTATGTAATTATCATACTAACTTATGCTTTTTTTAGTAATTTGCACATATATAAAGTGCTTCTGATAACAATTATACAAACACTTTCACTTTATCAAAATCAATTTTTTACAAAATCTATTCTTCTAAGAATTTATTTTTCAGAAGCTATTCTTCAAATCATGGTTTGATTTCATCCAAACACTCCCTAAAAGTTAAACATTTTTTTTTGGTACAAAAAGTTAAACGTATTGAACTGCTTAAATTGATCCTTATCTGTCATTTGTCATTTCAAGAGCCCATCCGCCATACATGTAACGTGATATGCGATGCTCTGAACCAACCTGGGCCCATTTTAATAACTATTCGCTTTCACGTCCCGATTCAGCATTCCAGATCCACGCAATATTGGGCTTAGCCCTCATTCTTTACATGAGGTTATCTTTACAAGAAAAAATGGGGTCAAGAGGTCCAATATCTGATGTGGGTAGTTTATATTCAAAATTTTCAGTATGCAATTTTTTTAATAATTAAATTTATTTTATATCTATTAAAATAAAATAAAATATTAATTTAAAATATAAAATTTTGAAATAAATCTGAAATTTATTTCTACTATTTTTAATATAAGACCTAATTAATTAATTTAAATAGATTAAGTATGTTGATTAAATTGATTAACATGATATATTTTTTTAAAAATATCATAATCATTTTTTTAGCTTCTTTCTTTTCTTACCTACTTAATTATTGTCGAGAAAATATAAATAGAATGGACTTATAAAAATTGATAAACATATAAAATAAATTTTATGTATAAAATTAATATTAACACTTAAACCAAACTGCTACTATGATTTTACGATATAGAACAAGCGTACGAAGGGATTCTTTTTTGTATTTTTAAAGATGCTTTTCGGGCCCTGCAACGAGCCGGCGACAGTGGCAGGTTGAGTTGCAGCTGGTCCGCATAGAACAGAACCGAAGACTCAGAGCCGATATGCTTGCAAAGAAAGCCTTGAATGAACCTGTGGGGATCCAGATTCTCGGAGCTACTACCTTACACGAGCTTCTTAGCTCTTCAACGGAGTCTTGGTTCGGACGTATTGGAAAAAAAAGGAAAAAGGCCCAGACCCTGAGACCATCTTCACGGCGCTTTGAGCATATTTTTAGGCAGAGGAAGTCCAAGTAGCTAATGAAGCGAACGGACGGGTCGAGTTGGTGTATGTTCCGGCACGCCTAGCAGGTTGTATGAATCAAATAATACAGTTCGAAGTTAACAGCAATGCGATTGCGCGAGACTTATGGTTTGAGACAATCACAGGTCCGCTTTCTCTATAATAAGAGTCAACCAGCGAGACACAGAAATCCAAACCCGTCATCATCGAAGAAAAGCTCACCTTCAAAATCTCATACATTGAAACATTCCTCTACAGTTAAGGACCCTGACATTTTTGAATGGAACAGGGTCATTTCTTCTCACATGCGCAATGGGCACTGCCAAGTCGCCCTCCAAGTCTTCAACACCATGCCTCGTCGAAGTTCTGTCTCATACAATGCTATGATATCCGGGTACTTAAGGAACGGAAAATTCGATCATGCGAGGGATCTGTTTGAGAAAATGCCTGAAAGGGACCTTTTTTCGTGGAATGTAATGCTTACCGGCTGTGTCAGGAATCGGAGGCTTGGTGACGCCCGCAGGTTATTTGACTTAATGCCTGAAAGGGACATTGTTTCATGGAATGCTATGTTGTCTGGGTATGCCCAAAATGGATACGTTGATGAGGCAAGGAATATTTTTGATAGGATGCCTAATAAGAATTCAATCTCGTGGAATGGATTGCTGGCAGCCTGTATTCAGAATGGAAGACTTCGTGATGCTTGCCAGTTGTTTAAGTCAAAATCAGACTGGGATTTGATTTCTTGGAATTGTTTGATGGGTGGGTTTGTAAAGAGGAAGATGTTACGTGACGCCAGGCAGCTCTTTGACCAAATGCCTGTTAGAGATGAAGTTTCCTGGAACACTATAATTACAGGTTATGCTCAAAATGGACTTTTGTCAGAAGCCAAGAGATTGTTTGGGGAGTCTCCAATACGGGATGTGTTCACATGGACCGCTATGGTTTCTGGATATGTGCAGAATGGGATGTTGGATGAGGCGAGAAGAATTTTTGATGAAATGCCCCAAAAAAATGAGATTTCATACAATGCAATGATCGCAGGTTATGTGCAATGCAGGAAAATAGATATGGCCCGGGAATTATTTGAGGCAATGCCTTGTCGTAATATAAGTTCATGGAATACCATGATCACTGGATATGCTCAGAATGGTAACATTGATGAAGCTAGGAATTTGTTTGAGAGGATGCCACAACGTGATTGTGTCTCATGGGCAGCTATTATAGCTGGTTATGCTCAAACAGGTTACTATGAAGATGTTTTGCACATGTTTTTAGAGATGAAGCGAGATGGGGAAACAATAAATCGGGCAACCTTTAGTTGTGCTTTGAGCACTTGTGCTGATCTTGCTGCTTTGGAGTTAGGGAAGCAAGTTCATTCGCAGGCAGTAAAGGCAGGATTTGAGACAGGGTGCTTTGTTGGGAATGCACTTCTTGGAATGTATTGTAAATGTGGCAGCATAGAAGAGGCTTATGTTGTATTTAAAGGAATAGAAGATAAAGATATTGTCTCCTGGAACACAATGTTAGCAGGTTATGCTCGGCATGGGTTTGGCAGACAGGCCTTAATGATATTTGAGTCGCTGAAGGCATCGGGAATTCAACCTGATGACATTACTATGGTATATATATTTATCACACATGTTATATGCATTTAAATAGGGATAAGGTGCTTGTCACAAAAGGGGGGGGGGTAATGTGCTTAAATATCTTGAAAGTATCCATGAAGGAGGCTCCAACACTTGAAAGTTTTTTTTGGCACTTATATGCCCTAGAAGTTTGTTTTCGGGCCATTATTCGCTATTAAGTTTGACCATTAAATGATGTGATTTGATTGGTGTTTTTAACGGTAAAATTTATTGATGAATAATGGTTCAGGGGAGAAGTGCTATGAAATAAAACTTCCAGGGCATATAAGAGCAAAAAAAATTTCAAGGTTTTAGGTGCTCCTCCATGGGTACTTCTGGGTATTTGAGCCCCTTATCTCTATTTAAATATTGTTCAAAGCTCATCTATAGCATGATTTACTCCCTTGCCCAGCTGGAAGTGTGAACTATTGTCATCTTCTATTCCTCGTCTTTTTATTGATATTATTGTTTTTTTTATATGTAGTTTACCACTAGCTCCTATTTTTTTTTGTTTTTTTTTTTTGGTGACACTACAACTAGATCCTTTTATTACATGGTTGAGCAATCTCCAACAAGAATGTGTGGGATGCTATGATAGTGCATTTGCTGGGAAGGGAGCACATTGTTTCTCTGACATAAACTGAACATAATCTTCATGAAGAGAATAAGCTTGTCTTTTCATGCTATTTCGTTAATTTCATTTTGCAAATCTGATTTTGTTTGTTAACTTGCTTACCTTGTGTACTTAGGAAATGGCCACCATTGCTAAACATGGTGTTAAGAACTATATCGGGTATTGGTTAAACTGATTTGGAGAATTAATAGGAGAGTTACTTTAGTGACTCCAATGAATTAAGACTCCACACACACCCTCTTTAATATGAACTTGGCGTTGTTGGCAGCATACCCTATCGCTTGTCAAACACATTGTTTTTAAGAGTAATCTTTCAGTTTTCTTTCCATAGCTCTAATGGTTGATCTTGCTAACGTTTTGCTTGCTCTTGCAATCAAATATTACAACCATCATTGAGTGTTGGCAAAGCACAAAATTCAACCAATGCCAACTTAATTATTCATCTGTTCACTAAATCTGATAGCAACCTGCTTCTTCTTTCAGGTCGGTGTTCTATCTGCTTGTAGCCATTCTGGCTTGATAGACAGGGGAATGGAATATTTTCACTCAATGGAAAGGGATTATGGTATAACAGCTAATTCAAAACATTATACTTGCATGATTGATCTTCTTGGGAGAGCTGGCCGCCTGGAAGAAGCACATAATTTGATGAAAAACATGCCTTTTGAGCCCGATGCTGCCACATGGGGAGCTCTACTGGGTGCAAGTAGGATTTATGGCAATACTGAACTGGGTGAGAAGGCTGCCGAGATGGTTTTCAAGATGGAGCCTCATAACACAGGAATGTATGTCCTCCTTTCAAATTTGTATGCAGCTTCAGGTAGATGGGTTGATGTTGGTAAGATGAGGCTGAAAATGAGGGATGGTGGTATCAAGAAAGTACCAGGTTATAGTTGGGTTGAGGTACAAAACAAGATTCATACATTCTCTGTTGGGGATTGTTTCCATCCAGAAAAGAATAGAATCTATGCCTTCTTAGAAGAGTTAGATCTAAAAATGAAGCGTGAGGGGTATGTTACTAGAACAAAATTAGTCCTGCATGATGTGGAAGAGGAAGAAAAGGAACATTTGCTTAAGTATCACAGTGAGAAATTAGCTGTGGCATTTGGAATTTTGACTATACCAGCTGGAAGACCAATACGTGTCATGAAAAACTTGCGTGTCTGTGAAGACTGTCATATTGCCATGAAATACATATCCAAGATTGTTGGAAGGCTGATCATCTTAAGGGATTCTCACCGCTTTCATCACTTCAGTGAGGGAACTTGTTCTTGTGGAGATTATTGGTAAACGTGGTCAGATATGAGATCAATAGTCCTTTTACTCTACCAGCCTTTCTGCACCAGGGCATTAAAAAGCATTGGAAGCGAGAAGTGAATTTCATTGCGTCCTTGTCATTGTGCAATTAATGTTTTTGCGAAGGAATAAAATAAGCTAGAGGAATATCGGTGAATCAGGGTGATTCCAGTCATTTCAGAATGACAAAGGGACTATTTTAATTGGACGCTTTCTTTATAGTGAGTGATGGGAGTTGGATTCTGGGATCTTTAATAGTTGTATTCCAGAATGCAAATTGGAGAGGCCTAGAGAAGTTGGAGAGAACAGATAACATGAAAAGAATAAAGGAGAGTATGGTAAATCATCGTTCTTTGCAAAATCATGTTTATAGCCTCTCATTCCTCGAGACATTGGAGACGTGAAAAGGTAACTTCATTTGGTCTAAGAACACGAGCCCAGAATAACCAAAGTCTTAGCAAAGAATCTGGTTCGCTGCTTCTGCTCGATGATACATCTAAGCTAATTGGATAACCATACATGTTATTCTGTTCAGTCATTCATGCGCGCCGTGGGTTTGTCAGACTGAATAATGAAGATTACTCCTTCATTGCGAGACACACTATCAAACATTATAAAGAGCAACATTATAATGATCAATATGGCTCAAATGCTTTCAACAACAGTTGTTTTGATTTGAGGTGAGCTGTTATTTTGATACTTGCAATAACCCAAGGACACTCCAATTCTACTGCATCTTTGTCTTCCTAGGATGCTATTCTGCGAGTTCTTAGATATATTATGGGTACTTTCAGAAAAAGGAAAGCCTGTGAAAGACTATCCAAAATTTCAGAAATTTAAATTGTTACGGTCCATGATTGGTTTTATGTATCTAAGAACTTAACAACTCAACGTATGGCTATATCAATTCTCAAATTTATAAAAGCTGAATATGGCCGAAGCTCTTGTGAAGTATTTACTCCCATGTCTTTCAAGACTAGTTTAAGTGCTCAATTAATTTTATATTCGAACCTGTGTTTGATCTGCGGCAACTCATATTTCATATGCATGGTTTTTTTTTTTTCTTTCTAAAGATATAGACATTGTGCACAGATGTTACGCACTCCTTTCTTTCCTATAAACGAAGTCTGAAACTTAGCGTAAGCAAGAAAAAATGGAGAACAAGAGGGTTTCCATGAGTTGCACTCTGAATTTAGATGCTCTTTTTCTCTCATGAAGAATTTAGATCTTCTGTAATAAATGGGAGAATTACAAACAGGTCCCACATAGGGAAATTAATTCTTTTCTTAGCCCCATTTATAAGTCAAACTTCTGCATTTATATGCCAAATTTCTCATTTGCAAGTATCCGTGACCTGTGGGTCATTAACTATCTTATTTGGAACCTGTTTGTAATTCTCCGTTCATAAATCGCAGATATCTTTCTTAAAACCCATTCCCTACTTTCATCTCTAATAAAATGACTAGGTGAATCCAAATCAGAGATCTTATGTAAAATGATGTTTGAATGTTAGAAAAAGTATCCAAATCCAACAAAATGAGTGAGAATCAAAAAATGATATAGAATACCGACTTTAATAATTACCATATCTTACCTTCCTTGCTTTTATGGAATATGTTCTTGGAGATTGACAGGTTTCTACCCGCCTATGGCCTACCTGCCCATATGAGCTGGAGAACACTAACCCATCAGGCATCCTAGAACTAATGGATGGAGAACGTCCATTGCTTAATTAATGGATGGAGGTCGCTTGTTGCAGTTCGGGAATTTGTTTTCTGTTAAGATGGACATTGGGGAGAAAAGAAATGCCTGAACTACCTCGAGCAACTTTGCTCCATTGGTGGCAAAATTGTGTTTGGCCAGATTTTGAAACCTTCCCCAAGTGAGTCTAGTTTCTCTCCGTTGTGCTTTTCTTTTCTTTTCAAATTCTTTTTTCCTCCGTTGCAGTCTGGAACCATTCAAATAAACTTTTTATTGTTCAGATTAATTCTTTTGAATAAAACTGTTAAATATGAATGATCAGATTCATCTGACAATTCTCCCCTGCAGTGAAGGGAAGCTGAGCATGATGCCCATGGTATGCATGGGCATTTGTTGGAGAAACAGAGGAAAGGGCTCTAAAGAAAAAGGAAAGGATGGTTAAATGATAATTTCTCCTCCCCTTGTTCGGAAAGCTTCTTCCCCCCTCCTCGAAAATTCTTTTTTATCAAATTAGGAGAATTTGATTTAGGCGCATATCGTCCATTCTGTTCTCTCTATAAAGATACCGCCACATGAGGGAAATACTGGTACAAAATCTTCTCCCTCCTCTGTCCAAAACTAATCAAGCAGCTTTTGGTGCTTTTGACTTCTGAGGGAACTGTCCATTTGAACCAGAAAGTTGTACCGTGTATAATTATCGAGGAGACACAGTGCTCCTTATTCTACACACACACACAATTGTGATATGATAGGGTGGGAAATTATCGAATAATAACAATCAATAATGAATTTTTCTCTGATATGCTGCAGCCTTGAAGTATAAATCAGGTCCGCAAGCTCAGCTTTTTTTAGCTGAAGTTCATGTGACCACCGACTATTGGCAGCGTTTGTAGTACCTTGCGAACTCGTTCCACTTGCTGGCTTTTATCGCAAGCCACTCTCTGTTTCTCGCGAGCGTCATGTTTTTTGGTACCACCTCTAATGCAATCGTTAATATAAAAATTAGTTAAAGGATTGAATTTAGTTTTAAATATAAGATTTTAATATATTTTATCTCTCAAATTTTAAATTGTTTTTTTGAAAATATTTTTACAAGTAATTCCAATACATATGATTTAAGAGGGTAGTCTAAGTGAGTCAACATATATCTATTATAATTAACTAATTTAATTATTTTTTTTAGTTTTTTTAAATTAGTTATCTAGCTCTTATATTAAGAACCGGAAGTAGTAATTTATTACTGCCTTCTTTCCTTAATGTAAGATTCAGTTAACTAATTTGAAAAAATTAAGAAAAGTAATAAATAAATTGTTTTAAAATATTTACACTTATCTTTTTTTTTTAAAATTAATTTGTCCTATTTAATGAATACACAACCTTATGAGTTACTCCCTCTGTTTTTTATTATAAGAGACGAATAACTGAATTACGTTGATAAAAAAAAACAGTTAAAATTAGTTAAGAACAATCAATGTGTAAAAAGTATAATTTTTTTTCAAAAATACCCTCATTAATAAGGAGAGAGAGCATGAGAGAGAACAATGGTAAATTATTAAAAGAAAGAGAAGTGGGAAGGAAAGAGAGTGTGAGTTGGAGACAATAAATATGGGTGAAATAGGAAATCAACACAAAAAAGTAGAGACAACTTTTAAGTGTTTCTTATATATAAAAACATGTCATAAGCATCAAATGTCTCTTATAATAAGGAACGGAGGGAGTATAAGTCAACTACTTTTCAATTAAGTAATTTTTATTAGCTAAGTCAATTGAATTGATGATATCAAAGAAGATAATGTCAGAAAAGGCTAACTTGGCCCGGCGCAACCCCGCCCTATGATTATTCAAAAACACAGCCATGGTTTATAAAATATGATGCTATACTATCAATAGTGGCGGAGTCTAGTGAAAAGGGGTAATAATTCACATTGTGATGGTGTAGAAATTCATATCTAGAAATTATAGTTATATAATTACGTTGAACGAGGTAAGAGAAATTATGATACATGATTTGTCTGTCATACCCTCGCGTATCTTAAAGAGAAATTATGACGTTTGAATTAGGAAAAATGATAAAAAAAAAAAAAGAAAGAAGCTGAATACTGTCATTTGCTAATTTAGTATTGTCAATACTAAATAAAGTGGTTATCAAATTTAATTTAGGATTTAGTAATTTTCAGCTTCTTTTTTTTAATCATTTTTCCTTTGAATTATGGGTCCGATCATCTTTTTTTTTTTTACCAGCAGGGTCCGACCATCAATTGCTTCCTATGTAATGTCATCTCAGATTTTTTTTTCCTATGTAATAATCAGTGACGGACAAAGACAAAGATAAGGATCATCAACATTTAAATTTGTAATTATGAATTGATGGCCAAAAAAATTGTAATTGTGACTTTTAATTTGCGATTGTGACTTCCACGTTAAACTTTTTACTAGATTACATTGGTCGTTTGTTTTGTTCTTTTTTTAACATAATAACTGAATTAATGTCTGCCCCCCAAAAAAAACCTGAATTAATGTATTCTCAATAATCCTTTTAAATACATTATTTATTATTTTCATTATATGAAAATACAAAATATTCCCGAACTAAAAAATAATTTATCTCTACTTCTACTTGAGAAATAATGTTATTTATTATTCTTACTTTTTAATAAAAATGATACCAAATTAGCATGATTTAATTTGCATCTGAACACAATTTTAATTTTATAAACTCTTTTAATAATTTATTGTACTTCAAAAGTTCTTCATTAATAAGTATAAACTTTTATTGATTTATGATACAAAGGATACAAATCTACTTTACAAGTTTTTTTTAATCAATTTACAAAAATGACATTATTTTTATAAAGTATAAACATTATGAGATGTTTGGTTGAGCTGAACACTGCCTTTACGTAATTCGAGATAAAACTTTTATTTTTTTCACATATTATAAAATTATTTTTAAAACTATAATCTGGCTTCTATCCAAACACAACTTTAGTTCATTTTCTTAGGAAAGTAGTTAATGGGATTCTATAAAAAGGAACTGACAAAGTTAAAAAACTTAATTGGAATTGAAGAGATGAAAGTAAAACATCAAATAGAATTAACTAACAAAAGGTACACCTGTGCATAAAATTTGTTCCATCAAGGGGACTCGTTTGTAGCAGGTTATAGATTTTGAGGGACTTATACTGCGTTTAAGAAAGCCCTCAGGAATCATATCTTTCAACCACCAAATTCCATATTTATTCCAAAGTTATCCCTTCAAGCCTCATATAGCATTCCAACTTCAATCCTTTGCTGTAATGGAACCCTCAGAGCAGGCAATCCAGACCGGCAATTGTTATGCAAGAATTCATAAAATGCAAGCATAATTCTGTCAAACCAGCCACAGTTAGGGCCGATATGAAACCGAGTTTTCCCACGAACATGAACCACGCCGGCAGACCGTGCTTCTTCTAACCTGGAAATCTCTTGTTCTATCTCATGACGATCAAATGGGACATGGCCATTGCATCTCTTTATATGTTGCATCAAACTACTAGTAACTTGAAATAAAAAATCATCTTCTAGGTTCAAAGAATCTGCATAGCCATACTGAATCACACAACTGTACACCCCTTTGGGGCTCAATTTGTTGACGACAATCCTGTCATGTGGATCAACCTTGGGGACCAACAGATACCTAAGAGTGGTGAATATTGTGACCTTATGGAAGGATTTCATATTCTTTATGTAGTGTCCTAGTATAGGAGTCAGACCATCTTGAATGTTAGTATAAAAGAAGCATAAGCCAGGCACTGTTTGAATGCTGCGATCTGCCAAAAGCATTTCAAGTCTGTCCAAGGTTATCTTGTGGGTTAACTCGTAGTGGACCTTTCTTTGTCTACCATAAAACCAACCAAACATGATGATGGCAAGGATAAAAGAAATGGCGAAAGGAATCCATCCACCTTCAAGGAGCTTAGTGAAAACTGCACTGACATAAACCCCTTCCATCACAAAAAACACACACAAGTATAGAGCAACCAGAATAGCGGGAGTCCTCCATATCATGATCATGACTAGTGTAAGTAATATAGTGGTGATGAGCATCACTAGACTAACAACAACACCTGCAGCAA
This sequence comes from Neltuma alba, assembly GCF_004799145.2. Taxonomy (NCBI): domain Eukaryota; kingdom Viridiplantae; phylum Streptophyta; class Magnoliopsida; order Fabales; family Fabaceae; genus Neltuma; species Neltuma alba. The sequence goes on along the minus strand of NW_021636043.1, from coordinate 168,025 downwards.
AAGCCGGTAAGGTACATGAGTAATCATGAAGTAAATATTACGGAATCTTACCAGTACTCAATGGATGCAAGGTAACATACCGAAAGCATTTCCAATATCTTTTCCATCCCCAAAAATAAGTATGACAGCAACACAAAGGACCATGAGGATGTAGTTCACTTCAGGTGAGTAAACCTCTCCCTCTTTACTAGGCGATGTGTGTAGGATCTTTACCCGGGGAAAATAATCCAGCACAACAGATTGCTTGATTACAGAAAAGGTGGCTGATATCAATGATTGGCTGGCAACAACTGCAGCGGATGTTGCAATAACAAAGATAGGCCAGTAGATTGGAGCTGGTATAAACTTGTAGAATCCATCATCATGATCATTGGGATTCTTGATGAGGTAAGCTGTCTGTCCCGCATAAGTCAGAACTAAAGATGGGTAGATTGTGAATAAAAATGCTATCTGTGAAAAGGAGGAAAATATGAGGATGGCTACAAGCTGAAACAGAAGCATAATGTAAGCTTAAAAAAATAGGTCAAGCATAATGAAAGCCAACCTGAATGGACCGCTGGTTAAAATGACCAAGATCAGCAAACATTGCCTCAGAACCTGCCAATATTATGAAATTTCTAAGAATTAAATGAAAAAGACATTTATAAACACAAGAAATGGAGAGATTATGACTTATTATTACTCACTTGCCTTTAAATTTAGGTGAAAATTTTGCATGGAAATCATGATTCCATGCATTGATCATCATAAATTATTCAAGAAAACAAGAACTGGATGTATAGTACCAAAAAATACTCTTCAGACTTTAATGCAGAGATATGATGCTCAAAGAACAACCACAGTGAAAAAGACAATGAAACCTAAAGGCATCTTCTGAGACTTTTGCTAGGATTATAGAAGATTTATTTTATTATTGTAGATGTTACACCTTTATTGTAGGGATAGGATATTATTCTGTATTTATGAGCCATTAAAGCAAATAATCCTCTCTCTTGTGTGTGTGTGTGTGTGTGTATCCCTCTCCTCTTAATGAATAAAAGTCATAATTCCATGATATATGTCTAGAACTTTAAATAATCCTAACGTCCATTTAAACCTTAAAGGAAAGGTGAATCTTCCCAGGCCAAGTAAAAGGTACCAAATATTTTAAGTGATAATTAATTATATTCGACAGAAAGAATTGACTTGATCCTGGTCTTATAGTGTTTGACATATTCTGAGTACTGGTTAGTGGTTACCCTCAAAATTTGCTTACAAGATTCTGGCCTTTTAGTTTTTGACATATTCTACGAGTACTGGTTACCCTCAAAATTTTCTTACAAGATTCTCTTTTTGGTCAAAAGAGCAGATAAATTATCAAGTTTATGGCCTTGCTGGCCACAAGAACTAATTTAAAGCAAAAAGCATAACATAAAAATGCATGTGGCTAGACTGGGGGTTCTTCAAAGATAAATTTCTCACTTCTATGTCGTGCATTTAAGGATAAGACATATACCTGTGATGCAAAGGACTGTACCACCAAGTAAAAGCCATCCAGTTTTTCCGTTTTCCCAAAAGAAATGGAATATGTAGTGTGGTGATAAAGCCTTGAATATACTTGGATAGTGGCGTATGATGCTGTAAATTCCCACAAGTGGGGTGCAAAAGGTCCATGCACCCATTATGGGGGAAAACAGGAAACTCACACGGGATGTACCATATTTCTGCAACAAGAACAGCAAGATCAAGACAACTGCTGAAAGTGCTTCCACGAGTGCTGCAACAGCATGTACAACAAAAAGATTCAGAAGAGGAGAAAAGTCATATAATACAGAAAGCAAACTATACAATAAAGTCACAGACTGACTTAAGCTATATTGCCTCGTATATTATGATAACATCGGTAAGCTTTCCCTGAAGATTTTGTCAGCTTGAACGTACCATTGTAATTGATCAATTGGCCATATTAAATCAAATTATACTTAGTTATTTAAATTCTAATCATTAATTTATTCACGAGAGACCTTAAAGAAGCATGGTGATCAAAACTCAAAAGCTTCTAATTGTTCGGCACACAGTACTCTAAAAATCAACGAATGTTTCCTGCGTGATTTTAACATAATCTCCAATTCTTGAACGCAGTAGAGAGAAATGAAATGCCACTTATCAACATATGGCAATGAAAGTTGTGTGATGTAGTCCACGGCTACCGATTACCACAATCTTGCAATGTTTGCAATATGTGTGTGTGTGTGTGTATAACACTTATTTTTGTAAATATTTGTTAGGGCTGCTGGCCAATAGTGATGGAATATTTTCTGCTTGACAATAAAATAATAATATCAGCTTGTTTTAGAAAACGAAATCATCCTTTTATGTAAAGTTGTCTTTGTGCCAAACCAAGCAAGTGGCAATAAAATCATCCAGTGCTCGTAATTTTCCAACTAATGAATTTGAAAAATCTCAAGCTCATGGCATAGAAATATTGGCTGAAGAACTTACATTTGCTGACGGAAGGAAAAGGGGCTCTTAGTCCATCAATTGCTGACAAAACTGGGAATAAAGTTACAAGTTGAATCAAACATCTACATAATAAAAGCCACTGCATTATTTTTTACTGAAATATTTAAAAAATACAACATTCTGAGGCAAACCTGAAATTGCAGGTGTAAGTATGCCATCACCTATAAGCATGCATGTGCCTAACATGGCAACAAAGAGTAATACCCTTCGAGCAACTAGATTTCTTTCAAAAAATTTCCCAAGCCTACTCTGTGTTTCAGTGCCCCTTTGCATGTTTGAACTGGCACTTGAGAGTAAATGTGGTCGCTTAGAAGGCAGGATTCCAATATTCAAATGCCTGCAAAGTAATGAATACAGGGCAAAAGTTCCACCTGCAATTCATCATGAGCTAAGGAAGTCAAGAGTCCATGGCAAGCACACTTTGGCCTGTATGTGTGTGAGTTTAGCTGTGTAGTAAGCTCAATTAATGAACCTTATATCACCAAAGTACAGTTACACAATGAACTAATCTAAAAAGCTTAGTTAATATCCCCTCATACAGCTTCAACCCGGGACATTCATTTAATGGATCATAACATGCTCTCTAATTGACAACAGAAATCTATGGGAGAGAACTATGCTCTTCTAGCCTTTTCAAGAGAATAAAATTAACAGTGAATTTCTAATTTGTGTGTGTACCTTCACCATGATCATCAGCTTTGATAGCTATGCTGGCATATTTTACTACCCCTATTAGAGTGAGAGTCCAGAACATGATACTGTAGATACCCAGATAGTCATCTTCTGTTGGAGACTTCAATGGCATTGAAGGGTAGACATATAGCGGCGATGTCACAAGTCCGCCAAATACGACCCCCAAGGTCCTGTATGCAAGTACCAATGTTTTCCATGTACCCTTTTTTTGCTATAAACAATAACGCGCATAATTAATGCCCAAAGGAATTACAGACATAGAACGGAAATGACGCCATCAACCATCATGAACTGCGATGAACAACACAGACAAGGGAATAGGGGACTCCTTCCTAACAAAGTGACTGCATGTATTGTTAGAGATGGAAAGGAAGTACAGACAGAGGAATGAAAATATACAATGTATCAAAGCATGCGTGATACGATCACTTTATTTATACAAAAGAACACCCTCCCCCCCGGGGGGGGCCAACGAAAAAAACAAAGCATTTAAAACATTCAGGCTGACCCCCGAATGAAAAATTCCAGCTTTTCAAATTTCCAAAACAAAGATACAGACAGACAAAAGAAAAAAACATAGAAACGACAGCTTGTCGTTGGGTTTGGGAATGAAGACATTGGCATGACAGCGAAGAGAAAAGAGAGGAGAATAGACAAGAACCTCGGACAAAGGGAGTGGGGAGTGAGGAGGTTGGAGCTCGGGATCCATATCCATGTGCCGAAGGCGACGCAGAGACCAAAAAACCCCACGATGGAGAACACTGCGGTCTACGCCGATGCTTGAGTAGTTAACAAAGAAGTTATTCAAGTCTTCAATGTCGTAAGTGCTTCTATAGATATGATTACCTTTGTGGGCATTTTCTTCTTTCCTTCAACAGAAAACGTAGCTTGTGTTCTTATCGCCCTAAAGAAAACTCTTTAGGAGGGAACGTGGGGTCGGGGGGGGGGGGGGGGGCGCCTCTGGGCGCTTATAGATTTTGCTGATTCGTCCACGCTCTAGTTTGTTGCTTTTGTGCATGATGTATGGACCATAACAAAAGCTCCTAGACCTTTTAGGCCATGGGTCCCAGAGACTCACGTTAAAGGTCGTAATTTCTAATTAATACCAGTACTGCATCCGGGTAAGCGGTGATCTCTGATTTAAGAAAATTTATCTTTCTCAAAAGAATTATCGTAATCTTTTTTTTTTACAAACATTCAATTTGATGTTTTTAATTGATTTAAGATATTTCAAAAGTTTAAAATTTACTATTTTAAGAGACCTTAATAATTGAAAATATTCAATAACAAATTGTATTCTTTAAATGAATTTAACCTGTTGAAGTCTCTCTGCCAAAGGGAGAAAAGGAAAGGAAAGGAAAAGAAAAGAAATGAAAAGATCTCCAAATCTCTAAGTATAAAAAACGCTTCATATGATTTTCTCAAATATCAACCGTAATGATGGGATTGTCCAAATTTTTTCTATAATGGGAACTATTTTTAAGAACGTTTCATAAAATATATATATTCAAATTAAATGATGTATTTTTTTTTTAATTTTTTACAACTATCACATATGACGATTTTTAGACGAAATATTGTTATTATTGTTATATTACCTCCTATCTTTAAATATAAGATCTTAATTCTTTTTATCTCTCAAAACTGTAATTTATTCTTTAAAGTATTGCTATTATTTACACATTTTAATTAGAGATTTTCATGTAAAGATAGTTATCATTAAAAAGATATTTTAAGAAAATCAATTCATATTTGATAAAAAAAAGCAACTTAGCTAATTTCTTTAATGTATTCAAATTAGTTAAATAGCTTTCATATTACGAATCAGAGCTAGCACTTCTGAAGATTTGCATGTAGATTTAATCAAATTTAGTATTCTATGATTCAAATAAATAAATAAATTTTAATTTATATCAAATAAAAAATTTTAATCCAAAACTATGTATAAACAATGAATAGTCGTATGCAATGGAAGCTGGAATGTGGTGTATGAATAAATTTAATTTATTACTAAGACGTTGGTTCAAAAAAAAAAAAAGGTTTTATCCCCTTAAAGTCTTAAACACAAGATATCAAGTTTATTAATATACTGAAAATGTCTTGTAAATAAAATCAAATCTCGCCTTAGATACATTTTGATTAAATAAGAGATATAAACTTGACAATCTAGATTCTTCCTCTTTTGAAATTGTATACATTGGAGGCGCTATTTAGTACTAAAAATAAACATTTCTTTTCATAAAAAATTTGTTTTTTTTTTTGTTGAGTTTAGACTATCCATGATTATTAGTAGTAGTTACTAATCTACTCACACGGTAGACTTCTCAAAAAGGCTTAGTGCTTGTCATGAGACTCTTTTCACACACATTGTCAATGATTAAACCTCTAATTAGATGTTTAGAAAATCTAGCTAAATGCTAGCTAATGAATTTAAATCTTGCATTGGTAATCGGGCTTTAAGTTGTTCATGAAAAGGTTGCTCTTGAAAGCGCGAGTTTCGTATTGGGCTCTTGTTCTCTTGCACACATGCATGTATGATGTATTCTCCTCCCTTATCTTTGCCTTCCTGGGGGACTCACCCAAACTTCACACATGAAATTGATGTTGCTTTAGATCACAGATTTTGGGTTGCAGGTATCTGGGCATATACTGTCAATTCTGGAATCTGTTCGTCACTCTTGCCTTTGACTGTAGCCATGCATACGTAATTGACTTTTGGACGTCAATCAATTTCTAGGCAAAGAAACGCAGCCAATGATTACGTCTTTGTCAACTGAGAAAATTCGGTGGAAGTATTCAAATTTAATTTTTAATAATATCTTGAACAATGTTTCAATAAACAAAACACTGTTTTGGCCCAAAAAAAAAAAGAAAAGCTACATGTCGGAAGAGCCCAAAAGCTCTGCAGTAAATTATTTCACTATTAATGATAATTATGCTCGTGAAAATTTATACGAAATTTTTTGAAGAGTGAAGAAAAATAATTATTTTTAAATTATTTCTGGTAATTAAATTAAGAATAATTGTGAATATATATAGTCGGTGGCATGATTTCTTATAAAACGAAAACACTATCATAAACATTTATAAATTGTGAAAAAGGAAATGACTGCGGGTATTTATCAAGAGTAAAGAGCACCTCGACTCACTTTGAACTGTTTAAATTAAATTTAAATAGTCAAAATTCAATTTAATTTTTATTTTTTAAAAGATTATTTTAGCTGGTATAAAATGGGAAATCAATAATATATTTCAACTATTTTTTTTAAAAATAATTAATTAAAAATGTTAAACTTGCACCATCCAATTAAATATGAACAATCAAAATTCGATCAACATTTAAAAAAAAAAAAAAGTATCCTAGACAGGGTGTGGAAAAAGTATGCCTAGAATAACTAGTGATAAATATAACATACTTTTTTGGTCTTAAATATAACTATAAAATGGGTTTTACATTTAGCATTAGAGGAGTAGTAAAATGCATAAAAAAATAATATAGTAAAAGTTTGTGTCAAATATATAATTTTAAACAAGTCACACACTTCTATTAAAAGCAGATATGCTTAGTATAACCTAAGCATCCAAAATAAGAGAAGAATGACAGCTTTCAGAAGTGGCCAAACCACATGGCTTCAAGGGCCAACGGTACTGGCTTATTGGAAAAAGTGAAGCGAGCTAATTTCATACGTTGTGCATCCCTAAAACGGACATTAGGTTCTTGAATAATTAACTCGTCCTGTTCCTTTTTTAAAAGAATGAGTTTATAAATTTTACATTCTTTTATCCTTCTTTTAATAAAAGGATCCAATTGTACATACTATCGGTAATAAGTAAAACGAGTACATTAAGTTCTGCATAACTGATCCATTCCCATCTTTCTTTCTTTTTTATTTGATCTAAACATTTTAAGTGTTGCTTCATATGCTGGCATCATGTGATGATATTGTTCATCATGCCTAAAGTGGAAGAAGAGATTTCCCCCAGATAAAAGAAGAGTGAAACGAGAGAATATTTCTCTGTACACTTTTCCATGAACCATAGGAGCAACAAGGGAATTCTGTGTGTCTTGATTTTATTTTCTAAGGTGATATTTCCTGGGGCCAACCTGCGAGAGTTCTTCCATTTGCCATTTAAAGGAAGTTTGCTTATTAAACATCCTGTTAAAAAGTTAAGCTTTTGCACGCCAACATCTCTAGTTCCAGAAAATGTGACATTTGAAGTTCCGATCGAGGACTAGTGAATAGATAAAGCACAGTGCAGAAAATTTATGCTTGCAATATTTAATTCAGAAGAAAGAAGTAAGGAGGGATTAGAAATGGGGCACATGTAAGCTATATTGCTAAGATGATGATGTAATTTAGCTTAGACAGGATGTTTATGGTCATTAGTGTGGCAAAAAGGAAAAAGAAAACAGTGGTAATATTATAATAATACAAGTTCGGACAAAACCTTCATGTTAGATTAAGTGAAATAAAATTGATTTTATGATAATTATGGGAGTCCAATATGCTAGCCAAGTTATTAGGCTTAATTAGTCATTGGTAATGGCAATTCCAAGGTATTGAAACTAGCAACTCATTGGTAACAATCCAAGGTCTTATGATATTTCTTTTGGCAATCAATGCTGCAGATGTAACTGGAACGAATTATGTAATATGTAGATTTCCCTTTCATCTATGTCTTCAGGTGACAGTGATGTTTCATCTATCATCATCAAGGAGAGTGTTGTTGAAGAAGCAAGAAAGTTCCTTGATGACGTTCATATGACATTATTCCCTCAGGCTTGAAGTTAATTAAACTCTTCTATCAATGTCTTATATATCATTAGTTTTACGGGAATCTGTGGATTTTGCTGGTCAAATTGATTGATCCATGCTCCATATATATCAATCAAATAAAGTTTGTGAACCTTATGTGCATTGTTTATTCGATATGTCTACCTTTGAGGTGTTGCATTATTTAGTATGACGCCATTTAATTGAATATGTTCAAAAGCTTGAAAAGCCTGGGTTACTGCTGCACATCCTCATGAGGCTGTCCAGGTATCTTCTGGCGTTCTTTTGGTTCATCTGTTATCAAATAAAGGAATCACAGACATAGAATCAAAATTACACCATCAACCATCATGAACTTCAAAGAACAACACAGACAAGGGAAGAGGGAACTGCTTCTCAACAAAGTAATTACATGTCTGTATTGTTAGAGATGGAATATAATGGAAGAAAAGACAGAGGAGTAAAAATATACAATGTATTAAAGAATGCACGATGCCGACCACTTTATTTACACAAAAACAAGAAACAGGAAGCATTCAAAACATTCAGGTTGACCACCCGAATAAAAAAAATCCGAGCTTTTCAGATTTCCAAAACAAAAATACAGACAGAAAAGTAACAAAGCATATAGAAACGACTGGGTTTGGGAATGAAGACACTGGCATGGAAGCAAAGAGAAGGGACAGGAGAATAAACAAGAACTTCGGATGAAGGGAGGGAAGAGGAAGGGAGTTGGAGCTCGGGATCCTGATCCATGTGCCCAAGACGACGTACGCAGAGACCACAAAAACCCCCACAACGGAGAACACTGCGGTCTGCGCCTATGCTTGGTTATTCAACAAAGAAGTTTTTTTTCTTTTAAATACTATTTAACAAAGAAGTTATTAAGTCTTCAATGTGGTGAATGGTTCTGTGGAATAATTACCTTGCTGGGCCTTTGCTTTTTCTCACCGGAAAACGTAGTTCGTTGTTTATGTTCTTAATTGTCGCCGGGAAGAGACTTATTATTAGATGGAGGGAACCTGGGCGCCTCTGGGCGTTTACAGGTTTTGGTGATCACTCTATTTTTTGTCACTCTTATGATATATGGACTATGGACTAAAACAAAAGCTCCAAGACCTTTCAGTGCGATGGGTCCCAGTGATGATTCCCGTTAAAGCCTATTCCTGCTTATCATTGACCCTCTTGCTGGTGCACCCACCCGGCAAGTTTAGGTTTTCTTTTGTATTGTCTTCGACCTGATGGTTTAATGAGTTTCAGTATCGTCTATTGGTAATCGATAATAATAAATGAAAAAGTTACTCGGAAAGAATCTTAGAACTCGGAAGTCTTGCGAGTTGCAAGCCGCTGTATTGAGAGAGTTCCACGTATAACGGAATAAAGAATATACGCGGGTGATAATTTCTGACCACAGGGAGGGGGAAAAAAATCAATCCTGGCAACTTTTCCCATTTTCTTAGCATAACCCTCCCTCGTAGGACCACGTTCTCCGTGCATGGAAGCTGAGGAAAGCGTAGAAACAGCACGGCATTGGTGGCGGTGACGGAAGCATTATTTCCGTGCAGAACAGTGGCGGAGGAAATTTCTATTTCTCATTCTTCTTCGTCTTCGGACATGGAGTCGAGCCCATCGGATGCAGTCGTATTCGCTGGACTCTGTCTGGCTTTGGGAGTTGCTTGTAGGCATGTTTTGCGCGGGACCAGAGTACCTTATACAGTTGTTCTGCTCATCATTGGCGTGGGCCTTGGATCATTAGGTTTGCTTTCTCACAATTCATTTCCGGAATTGAGCCTCCTTCTCTTCTTTTGTAATAAACTAGTGTTGCATGGAGTCTACTGTTTACGTACGGCTTGTCAGAATTTTTTGTATCATGTATCGATTTTGCTATCCTCGTTTTGGCTTTTTGAACCCTTGAATGTGGGATTTGAAATTTTCCATGTCATTTCTTTTTTGGGCTTTTAGAAGCAACAGAAGGGTGGAAATGATGAAGTAAAAGGTTTGGTTAACTGTAGGTTGTCGGACCAAAAAATAAAAAAAAGAACAAATAAAGAAAAATCCCAGATGATCATGGACTTCGATTGTAGCTTGCCTTAATTATAAATGTTTGCATATGTGCTTATGTTTTATGATTTATGATTTTACCTATTCTTATATTGACAATTAAGTTGACTGATCGTCATTGCACTTCTCATCAGAATATGGTACTCATCATCAACTGGGAAAGATTGGCAATGGAATTCGTCTTTGTGAGTTTGGTGAACGTTGCATTTTATTAATCTCAAAACATATGTTCTTGTCAAAGAAAATAATTTATGGACTTGGAAATTAGAATGTAAATTCAACTTAAGCATCTTTAGTATTTCCAGCCCATTGTTCAAAATAATTAGAGATTAGCAATTTCAATATGCAGGGTCAAAGATTGATCCAGGGCTTCTACTAGCTGTTTTCCTTCCTCCCCTCCTTTTCGAGGGCTCATTCTCAATGGAATTTCACCAAATTAAGGTTTTCTTTACTCTGTTTTTCCTTGACTATTGGCATAGTTGTATTTATAGTATGATAGTCTCAGACTATTGTGGTTGTCCCTTCCTTATGGATCGTTGCTTTCTATGGCTGTGAATAGTTTACGAAAATAGAGACTTTAGGGTTTCATAGCATGTAGGAAAAATTTTGTAGGAGGATGGTTGGTGGTTATGCAACTAGAAGTACGAAAATGGCAGGTACAGACATACCAAGAACTGAATTTGTGCGACTAAACACTTACACTTTAGAGCCTCAACCTTCAATGGCCTAACCTCAAGATGGCTTGTTAGTGCGAACCAATAGATGCACCTCATCCTCCTTAGACTTTCAAAGAAAAATTTGTTTTAAAATTTCCCCCTAGACCATTTCCTGTACTGGATCCTTTTTGCTGCACTTTGCTGGCGTCTTCATTTTCCTTGACTATATTTTATATTTTGTTTGTTTCACTTTTTATATATGTTTACTGGCCTTCTTCTAGATGGTGAGACTGAATATTCTCTTTGTCACACAAGAGAGGGAAAAAACTAAGAAGCACTTAAATATTTGAAATGGGCTTTCAGATTTTAAGGCCCTCTTCTACAAATTTGAGCCCAAATTTTGAATTTTTTAATGTATTATTTTAAATTTGATATGAAATGGCTATGTTCTCTGATTGAGTAGTGACACTCTTAACATGAAAGTGAAGAATTTGGAAGCCTTAACAAGATTTGAAGAATGACTAACAATGAACATGGTTGAACTGAGATACCCTCTTCTTGGTACTATGACATAATGATGTTATTGACTATCCTTTCTTGCTTTACCAGCAGTACTTTGTCTAATTTTGACTTGATTTTAATTTTTGCTACAGTGGTGTATTGCACAAATGATATTACTAGCTGGTCCGGGTGTTTTGCTCTCAACCTTCTGTCTTGGATCTGTTTTGAAGGTACACGGCAAGCCTGTGTGTTTGAGTTTTATCTTGCATGTCAATTTTTTTTAGTCAATTTATGTCATAATACAGCTTACTTTTCCATATAACTGGAGTTGGAAAACATCACTATTGCTTGGAGGACTTCTGAGTGCAACTGATCCTGTAGCAGTTGTGGCTTTGCTGAAAGAGCTTGGTGCCTGCAAGAAACTGACCACAATAATTGAAGGGGAATCCATGATGAATGATGGGTATTCAATTTTAGATGATTTCACACTTATTATGATTTACTTGTTTTTTCAGGCTACCCAAGATGAATATTGAGTATGCAATTTTAGAGATTTCACTCTTATTCTGTACTTGTTTCTCTATTTGATGATTTTATGCCCTTTACATATTTCCTTTCTGACTGTGCTTGATTTTTATGTCCAGAGTGGCAATGGTTATTTATACACTATTTTATCGGATGGTCCTTGGAGAGAGCTTCAACTGGGTGGCCATAATCAAGTTTCTATCTGAAGCCTCTCTTGGAGCGTAAGTTTTACCTGTTTCTTTATCGCAATAATGGCAAAATTTCGTTCTGCGTATATGATTCTTTCTTTGGTCCAGTGTAGGAATTGGTCTTGCTTTTGGGGTAGCATCAGTTCTGTGGCTTGGATATATTTTTAATGATGCAGTGATGGAGATTACTTTAACACTTGCTGTTAGCTATGTTGCTTACTTTACTGTAAGTTGCTTTCAAACTTGGGTGCATGTTTTAGTATGTTGGGATGTTATCTGTGTATTCAACCATATGTAATCATATTCGATGTTACCATCTAGGGTTATCTCAAAATTGCTTTCATCTTGTGTATGAATGGCTGTTCTCTCTGATAGGCACAAGAGGGTGCTGATGTTTCTGGCATTCTGACAGTGATGACTCTGGGAATGTAAGTTGAGTTTCTGTGCAAAGCATGTTTATCACTTGTATTGTAGACATTCTTGTTTTGAAACTGTTCTTCAGGTTTTACTCTGCAGTTGCAAGGATAGCTTTCGAAAGTGATGGACCAGAAAGCTTGCGTCATTTTTGGTATAGGCTTGTACTTCTGTATATAAATTAAAATGGCATGTTTTATTTGATGAAAGCTTAAACAATCAGTGGCTAGATTTTTATTGCTCCTTTTAAAATTTCAACTAACATTGATTTGAATGCTAGAACAAAGAAAAGATAAAGGAAGTCATAATTCTGTTGGGAGGGTGTTCAAGATTATAGAACTGCCTTTTTTTTTTTTTTTTTTTTGGATTTTACCTCATAATATGGACTATGGAAAGGGTTCCTGTCTTCTCAGTTGCTTGTAGATTTTGTGTTGGAGCTAGTTTTATTTATTTATTTATTACAAAAATTCTATTTCATGGCTTCCATAGAAATTAAGCCATTACTTATCCATTTTTTGATTACTGGGCTTCTATTTATTTATTTATTAATTTTAAATGTTCAATCAAAGAAAATATGCTTTTAGATTTGAATTTCCAATACCATTGTTCTTATTGCATTGTTGATCTACATATCTACTAGATGTTCTTGGAATCCAAGAATGAAATAGATAAGAAATAAGCAAAGGTAAATAGGTATTGTAACTTGAGGGCCTTACAGGAGTACCGGAATCTAAGAATATTAACAAGTTTGGAATGATCATCTATGCTCTAACTTGAGGGGAAAGTTCGTTGATATAAGGAATATTTCAAAGTCAAACTAATATTTGTTTTTATACAGAATAATTATTTTTGGTTTTCTCAGTCATATCTAGCTATCCTTCTGAACATCTTTAATTTATTGTCTGTTGCAAATTTGTTGGAGATTAGTGTCTGATCTGTGATTGACTCCATCCTTATTATGCATTAATGTGTGAACGAGAAAGAGCTTTGAAATTAGACTTTCATTTAACTTTCTGTTGTATTTTCTATACATAGGTTTCAACCCGTTTATATGCCTATAGAATAAAAAGAATTGCAATGAACTCTCTTCAAATATTACAGCACAGCCCCTAATAATTAAACTTTCAGCAATTACACTCTTTTCCCCAAGACACAGGGATTAAATGTCAGTCACTTCTAGATTGGATTAGTGAGCGCCAAACTCAATTAGTAGTTTTGATCAAACTATCAACGATATCATTTTGGGGCAGAGGTGTGTAAATTACCTCAATGATATAATTTTCTGTTCCTTTTCTTTTTCTTTTCTTTCTTTGTGTTGTTTTGTTTGATAAAAGTGGGGGTCGACTTCAACATGATTTGTTTCAATAGATTGTATATGTTTTGATACATTCATGCTTTCATATATAGTTTTTTTCCAGAGAATTGCAATCATATTTTAAATCTTTTTTTTTTTATGTTTCCCAGGGAAATGGTTGCTTATATTTCCAATACATTGATTTTCATATTGAGGTTAGTGCTCAATTGGACTGTCAAATAATATTTAGCCACTGATTTGAGATAATTGATCAAATATTTTTATTCTGGTTGGTTTGAAATTTACATATAACTTTATGTTATTTTTTTTTTTCCCTTTCCATTTTGCAGTGGAGTTATTATTGCTGAAGGCATCCTTAATGGTTCAAGTGTTACTGCTGATGGTAATTTTGACTTCCTAAACTCTATTTTGATATTTGCAACATTTTTTAGTGGCTATGTTATCTGACGGTGGAAAGCAAAATCATGAACAAAATCATCAGATGCTGATAACAATTGGTAAAGCATTGCATATTTTGTGGATAATTTGAGAGAAAAAAATGTGTTCTTTTCATATATCTCATTGAATAATGATATACAAATGGCATATATACATCAAAGGGAATAAAGACACGTAAATAAGAGGATAAAACCTAATGAATGCTAATAAAGGCTATGAATATTTACATTAAATGCGTAAGATTCCCCCACTAGTTGGATCCTAGATGGTGATCATGTCTAACTTGCTTATACAGCTCTTAAAGGCAGGTTTGAGCAATCCCTTCGTTAATACATCTGTAGTATAAAGGTTAGCTAGTAGATAAGTCAGACTTGTTATTCCTTCTTCAACTTTTTCTCTAATGAAATGCCTATCGATCTCCACATGTTGAATGGGATTTAAAACCATGTTTATAACGGCCTTCTTGTCACAATAGAATTTCAGTGGTAAGTTCACGATGACTTATATCTCACTCAAGACTTTTTTCAGCCATAGCTCTTCCATTGTTCCTTGAGCCAATACCCTTAACTTGTCTTCAGCTCCACTGTTCATCACAACTCTTCGTTTTTAACTTTTCCAAGTAGCTAGAGTTCTCCATATAGCAGTAACCAGAGGTTGATTTTCGGTTGAGGTATATTCCTCCCCAATTTGCTTCTGTGCACACCACCACAGTTTTTCAATCATGTTTCCAGAAGAATAATCCTCTGCCTGGAGTACCTTTTAGATACCTCAAAATTCTATAAGCTCCTTTCATACGCTTCTTCTTTGGCTTACTCATGCATTGACTAGCTACACTTACTACAAAAGCTATATTGGGTCTTGTATGAGATAGATAGATTAGCTTCTGAACAAGTCTGATATCTTTCTTTATCAGCAGCGTCTTCTTTCTCATTGTTTTCTTCTTTCTCCTTCTTTGGCTTACTCATTCAACTAAGATGATTTGATGGTTAAGTTTTTGCCATGACATGCTAGCGTATTTGTTGCAGGAAAATCATGGGCCAACCTCTTTCTTCTCTATGCCTATGTTCAAGCATCCAGATGCATAGTAGTTGGAGCACTTTATCCCTTCCTAAGTTATTTTGGACATGGTTTGGATTGGAAAGAGGCTGTATTTCTCGTTTGGTCAGGATTGCGAGGGCCAGTTTCCTTGTCACTATCATTGTCAGTTAAGGCAAGTATACATGATCTTATGATGTAACTTTAATTTGGAGTTATGATGAAAAATGATTACCTCATAATTCTATGAACAAATTTAGGAAAAATTGGCATGACTAGAGAAGGTATACATACAAGAGAAATGAGCCACAATATTAATGACTTATAATGACGTAATAATACCCTAATGGAATGGTATTTGCTTCTATACTACTGATACAGATTATATGCTATTTACATTGGTGAGATAATAATCTAGCAATGAGATAGGTTGTGCTGAGGACAACATCCCCTAATAGAACTTCAGTATAGTACAAGTAAACACGAGTGACCTAGCTATTTGAAGGATATGTCGAATTTTCCTTTCAGCAGGGTGTATGGGTACACGTACTCTTGTGGATAATACTACGCATTTGGAAGAATGGGCTCAAAGTTTGGTTAAAATATTCAACGCCATTGTCTGTATGCAAGGCTTTGATGTTGGTATTGAACTGATTTGGTGTCATGGTGTAGAAGTTGATGAACACTGAGGAGGCTTCAGCCTTATCCTTTAATGTTATTTCTTATATTATCCTTCCTTGCGTCTATAAATACCATGTACTGTGCCTCTTTTGAACACACAATAATTCAAAACTTCTTCTTGTAAGAATCAGTGTATATGATGTGGTCATAATAACCAACATGAGGCTAATAATCATAGCCAATCTCTTGCTTTTGTAATTTTACTTCTAATTATTTTTTGTGTTTCAGCGTTCCACTGGCAAATCAATTGAATTGAATTCAGATACAGGAACACTGGTATGCATACAATTTAAATATTGATCAAAATCAGTTTAGTGAATTGAGTAAAACACTTCTGAAATATTTAATGCATGAATCTCATCTAAATAATTTTATGTCATTTTTGAAAATAGAATGCGTTGACATTATAAATTTTTTGTTAACTTCACTCCAATGCTTGTCATATTTACAGTTTGTTTTCTTCACCGGTGGAATCGTGTTTTTGACAGTCATTGTAAATGCTTCAACTACACAGCTCATTTTACACCTCCTAGATATGGATAAGTTCTCTTCAGCTAAGGTCAGTTTTTTATTTTCCTGATCTTCTGGATGCAAATTTTCTCCTTGTTTTAAATGATGAAATAGTTTGTGCAGTAATTTATGAAATCTTATCTAGCAGTTATATTTTGGTCTTGGCCCTTATATTCTTCTCATTGACAGAAACGGATCCATGAGTACTCAAAGTCTGAATTGTTCCGCAAAGCATTAGAGGCTTTCGGCACGCTTGGCAATGATGAGGAACTGGGACCGGCTGATTGGCCGACGGTGAAGGGATATTTGACATGCTTAAATAGCAATGAAGGTCAATGTATTCACTATCATGGTGCACCTGAAAGTGACAGCACTCTGGATCCTATGAAATTGGAAGATTTAAGAATATGCTTTTTAAATGGTATGGAATCTGTGGGTGTCTATCGATCCTGACACTTGTTTCATTTTCTAATTTCTCAATTGTACCCTTTGTCAGTTCTATTACAACAGCAGAGACTTCTTCAATTCTTTCTATACCATTAGTTTTGCATGAGATATTGATTTCTTTCTTAAATGATTTTCTATTTGAGTGAAACTTTATTCAATTAGTTATCCACTCCTTATTCAATATTGCCACGTGAAAAATTCGTCAAATACAAAGTCATAAAGTTTTATTTTTCCAGCTGTGCATCTGTTGTATTTGCTGCTTTCAGGGATAGGATTTTGCCTCCACCTTCCATTTCCATCTCTTGAGTGGATAACAGATCAAGCCCCATGTTCTTCCGTAACCTTAATTAATTTACATATCTCAACTTTTTGAATTATACAAATAAATGAAATTTGGAGAGACTTCTTAAGTACCGTTTTTTCATTTATAATCTACTTGGTTTTAACCTTTTGCTCACATTTTTGAAGTCAAAAGAATTTTTATTTATAGATATATGAAGAATCAATTAAATAATGCAGTGAAGCATTAGTATCTTTAAGGATTTCTAAATTCATCATTTTGAGAGAATAATTGTTAAAAATTGGTGTAATTCTTACTGGAAATCTTAGAGCAAATATTAGTCTGTCTTCAATAAATATGCTCTGCATAATTTTCTTTTGCCCTAAAGGTTTTCATTTAATTATATTCCGTTCAATCCTTTGCTCCCCCCTCCCTGCACAGATGATTAGTTTCAGGATCTGTCTGTTTTCAACTTCAGTTTTAGTTGGTGGATTGTTCAATAGTACATGAAGATCAGTGATGTCTATCAAGCTTGGTACGCATTGTTGGGCATTTTTTCAAAAGGAAAAATGGTGCAAGCTTTTGGAATATTCAATTAGTGGGATAAGACTTGTTGGTGTTGTTGGTGTTGTTGGTGTTGTTGGTGTAAGCTTTAGATATCCTCTTGAAAGGATTTTTGAAGTTGTGAGTTATATATATTCAATTAGAAAGCTTCTTACCCCGTCATCCTTTTCTTTATGGGGGGATGAATTTTGATGGTTGTATGGTTAATTCATGAGTTTTGTTCATCTAAATTCCCAGGAGATAAGATGCCAATTTATATATTTTGCATTGCCTGCGGTTGCACTTCCTTTACAAAAGTCACTACTCATGTTAGTAAGCTTTATTATAAAGGAGAGGGGCTACACAAACACAGATAGCCTCCATTCTAAGCTAACTCAAGCAAGTAGTGGTCTCTTGTCCGCAAAGTTGTTGGATCTGATGCAATCTTATCATTCTCCTGACCTATAAACTGAATATCTTCAACGAATTGACGTCTGATATCTTGACTAATATTAGAGCTTGTCTTGTTTAAGGTGTTCAAACTGCTTACTGGGAGATGCTTGATGAGAGAAGAATTTCACAAACAACAGCTGACATCTTAGTGAGATCAGTGGAGGATGCTAGAGATTTGGCTTCACTTGAGCCTTTATGTGATTGGAAAGGTTTAAGAGATAGAGTTCGCTTTCCAAGCTATTACAATTTCCTTCAGACTGGAGTTTTACCACAGAAATTAGTTACATATTTTGTTGTGGAAAGATTGGAATCTGCATGTTGTATTTGTGCTGCATTCCTTCATGCCCATAAAATTGCTCGACAACAGTTGCATGACTTCACAGGTAACATTCTATTTTTGTAGTCTGGTCTTTTTAATTTTCTCACGCTATTTCCATTTTCTTGTGTAGAAAGTGATGTGTCTATGTGGTTGTATGGTATGAATTACTACTTGCATGTTCTCTTTTATTTTCAGTTGGATAGGCCGAGAATTTTCGTTTCCCTTTCTCTTATGTATATATTTGGTTTATTCCTTCATTTGTCTTTGGGATCTGATCGGCTGAGACGAGGCCAATCCTTCACTATATATGTACTGCTATTCATATGATATAGTACCCAAGAGAACACTAGACAAAACGACACTAGAATATGAAATAACCCAACATAACAGTAGGGAAAGCACCACTGGAATTGATTAAAATCACAACATTCCTCCCCCAGAACTGAAGGAAATTACGCTGGAAGATAACTCACGTCACACTGATCCCATACAAAATATACAAGAAAATAATGAATAAAGACAATCTTCCTCCACCCCTGACCTGGCATTCAAGAGGCTAAAGCTCTCCTCACCACTCTCAGATTGCAAAATAAGTCTACCCCCTGTCCAGGATGCCCAATTGGTTAAAAAGATGTCAAAAATAACCAAAACAGTCTCCAAAACACTTTAAACAAAAGACAGGCCTAAAACACCCTAGAGCGCTCTAACTCTCAGCCTCTTTCTTCAAATTGGTGGAAATCTTAAAGTCAACTCTCTGACCACCATAAAGCAACTTTTATTTTCCCTCTTATAGGTCTGGCTAGCAAAGATGACTCTATCATTACCCTCCCCTAAAAGCTTCGCCTTGTCTTCAAGGTGAAAATTAGAGGTAAGTATTAGTGGCTTCCTCCATGTACTGCTCAGCTTACTTTGTTTGATTGTGTACATCAAAAGGAATAATTGAATTTCATCTTGAACCTTGGATGTAGATGATTCAATCTCTTCAATGGATTCTCTAGAAGTTATATCAACATAGGCATGAGACTCTTAATAGACAACAGGATCAATTATAGAAGTCCAAGTTTCAATGAATCTAAGTGGAAAACCAGCCGTCATTTTGTTGAGAGTGGCTCTTTCGGTAGAAATTATTGGCAACAAGAATTGAACAGAAGTAGATTTCTCAAGAAAACCTGTGAACTTATGGAGGAAAAGAATGTTTTTCATTGATACTGAATGATTTTGGTACATCACATATATACAAGGGAGAAAGACAGAGGAGTAAAGGCTGATCAATGGGCCTAATAAATGCTAATAAACTGTAATAAAATAGGATATTTCCATACTCCCCCTCGTGTTGGATCATAGATTCTGATCATGTCCAGCTTGCTTATACACTCATCAACAATGCAAGATAATGTCTTCTAGAACAAAAGAACAAACAACAACAATGCTCAATTACCCTTCACAGTCGGCAACAACCCAAGGTGTTATGATATTCCTTTTGGCAATTAATGCTGTAAATGTAATGGGATGAGCTATGTTTATTTCCCCTTCATCCATGTCTTCAGATGACAGTGATATTTCATCCATCATCATCAATGAAAGTGTTGGAGAAGGAGAAGAAGCAAGGAAGTTCCTTGATGATGTTCATATGAAATTCCCTCAGGTTTGAAGTTAGACTCTTCAGTCAGTGTTTCTTATTATTAGTTTTACTGGAACCTTGGATTCTGGTTGTCGAATTGATTGATCCATGCTCCATATAACAGTCAAAGTTTGTGACCCTTGAGTATAGTTTGAAGCATTACACGGAGAAGCTTATTTCCCTAATATGCATTATGTATTTGATATGTCTACTTTTCAGGTTCTTCGTGTTGTGAAAACAAGGCAAGCTGCATATTTAGTGTTAAACCATTTAATTGAATATGTTCAAAACCTTGAAAAGTCTGGGTTACTGCAAGAAAAAATGAAGCTGCATCTTCATGAGGCTGTCCAGGTATCTTCAGGAGTTATTAGTTCTTTTGTTTCATCTCTGGTCTCAAGTTGAGCACTCTCCTGTGAGAAATTGCAAAATCACATGATGGTTTCTTTTGTTTCAGACTGATTTGAAGAAATTAGTTAGGACTCCTTTATCGTTGAAGTTTCCTGAAAAGAATAGTATACATCCTATGTTGGGTTCGCTGCTATCTTCTGTCCATGTCCATGAACCACTTTCAAGCAATAGCGGGGAAATGATGAAATTGCGTGGTCTGACACTTTACAAAGAAGGATCCAAACCAGACGGTATTTGGTTAATTTCTAGTGGGGTTGTGAAGGTGAGACAATGATTTTTTATTACTCAGCTCTAGATTTTTATGATCTAATTTTTAATGCAAATGAAGCGTATTTGAATATTGCTGTTTTGGCAGTGGGAAAGCAATATAATGAGAAACAAGCACTCCTTTTGTCCAACTTTTACTCATGGGAGCACATTGGGTCTGTATGAAGTACTCACTGGAAGACCATATATCTGTGATGTTATAACAGATTCAGTAGTGCTCTGTTTTTTCCTTGAAGATGACAAGATATTATCATGTCTCAAGTCAGATCCTTCTGTTGAAGACTTCTTGTGGCAGGTATGGGTAATAATATTATTTCTATAGCTGCTGTATGATGAATGTTTTTGGCTTCTTGTTGATTTTGAAAGCACAGAATACATGGTTTGTGGCAATTATGCTGTACCTCGAAAGTGGGTTTCTTTTCCTTTTTTAAAATTGCGTCTTTTACAGTGTACTTCATCATGGGTGTCATAACCGATCAAAAGATGTTTCTTAATGGATGCTTGGTACTGCAGAAATCAGAAATGTTATGTAATATGATTAGACGACTATGATCAATTGTGATTTGCTGCGACACTAGATTATTTTGTTTTGCAGGAGAGTGCCATTTTCCTTTGCAAGATCTTGCTTCCTCAGATATTTGAAAAAATGGCAATGCAAAATTTAAGAGCCCTTGTTGTGGAAAGATCTGTAATGACCGTATACATTAGGGGAGAATCGATAGAAATACCTCACCATTCAGTTGGAATTTTACTTGAAGGATGCGTTAAAATGGAAGGTCTTCAAGAACTGATAACATCACCAGCTGCTCTTTTGCCTTCACGTGGGAATCTAATTTTCCAGAATCTGGAAGCTTCTGGTAATTGAAATTAATTTATACCTTCTCAGATATGTTTTCCAGTGTAATCATGTTATTGTTTTCTTTTCTTTCTTCCCAAAAAAAGAAAGACCTAATTACGGGGCATATCTTCCCTGGATACTGCATCATTGATGCTTATCATAGGTCTTTTTAGATTGAGAGCATTAAAATAAGAGGCTTAGGGCAAGATGATTTTTTTAACCATTTCAATAAATCATATTATCTGTTTCTATTGCATATTCTGTTTCACTATTTCAGTTAGAAACCAAACAAGCAAAGGAAACGTAATTTATACTTCTTTTCTTGGCTTTCAACGATAACAGGTATAGAAAACGGAAGTTTTTCTCATCAAGCTTCATCTTATCTAGTTGAAAAAAGAGCAAGGGTAATCGTGTTTGACGTTGCAGCATTTGAGGCTGATGCTGTTCTTTCTAGAAGGTCAAGTTCACTGTTAACTCATGCAGTTGATTATCCCCATAGATTAAGCAAAGAAAATAGGGGTTTTGTAAGTCTTCTTGGAAATTTCATCCCAAGGCAACATAAGCAATATTGCCAAGGTGTTGGACAACAAACCGATAGTTTGTCTGCAAGGGCAATGCAGTTGAGCATTTATGGTTGCACGGTATGTTGGTACATTAGATTGATATTAACTTCATTGATGGGAAACTTTTTGTGCATGGTATTGTTCTCACATTCAGTCAATCAGTCACTGAAAGAATTCAGCACTTAATTAGCAGGGTTTTGAACTTTTGATGGATAACCTCCCTTGCCTTTGTAGGGCTAGGGGCCTCTAATGTGCCTCCATTTAGTGCTCTTTAATGCCCTTTAAAATGTCTTATTTTCCAAATATTTTTTTCTTTTTTTTTTAGTATTAAATTCTACATAACATGAGTGACATTTTGATATCTTATGGTAGTTTTGAATTTTCATAATTCTACATAAAATGAGTGAGATTTTGATATCTTATGGGCATAAAATGATGCACCATTTTATGCTTACAAGATATCAAAATCTCACTCATTATATGTAGGATCTAATGCTCAAAAGAAATAGGAAAAAACATTGGGAGGTTGGTGTATTACAAAAAGCATTAGAGAGAGGCACATTAATGGCTCCAAAACCGCCTTCGTTATGTCATTTTTTTCCTTTGTAAAAAAATTGAAGCTTTTGATATAACATCTGTTCCTAGCAAATTTAGTTGCTAGGTATAACTGATTATCCTTGTAAAAGTATTATGATTTGGTCTGATTCTGATCCTACACAAGCTTCAGCGGAATAAACCCTCGTAATTGACTCTCAGGTAAGTTTCTAATATGTTCAAAGGTTTCTGTTGAATGGAGATTGGTCGATGAATCCTTCAAACTGAGAGGTGTAACTATCAGCACAGAAGTCGCATTGACCATCAACTTCTCAGACTGTAAAATCTGCACCGTTTTTTAAGAATATCACGAAAGTCAATGAGGAATCGAAAGTATTTTTATTGTTACAACTTGCAAAAATTCTTGAGCTGTCTCAAGCTTATTTTCTATAACTTCCCATCTGATTTTTCAGGTGGACATCTGTCAGCGGAGAAGTTTGTCCGGCAGTCCTTCAGGAACCCCTCATATGAAGATGGACCTTGCAGTGAGCCAGTGCACAGGGAATGTTGCAAATGCCTCTGTCCAAGGCAGAGAACAAAGAGGAAGTTACACGGATTACACAGCTGCTGAATCTGCTGGTGAAGAAGATATCATAGTAAGGATTGATTAACCAAGAAGACAATGTTTTGGGGAGTCATCAATTTGATTATGATCAATGAATCATGGATCATTAATTTTATTCAACTAATGACTTAGTTTTAAAAACATTGATTTAGTTTTAAAAACATTGATCTCTCACAAACAAATTATATACTAGAAAAAGTCAACTATATGGAAGATTTCTCACCATCCTGTTATTGAAAAAACAAAACTTCATGCGCTACTTGTATGCTAGACTAGAATCGAAACCAAGAAAAGAGATGTTATTCACAGTAGAAGGCCTGAACTCCAGAGGATTATTCCAACCCTTCAAATGAGCTTTTGACCATCTCATTTTTGCATTTTTAATCTCAAGACCTTCAATGTGCTCCATCATTATTCCAGCAGTTTTGTGTTTGACCAATTCATGGCATCCAGGCCTATAGTCATATAAATCACCAGGATAATTGGTAATCCTTCTGTAAGTGAGATTCACGTTGACGAATCTCAGGTTTCTTAAAAGCCCTCTTTTTGAACCAGAGAGGAAGACACCATTTTCTGAATTTGCTGTGATGTTAGTGAAAAGAATGTTTGAAATTGAACCCTCCTTTGAGGTTGAGTTTCTTGGGCACGTCGTGACGTATATTGGTTCAGCTCTTCCCCACCATAATGGGTCGTAGTATCTTGTGCTGATTTTTATGTTTGAGAATACAATGTCGCTTACATTTCCTGCAAAATAACGTTTAAATTTCAAAACATCTAGTGCCGTGTCACACGATCTATTGGCAAGTCTTGAACGAAGTAGCATTTCATATGATCTAATTTATCAAATTTTTCCTGAAGTAAAAAGAAACTAATCATCTTAACTCATTTCCCAGCCATTACTGATAAAACGCGAAGACCTAAACTGAAACAGGGAACATACCTCCATCACGGATCTGAAATCCCAAGCCTCTATGAGAATCCACAATGGTGATATTATCGAAGACAAAGTGTTTGAAATCGAACACGCTGGCGCTGCCAAGCTTGATGGCACAAGACTTTGTTCGAATCCAACAGTTAGCGGCAGTGAGGTTGAAGACAGCACCAGTGGATGATTTTGGGCAGATTGCATCGTCGCCAGTGTCAATGTGGCATCTGTTGATTACTGTGTTGTTTGAATCCTCAATGTCAATCCCATCATTGTTTGGAATATTGAAGTCTCCATAAATTGAAACATCCTCAACTGTTATCTTGTTGCTTCTTACCAAGTGTAAACTGCATATCACAAATGTTGATGAAACGTTTAAAAAGTCTGTGCGATTTACTCTTGTCCCCCCCCCTCCCCCAGTTATGCTTATCCCAAGTTCTGGATCAAACAATATGTTGACACAAATAATTGAGTTACTTGGACTTGGAGCAACATCAATATCAACAATTATTTCTTATAAAAAGATTACGTAAACCTTTCTCTATTTTCGACACGTATTAAGACCTTCCTCCAAGATAAGGACTAAATTATACACTCTCTTTTGAATTTTACCAATTTTTTATTTTCAAGCTAAGTTATTGAAAGACTGACTTTAAATTTTGCGTGCAAGGAACTCAAATCACAACGAAATGGTTTTACAAAACTCGTTTAATTTTCCACATATAAATGTCCCCACCAGCACCAGGCTGAGATCATCTTATCTTTTAGCTTCAAATAACTTCTTCACACTTGAAATTTGATTTAAACCTCTTTAAATTTAAAATTTACGCAAAGACTCTCCATACTAATAATCAATCTTTCATTGATAAAATAAAACATCATTAGGAGTTTATTTATATCAGAATTAAAATCTATGAGAGTCAGCTATCCACATCCCAAAGTCCACAGAAACGACAAAAAAATTTCTGCATAATTTTAAAACAATAATTTAATCCCTCTAATTTTGACTTAGTTACCACTAACTTAATTCATGAAGGTTAACTTGTCCAACACTCCCTTTTCAGCCATTTAATCCCTGGGTCCATATAGCTTCAAAAAAATCATCATCTAGTTCTTCAAGAATCAATACGTAACTGAACGATAGAATGAAGAAATTAATAGATTAAAGGTAAAAACTAAAAACTTGATAGACTGGGTTGCACGGAATTAAATTGTAAGAATAAATGATTAATTTTCCAAAAATGGAAAAAAAAGGAATAAAAATAGCATAAAAGTAATATATATATATATATATAT
The DNA here is from genome assembly GCF_004799145.2 of Neltuma alba. NCBI lineage: Eukaryota > Viridiplantae > Streptophyta > Magnoliopsida > Fabales > Fabaceae > Neltuma > Neltuma alba. The sequence goes on along the minus strand of NW_021636043.1, from coordinate 142,612 downwards.
ATATATATAAAATAAGAAACTGACCACCAGTAAGCAGGCTCATAGAGAGTAATATTGGAGACTCGAACATCGGTGCAGCCCAAAAACCCAATAAGCCTGGGCCTACACTCATCCCCCAAGCAAGCCCCCGTCTCATTCCAACTCACCATTACGTTCTTCCTCACGTCCTTCCTTACCACGTACTTCAGCGCCTGTCCGTCTACCACTCCCCCGCCGCCGATCCCCACCTCCGTTGCGTTCTCCGCCACCACGGCGTACCATCGCGACGGATCCCGAGGATAGTCTCTCTGCCTCGTTCCCGCCAGGATCCTCGCTCCGGCCTCCACGTTCAGCACCACTCCGGATTTCAGATACACCGTCGCCGTCAGGTACTTCCCCGGCGCCGGGAAGTTGACCTTGCAGGGACCGCCGACCGGACAGGAGTCGATCGCCGATTGGATTGCTCGCGTGTCGTACCGGCGACCATTGCCTACGGCTCCGAAGGCCGTGACTGAAACTGTGATTGGGATCGGGTTCAGAGCTAGTGAAGTGGCAACATGTGATAGGAGGATAAAGTAAAACGAGATGATTTGAAGGAGAAAGAGGTAAGGCTTGGGCATTTCTGGCTTTGGACTCATTGTGGCTCTATAGATTCTTGCTTTGCTTGGCATACAAATCCAAATCTATATAGTCTCTCACCCTCATGCATATTTCAAAAGGATTACATCATCTTGTTCTGATCCTGAATGATATCAAAACTCAAAAACTCCATTGGATCGAATGATTAAAAAATTCAAAATATTGCCGGAGTTGTTGGAATAATAACTCACGTAAGACCAGTGGATAAGGCCATGGAGGTTCCCCGCTTGAGGCATTCAATTATCCGTCCGAAGTCCAAGCCCCACATAGATTTTTAATTTTTCTTTTTATCTCAAATAAAAGGGATGCAGAAATTATAATTTAACTTTAAAATGAAAATATAATAAATTCTGGACTTGCCTATTTCTTCTACGAAAAACATGCCCATGTGACATCATCTCAAATGAATTTTTTTAATATGATTATATGATTGGCTCAGATTTAAATATTGTTATACTCAACTAGGATGCTTTTCTAAGGAAATCTTCTGCATTTACACCAACTCAAATTCAAACTCGAAATTTTATGTTTAAACAATCAAATCTCGTTTGGTTTTACTCAAAACTTTTCTAAGGAAAAAAAAAGTATGCGCACAGGCATGTAATGATCATCTCCAAGGGCAAGTGCAAATTCTTTCCTCTCATCAACTGAAAAAAGTCAAACAAATAAGTAAACCAGACAATGCTGAAGCATGTGGAGGCCAAGACAATGTTGTGGAGAATAAATATGAATTAATGCAGCATCATGCTCATGGTTTCATTTATTGGCAGAGAAGTAACAATTTCACCAGAGTCATCAATTCCAATGGAATAGGATCTCATCACAGGGTTCATTTGCTAGGCTCGTCAATGGAATGATTCTTTTGTGCTAAAAGATGCTTATTACACCATGGAAGCTGTAAAAATGATGTGATGATCTGAGGTAATGATAATCTGATTCTGGACAGAGACATATTGGGCCATCAACAATCAGCAAGGCAATTCCACTAAAAAACAAGACATACACAAGGCAATCTATTTTTATTTATTGGATTGACCCATCAACAGAAAGAGTGGACCACAAAATAGGTTAGATTGGGCCTAATTACAAATTTTATGTCACTGTTCTTCCCAGAACAGAGGAATTGGCGTGGGGGGCCATTGGCACCCTGTTTCTCTATCTTAATCCTTAGCAGCGTGATGGAGAATGACTGGAAATTAAGAACTGAACATCATTGTCATGAACTGCTCCAATCAATTACCATAATTATTATCCTTAATATAAGAGCTAGATAATTAATATAAGAATATTAAGAAAATTAGTTAAGTTGGTTATTTGTCATAAATATGTGTTGATTTTCCTAAACTATCATTTTCAATCATGTGCATTGGATCATTAGAATTATCTCTTGGTCGGAATCGCTTGCAATTAATAGGAACATTTTGGAGAAATATGAGAAACAAAGCGGATTGAAATCTTATATTTAAGACCAAATTTAATTCTAACTAGCTTTTATATTAAGAACCAAAGGTAATATATGATTTCCTTGTTTTGCATTCTCATTCCTTGACTTTGGAGCCCAACACTTTGTTTTTAGTACCAAAATCTCCAGTCTTTGCTTAAACTTTACTTTTTTAAAGTGTATATCCGGAGAAATTTTGTCATGGGTTGCTTGGGAATGAAACTCAAAACAACTTGAGTTGCTTGAGAATTCCACTTTTCTTCTTGGGAGTAAAACTTCCAAACAACTCGAGTTTCATGAATTTGTTGAAAGAAACTCAAAAAAAAAAAAAAAAACGAAACAAGATTGGAGACGTGTGAGAAAGAGGAGAAAGGAGAGGTAAATCAGAGTTGGCAAAAATTATAAAACAATATCAAATGTTGCCTTTAGCACCAACCCACCGTGACTCTTTTTTACTTGTGGCTTTTTTCCCAAAAGTCAACTGGAGAAAAGAGCTCACCAAAGATATGCTTACCTTAACATTCACCATCAACCCATGTTTCACAATTTTCAATTCACGCTTACATTCATGACATAAATCCAAACAAAGCCATATATAATATTAGAAGTGGAAATTTGAGGTAGGAAGTTGGACCTTTGCTTTGTGGAAATTTGAGGTAGGAAGTTGGACCTTTGCTTTGCATCAATAAACACCAAAATTAAGACTTTTCATCACCTTCTTATCATTCCTTTCAGTGCAAACACAGTCTATGACACAAGCAAACCTCGTCTAGTTAATAGGCTTGCATTCTTTTCTATATGTAGGAGTTGTTCATTTTCCTAAAATAAAGATCTTTCCGAGAAAAACTGCCCTGTGCTATTCATTAACCAAGTATGGCCACCCACTAAATAGATATGTTTAATTTGTAACTTTTATATGAGTATTGTAAATTGCAAGATGATGAAGCTAGTGGTAGATCCATTATGATTATTGTACATGAAGTATGAGTAGTGCTCCATACACAAACGATTAAACCATTCATTAAGCAGATATCTGCAAATAATTATTCTTATTTTATTGCCATAATGCTGTAATTAATGCAGGGAGTGCAGCATGTGGGGTGGGCCTTATGTCAGTGATCAGCCTGGGACATGCATGAGATAATAAGGCATATAGATACAAACCAGATCCTTAGCTTGGCTTAGTTGCAGAATTAGAATATAACAGATAACATCGAACCACTGAAATTGTTCACTGAATTTGAATCAAACTGTGTATATGTATTACCAACAATGACAGAAGAATAAACATAACCAGAAAACAAAAGTAATGAATCCCAGTTGAAGAAGCAGAATAAAGACAAAAGTAGTTAAGAGACAAAATCATAGCAGTCAATTATATCTCCATGGTGTGACTCACTCCCCACCATCTCACAAACACATGCATGCACACACAAACACAAAAATGATTAAAAAAAATAAAGCTCATCAAAATATTGCTGACACTCTCACTTTTGCCCCTGCAGCTGTCACAGTGTTCCCCACAAGTACTGGCTACTGAATTAGGTCAAGCTTGCCACCACAATTAAAAAAAAAAAAGGATAAAAGTTTTGTAAATATATAAAGGATCAAGGTGGAAGAAGTGATACTGGTTCATTAGTGACTTTGTGGGTGACTAATGGGGCCCATGTTAGATACTGTCTTCAAATGTGCGTGCTTTGAAATCTCAAGGGTTTGACTTCATGATATGATTTGGTGCATGAGGAAGACTATATAATTCTAAGCCCTTAAAGCAGCAACAACTCCATTAATTTGTATGGAATATTAGACTAATGATTGTGGGATTAGTTCATGAGATTCACCATGTATTGCCACAGATGCACCATTCTCTGTCTCGCCTATTTAATTTGTCTCATATTCTTGTTCTTTAGTGGTCAATAAAATATGCTCAGAATCAAGACTTTGGCTTAACAAGTCATGGCTACTAAAAGGGTGTTTGGCAATATTGAAAATTGCTTGTCAGAAGCACTTTTCCTTAAAACGAGGCAAACTCATCTACATATTTACTTTGTAAACCATAAAAGCACTTTTGAAACTATGGTTTGGTTTCCATCCAAACATCCCTTAAGTGAACATGCATTATCATAGATTGGAATCAGTGGATATGCATTTCTCATAATTTTTGTTAACATTGTAAGCAGTTTTCAAAATCTTCTCCTAATAAAGAATAACAGCTTACGTAAGTCTCTAGTGATTTACTTTTTTTTTTTTTCAAATATTACATAGGCCTCCTTAATATTTTTAATAAAATTGTATATACTTTGAAAAGAGATTTTTGGTAATTTAAAAAAAAAAGTCGACAAAAGTTGTATTATTCTAAATATAAAAACTAAATTTAATATATGTGCGAGTAACTTACTTTTTCGTCCAAGGAATAATTTGCTCGTAAAATAAGAACCTATTATCAGCCATCTAGAAAGGTGTGTCATGCGCAGCATAGAGAGTGCGGCGTAAATTTCTTGTTTTATTTTAATCTATAGCTCATTAGCTACTACTTTTACAAATTGGATTCCTGTCAAAGCTTTTTCTACCCTTGAAAAAGCATTAAATGAGGTGACAATAAGGTAAAACAAATTTTCCGGTGAAGTTAAAAGTGTTGTGGGGTAATTAAAGGGTTACTGTATGTAAGCAAAAGTCAATTGAAACCTTTTGAGCTGGTGATTAACTTTAAGCGCATCGTCTTTAGATTCTTTACTGTCCTTTTCTTTTTCTTTTCTTTTTTCTTAGTTCATCAAAAGAGACGAAGAACCGAAGAATGTTTGTTTCTTAACAACCGCCTTTTGTTAAAGCTATCATCATTACTATTCAAAACGAATCTTCTGAATATAATTTTGGTGATCGAGAGATGTTCAAGTCCCTGACATCAAAACACACACACTCACACTCATACGAAGCTGTAGAATTCAGAGAGTACTAGCCATGATTTACTCACTATATGTTCTTCTACAGGTTGATTTGTGATCTTTAAGCACTTGTACGTAACTTCAAACCTATATGGAGAGCCAAAAAAGTTAAGTAAACAAGAAACAATGATGTTTGCGAAGACATGAAGAAAAACACATTGGAATTTGGGTGAAGTTTGTTGGCAGAAATTTAGGTTTCAACAGTTAGTGCAACTGTTGAGAGTTGAGAATGAGAGACTTTATCAAAGGGAAAAAGTGGCATTGCAGAGATATTGGCATCTCATGGGGTGTCTTTGTCAAGTGTCAAAACAATGCCAATCTCACTTCTCTTTCCTTTTTCTTTTTCTTTCCTTCCTCTCATATTTCTTTTCTGCATATTTCCTCTTTTCCTCTTTCCTTTCTTGTACTGGCCAGACAACAACCCTCCTATCACTTCAGCTCAAACAGTTTTCATGTTGGACCTCATCAGTTTCTCCCAAATATATACAGCTTTAATTTCAAGTTAACCATATCGAATTAGTAATATTGGCTCCAAGTTAATTGATTTGACAATAATAATGTAACCATGATATTAAATTATATATTTTTAATTTTATATATATATATATATATATATATAAAATTCGAGTCATCTGGGTACCCTGGCGTTAGGGTCAAGCTTTGGCTCAACCCCAAACATTTAGAAAAATATGAAAAATAATTGTAAGCATAAAAAAGATTAATTAATATCATTCAAAATATGTTTCTTATAAAACTAATACGAGGATCAAAAGTAACCGTTTTAAAATTATATATATTTAAATATTATCCTTTATATTTTTCTCATGATAATTAGTTAGAAATCAATTTAAAATTCTAAAAGAGGTTAAATAAACTGAAATCATAAAAAATATCCATGATGATCATGAAAAATACTATATTGCATGAGAAGTATTGAGAAAAACAATAACATCAAATGATTATTTCACAAAAAAAAACAAGTTCCAGCTATTTTATACATTACTTTATCATACATGCATCTCTCCATATATATATGGCCTTAATTTTCCAACTATACAAATGGATGTTCATCCCTTTCTCACTTAAATTTCTTGCATAGAAGAAATCTTCTTCGATCACCTCATACTCTTAAGTTCATGATGAGCAAGCCACACTACTTACAAGTTATAAATAGTATAGCTCACTTTAGACCTGTGGAAGGCATCAGAAAACGTGTCTTCTTGCTGTTATGAAAACAAAGCAAGTAAGGCCCAAAAGCTGCTCTAAATAAAGCTAGCTAGTAAGGCAGCCAGCGAGGGAGCGAGTCAGAAGAATAGTGACCACCGTTGGTTCAACCTTTGGTTCTGATAATGGTGATGGTACCTCTTCCCTGGGTGTGAATCCTGGTGAGGGCCACCACCTCTTTGCCTGAAAGTCCTGGACCCTCCGCCGACACGCATGGCCGACATGCAAAGTCCCCCACTGGATGCCTCACTGGTCTTGTGGGACGCATCAAGATCCTCTCGTTTATATCATTCAATGTCACATCACCTTCTCTTCCTCCTGGCTTCACCAACGCAAATGGATATGCCACTTTTGTTATCACCCTCTTCTTTCTCTTGTCACTTTCTGCAGAAACAAGTCCCACATCGAATCAAATCATATTACAACGCATCACATACAAGTAAAATGAACGGAAATGTGTTGATATATATTGCATTAACTAGCTCCATCATACTTACTATCTTCGGCTTTTAACCATTAAGAAGAAGAAGAAAATGAAGTATAGTAGTATACCAGCTATTGTGTCATCTGTGGTTTTAGATATATTTGGATTTTTGTTGTAGGAAGATGAGGACGAATGTGGAGATTCAGATGCAGATACTGTCTCTTCTGGTGTCCCTGCAGTTAGTGCTAGGATGCTTGCTTCCTCGTTCATTCTGCTCATCATGCATGATCTTCTATACTCATCTACAATTAATAGCACAATATATATATGCATATTAAATATTAGAAAAATCGTACTTAAGTTTTAATTTCTTCACGGCCAAATAAAGAGTGAGTGATGCATGGCTGTGTATTTCTTTGTTTTTCTCTCTGTAACCTACTGCCGACATGATTACTTACTTACTACAGTAAATGCATGTGCCCTATCTTTTATTGTTTGAATTCGATAATGAGAGTGCTTTGACTTTAACACTATTATCATCCAATGAATGCAACGAGACTAAAGAATTAATGTCTTGCATTTAAACTTGGGAAAATTGAAGATACCTGAAAATTCTCTTATGCTTTCTATCTGGTTCATGCAATACAAGTTCTCTGCTGGCTGGAGTACTGATAAAGGGTTGAAATTCCACAAGCTCTGAAAGCATATATTATCCATCTCAGTTTTCAGGAAGGATCGAGAGAAGAATTTCGAACTGATTAACGAGAATATCATCTTAAATAGCTACCTTTTCAAGTCCAATATCAATTAAGGGACTCTTGCTTGCTGGTTCATGATCCACACATGGAAGCAAGCGACGACGTTTGGAATGTTCAGTAAACTCAAGCAAAGCATCTTCCAAGTACCCAGATGAGAAATCTGAGAGCTCTGGAGGTGAGAAGTATGGTGCCATTTCATCCATAACTGCATATGATTCAACACATCAGCAATCATTGTGAGCATTCTTTCTTTCATTCATATAGATAAGAACATGAAAAAGAAGGATAAAGAGAGAAAGAAAGAAACAAAAGGGGTGGTACCTAAAGACATTTTGTCTGCGTTGAGAACTCCAAGACTGTGATAATCCCAAAGGGAAGATCCATTGATGAAGCTGCAGCTAGGAGTAGAGTAAGGTAGGGAGTGAAGCTCACTACTCATTTTTGTGTGCTCAAATGATGGGAAACGGGGTCTATTTATGTACGAGTTGTTGAAAGAAATATATTGTAAAGCAAAGTGAAATTTAAAAAAGCCAAAAAAAAAAACCTAGATTCTCTACATGTTTTTGGACATTTGTTGGGAATATAAATAGTATTATGAATAATTTAGATTAAATTTAGATGGTTAATACCTTTCAAAATGAAAAGTTAATGAAATATAAATCATTTCATGTATCTGATTCTGAATCATTTAGGTCTGATTTAAATGGTTCATTCCCAGACCTCACTTGACTAAATCATACACATACAGCCAAAAGATACATAATGAGATGGATATATAGATGGGAATTGAAGAAATGTAGGGGATAGAGTCAGTCAACAGAAGGAAGGATAAAGTGGATGTTTGGTATTGGGATTCTAAAAATGGGATCACTTTAGTGGTTTGAATTTATTTCCTTGGTTATATGTGTGGGGGACTAAATAATTGCAATGGTTATGATAATATGTTGTTGAATGTGAAAAAGCAAACCAGTAATATATGCATATGCAATGAGGCATAAAAGGACATAGGCCCCCAAATGAGGCAGAATTCAAATTTCAGCTTTTTCCTTTTGTGTTTTTTCGTCCTTGTATGGTTACCAACTGTTTCTCTTTTTTGGTTTTTAAATTTATTTATTTTTACAAATGATTATCTGATAGCTTACACTTACATTATTAAACCATATTCAAACATTACCAAATTAATAGGAGGAATAGCTCTCACAATGCAATTGTTTTGATCTGCAATATTCAAACTATCACTCTAATTTGAGGTCACTTAAAACAAGCATTTTATTTACGAGGAATGATATCTTCTTTTTGTTTTTTTCCCCGACTCAACATGAAGAGATTTTTATTTTTTCCCCCCGATACACACACATATATGTTTTAATATTGTGGGGTCATATCGGTTGCACCTTCCACTTCTACCCTATGGAAAATGAATTTCATGGAGGGGGGGGTCATTTAGCGAGGGTCCCACACAAGATGGCATGCTGATACGTGGGCCCGTGTTAAAAGAAAAGGTGGAAGAAAGAAGAAATGATTTCGTGAGTTGGGGGTTTGGGATCTTGGGACCACCTTTGTTTTTCATCCGTGGCTTTGGTTTGAATGGTCCAATTATGTGACATTTTTGCAAATGGATTCCCTGTGCGCGTAATATTACGCAATATGCAAGGTTGCAAAATTATGCCATTGGAGAATAGGCATGGAGAGAGACAAATTGAGTAGGACGCTTTCAACGGCTCAACGTTAAAATTTTCTTTTACGTTTTTTCCCCAACTCCAAGTTCTCACAGGTCTAACATGTCGTTTAGTCCTCAAGGTCTCATTTCGTACAAATAAAATAAGAGAGGATGTTGAAGAGATGGGCCCAAGCCACTCACAGAATTCAAAACTCCTCTGTTGTTTGGACTCACTTTATCTTAGCCATAGATACCCCTCACTTATGCTCTCCACAGGTTGGAAATTGAATCTAATGTCCCGAGAAGGAAGCCCAACTTTATTGTTGAAGGATTTCAGGCATACCTGGAGTATCTCAAATCTCTTCAGATAGCCACGCAGGATCCGGTCACAACGGCAAACTCAGATTAGTGTTACACAACAAATGTACCGGTGGGAGAAGAAGAACACAGGGAACAAAAAAGAGAAGTGGAAGCCGGAGAGATCACACTTCGGTTTTTGCCTATGCTTGTGATAAAAACCACCCCACTCCACGAAACCGTTTCGGCAAATAACCGTTTTGTCTCATTTCAATTTGCAATTTTAAACAAAATGGGGAAATTACAATTGTCGACCCAGATATTCTGTTATTTGCACCAGAATCCCAAACTTAATGAGTTTGGATCCAATCCACCAATGGTGGACTGGCCCATTTTCCTACATCTTCCACTCACACTTGGTGGATTAGATGTCCCGAGTCTAGTCTCTTCGTCTCCCCTCAATTCCATACATAGTGCTTTGCCGTGACCGCGTGGGCATGACGTCTTTACTTGGGTCCCTGTACTAGAAGTCCTTTTTATAGGATCAACACAAGTCACCTTCTCCTTTGTGTAGCATGAATTTTAATGTTATGCCTCAAATGTCCCAGATTTACTTATATACACTTTTTCACGGTAAATCTAATCCCTCTCGAGTCAATGGTTGACTCAGATTACCTTTCTCGTATGTCTAATGTCCACACTTATGACCACAGAACACTAGCATAGGTGTGTATATCACAGTCAATCTTCCTTTCGTCCAAATATCATTTTGAGATGAATCAGTCGCTTTCTTAGCATACTACTTTAGATCGCATCAATCATGACCATAGGACATATGTCAAAGTAGCAGTCACTGAAACATATCTTCGTGATATTGTCAAAGTCAAAGGACACCAACAGGAAGATAATTCCCCCTTGGGACTCACACAGCAATGAAGCAGGGATCTTTCACTTGCTTCCCTTTTGCGGTTCTCCCAGCACATGTGGTATGAAACACATGCTACGGTGTTACTCTTTTACTATAAGAGCGTATGTCGTTTTAGACTTATCATTAACACCGTACAGACTTAAGTCTAGACACATTCAATATCTAAACCCAAATTCTTCAACTCTGCTCATTGTTATGACGTCGACGTTGAAGAGTTTGTTATCTGGCTACAGGTATTATGGAAGTGGGATTCTAAACTTCGATCCAACTTTATCAACGTGGATCTCATCTTGACTTGCTACACTTTAGTTAAGGCGACATAAAGTTTGTGTTTCTTCCCTACCATATCAGCATTCATTGCTGCTTTACTGGTGAACACAAATGTCTCATCTTTGTTCACTCCACCTGAGTGTCAAAGGCGGTAGCCCGTGTGAGAGAGCCAACTTTTTTAACCTGTACGACATACTAAACATTGTATACTTTCAAACAGACACATAAAGTGATAACAGAAAAGTATAATTTCATTAATGAGGTTTACAAATTACACTTTACGTATGCCAAGGGCTTGCACATGTTCTTTAAAAACTTTTTCACCTATTGGCTTTGTCAGAGGATCTGCTACCATACATTTGGTTGAAATGTACTGTACAGTAACAACCTTTTGTGCTATATAATCTCTAACAAAATTATACTTGATGTCAATGTGCTTGGTTTTGCTGTGATACTTAGGATCTTTAGTATAGGCTATAGCTGCAGTATTGTCACAGTATACCATCACCGGATTGGTACTCTTATTTCCAAATCCAAGGTGTTCTATAAATCTCTTTAGCATAAAGCCTCTTGCACTGCTGCGGTGCATGCCACAAACTCAGCTTCCATTGAATGTAAGGCAATGCACGTTTGCTTTTTGCTACTCCAACATATGGCGCCATTGTTGAGCAAGAAGGTATAACCTGAAGTTGACCTTCGTTCTTCTTCATCTCCGCTTACATCAGCATCGGAGTACCCAACAAGGCACAGGTCACTTCCTTCGTAGCACAGTGCATAATTAGAAGTGCCTTTTAAGTATCTCAAAATCCTCTTCATTGCTTTCCAATGCTTTTCACCAGGGTTAGACTGGAATCTGCTTACCAGTCCCACTGCATAACAGATGTCTGGTCTTGTACATATCATTGCGTACATCAGACTACCAACAGCACTGGCATATGGAACTCTTTCCATCTTCTTTTTGTCAAACTCAGTTTTGGGACACATGTCAGAACTCAAAGCCACTCCAGTAGCAACAGGGGTACTCATGGGATTGCAGTCTTTCATGTTAAATCGCTCAAGAATCTTGTTGATATAATTCTCTTGTGAAAAAGAGAGGATTCGTTTTGAGCAATTTCTTTGGATCTTAACTCCAAGTATATACTCTGCTTCACCCATATCTTTCATTTCAAAATTCGATGAAAGCCATTCTTTAATAGCCACCATCGAATCTAGACTATTTCCAGCTAATAGTATATCGTCTACATATAAGGATAATATGACAAAATTACCCTCAAACCGCTTAATGTAAACGCAGTGGTCTTCCTCTATCATTTAGAAGTCATATGAGGTTATTGCTTTGTGAAACCTCAAATACCACTGTCTGGATGATTGTTTCAATCCATAAATGACCTTTTGAGTTTACAAACTTTGTTCTCTTTTCTTTTTCAATGAAACCTAATGGTTGTTCCATATAGATTTCTTCATCCAGATCACCATTTAGGAATGCGGTTTTTACATCCATCTGATGTAATTCTAGGTCTAAACTGTTTACTATTGCCAGAATAAGTCTAATAGAATTGAAACGCACAACAGGTGAGAACGTATCTTCATAATCTATTCCTTCATGTTGTGTGTACTCCTTTACACTAATCGAGCCTTGAATTTGTCAATTGATCCATCCACTTTTCTTTTAATCTTGAGAACTCACTTGTTCCCAATGGCTTTACGCCCTTTTGGAAGATCAACTAACACCCAAACTTGGTTCTTTTTCATTGAGTCTATTTCTTCTTCCATAGCTTTCATCCATTCATCTTTCGCAGGACCTGACAAGGCTTCTCGTACAGAACGGGGCTCATCATCCCTTTCTGGAGTAACTAAGAGAGATTCGCCCTCTATTTGAAAGCGTTTTTGGGAACACTTTCCCTGTTACTCCTTCTGACGGGAGCTATTTGCTTATTTTTCTTTCTTTGTTCAGGTCTCAGTGTTGACTTTTCTGTGCTCCCACTCAGATTGACACACCTAGACGATTCTAGTTTGTCAATTTGTTCTGCACTGTCTTGTTCCTGTGTCTCATAAAGAGAAACAGTGCGGTCAACATCTCCTCTATTAGGAAATTCAGTCTCAATGAATGTTACATCCCTTGATTCTATTTCAGTCATTGTTCCATCTTCGTTTTCACCTATGAAAACATATCCCTTTGATTGTTCAGAGTACCTTATGAAGATACATTTCTTTCCTCTAGGACCCAACTTTCCATGCTTATGAGAAGCGTCATGGATATACGCCGCTGACCCCCAGGGTCTCAAGATGCTTAGATCTGGTTTGCGTTTTGTCCATAACTCATAGGGTGTGGAAGCAACTGATTTTGAGGGTACACGGTTGAGTATGAAGGTCACCGTTAACAAAGCATCACCCCAATACGAAATTGGCAGGTTTGCTTGAGCCATCATTGACCTAACCATGTCTAGAAGAGTTCTGTTTCTTCTTTCAGCAACTCCATTTTGTTGTAGAGTGCCAGGATAGTCAGTTGTCTGATTATCCCTTTTTCTTCACAAAGCTGTTTGAATTGATCAGATAAATATTCACGACCTCGATCAGTGCGTAATGCTTTAATTTTACTGTCCATTTGATTCTCTACCTCATTTATGTATCGTCTAAAGCACTCAAGAGCTTCAGACTTATGCGAGATCAAATAGACATGACCATATCGTGAAAAATCGTTAATAAAGGTAATAAAATACCAAGCTCCGTGTCTCGCCCTCACACTCATTGGACGCAAATATCAGAATGGATTAATTGCAATGGATTTTAACTCTTTTTCCCTTACCGAAAGGCTTTCTTGTTGCCTTACCAGCTAGACAATTCTCACAGTGACATTTTCATATTGGGAATGACACCTAACAATCCTTCTTTTGCTAGTTTAATCATTCTATTTTGATTAATGTGTCCTAGTCTAGCATGCCAGGTGTTTATGTCAACATTATTCGAAGAAACAGCAAAGCATTCATTACTATTGAAATCACCAACAATATCCAAAACAAAGAACTTTTTAAACAAGAAAGCTGAACCATAAACAACTGAGTTGCTAAAAATGTCTGCAACTTTACCATGAAAGTTTACATCAAACCCAAATTCTAAAAGACACAATACAAAAACCAAGTTTGCCGGATGTCGGGAGCGTAAAGTACATCATGGAGTATCAAGGTCTTCCCACCACGCAAAGTAAATTTGCAGGTGCCCAAACCTTTAACCTCGATCCTCACATTGTTCCCAACGTAAAGCCACTTGCTTTGATATGGCAACCGACGGTACTCGATAAAGGATCCTCGATCCCTGATTACATGGTCTGTGGAGCCTGAGTCTATAATCTAAGAAGAAGAAACAGGTTTTGTTAGAAAAACAGTACTAGAAACATATGAAACATGTGAATTTACATAATTCACTAATACCTTTTCGCTCTCAACCTGTTTTGAACAGTCACGTGCGAAATGGCCCATTCTCTGGCAGGCGAAGCATTTGACCTTCTTTAGGTTTAGCTTCTTCTTCCCACCTTTCTTTCCCTTCTTCTTGAATTGCTTCTTTCCCTTTTTGGGTTGAGGACCACTATTCTTCCCTTTCTTTTAAAACTTCTTGCCCTTCTTGGAATCGGGCCTTGATTGGGAAGTACCGGCATCCTCAGTGTAATAAGCTTGTCCAGAGGTCTTGTAAGCCTCTAAACGTTCATCCTCTAGCTCCAAGTGTTTTACATCGTTAAAAGTAACGATGTTTTCATTATGGGTCAGATTGACTTTCATGTGCTCCCAGCTAACAGGGAGTGATCTGATAACAGCCTGCACTTGCTGTTCATCAGACAGGACATATCCAACTTCCTTTAGTTCCTGATCATGTTGGCCATCTCTCATAGATGTTGTTTCATAGGATTGTTTGGCTTGAGTTTGTAGGTATCGAACTTAATCGTCAACCTTCTAAGTTTAGTGGTAGAAGTACCACCAAACTTGTCTTTCAACGCTATCCACATAGCTTGTGCAGTTGTGTGCCTCTCAAACTCGCACATTATGTCATCAGCCATGGCACTCAGAAGCGTAATTCTTGCTATGTGTTTTTCTTCTTCCAAACTAGGTAAGCCTCTTGGTCTCTCCTATGTTGGGCCGTATTCCCAGCTTTGGGTTCGACCATTGCAGTGGTTAAAGGTTCAACCGCATCTTGTTCCTCCAAGATGTATTGGACCTTTCGGTGCCATATGTCCCAGTTATCCCGTTGAGCTTTTCTCCCTTATTAAGCTCAGCAATTATGTTCTTGGTTGCCATTTTTAGTTCTGTGACAAATTTATCCCACATTATTCTACGTTCTCTCTAAAAGAGAGACGTACCATAGAACATTTCAGTTATATAGCACAGGAAAGTATACAATGTCTTGTACTTATATCATCCTTGATCAGAAAGTAATGACACTGCAAGATCCATGATCAAGAGCATACGTTTGTACCTCCCATCACACAGATACAGGCAACAATCATTATGTCCTATCAAGGATTTTATATAAGCACTTCAAAAATTGTGACTCTTAGAAGTCTTATCTTCTAAAAGCTCCCACTTATAAAAAGCATACATATATTATTCACAAATAATCATACAATAATAATTCAAGTAATTTCATTAAATGAAATAACACACTTAGTCTGTTTACAAATGCATGAAACCACAAACTTAATATAACAAATGTCAATAAGGCGAATACAAATATTACATCATTTGATATGAACATAAAGGTAATCAAGCATTGCTCTCCTCAGCTTTCTAAGTTTGTGTGTTTTGGTCATAAAGGATGATACTAAATCTATAGCCCAAATCCAGTAAAATTTCCTTATAGGTTTTCTTTAGGTCCGCCTCTAACCCTTATTGCTCTTATGTACTCCATTATGACTTTAAGGTAGAATTCAGTATTCTTCTTATCGGTCATGTAATGGACGTAGCTGGCGAGCACGCCATTGATGCCTTTTATGTTTGTCAGTTTGGCTGCATCTCTTTCAGCTATTCTCATAGCTAAAGCAGGGGTACAGGGTTGATTCACCTCTTCTCCTTCCTCAACTTCGATTTCATTGGAAGATCTAGTGAATCATTAAAGACCAAATGAGGTTTGGTACGAGGGGTTCAGTGGGGAATAAAGATTCCGACTTAGGTCCAGAATCCATTAACTCCTCCGGGTCTTCTTGAGGAACCTCTTCAAGGTCCTCTTCAGGATCCTCATCCTCTGGTTCATATTCTGGAACTGCATTATCCATGTATGAGTATTCCAATGAACCATCTTTGATATTTTCAGTGCTACTAGAAGCCTCTTGCTTCATTTTCACCTAGAACAAAATAATTTAAATTATTTTGAATATTCTGGAATTTATTTCCGCATGAAAATACCAGAAAATACACTGAAAATACTCACAAACATATCCTTAATTGTCTCCAAAATTAGCAAATTATATGTAAAATGAAGATCTTGATTTTAGGGATTTTTAGAGACAAACCGCACCTCAAATGGACCTCCCACACGCCCACACGCGCCCCTAGAAGGATGAATTAGCAAAAAATTGAAAAAAAAATTTCACCCCACTCACGTTGTCAGCGGTGTTGCAGTCGACCGCCGGCACACGTGCTGTTCCGCGGCCTCCACACGCCACCACTTGTCAGGTGATGGGCCCCACATGTCCAGAAGGCATGCCGCCACATGGCATTTCTGGACAAAATTTTTTTTTTAATGGACCAGATCCCTCTTTTTTTTTTGGTATGGGCTTGTCCTTTTCTGACCCAACTGAGAAAACCCCCCCTTTTTTTTTTATTAAGGACAATGGGGCTGTCAGACAGCCCAAAACCGTTTCCTTTTTTTCTGCAGTGATCAAAACGACACCGTTTTGATCACTGTGCATCGTCTTCTACCTCCAGCCGGGTCAACCGACCGGCTGGAGTGATGGGTCGGGTCTGGACGGGCAAGAAGAACTTCTCTCTTCCATATATTGGCCGTCCGGTGTCCATTTTTTTTGCATATTTTATATGTTTTCTTCTTTTTTTTTTTCATTCTCTACACAATGGGATAGTTTTTGTAGCCTAAAAACTTGATTTTCTAGACACCCAAAAATGAAAAAACGTACGGCCGAAAAAGAATGATGTAGAACGTGTTCTATGGAGGCAGAGACATAATCTATCATATCTACTTATAAATATAAGTCAGAAAACAATCATACTGAAGCATAAATGAAAGGATTTTCATAGTATATATGTGAAGCAAATCTCTGATGCTCAGAACCGAAAAGATAAAAAAAGGGACTCTGAAGTAGAAAAAAACATATGAAAACGCAGGCCACAGAATGACAATAATAGAAAGATAAACCCCACTCTGATACACTGAAGGATTTCGAGCATACCTGAAGTATCTCAAATCTCTTCAGATAGCCACGCAGGATCCGGTCACAACGGCAAACTCAGATTAGTGTTACACAACAAATGTACCGGTAGGAGAGGAAGAACACAGGGAATAAAAAAGAGAAGTGGAAGCCGGAGAGATCACACTTTGGTTTTTGCCTATGCTTGTGATAAAAACCACCCCACTCCACAAAACCGTTTCGGCAAATAACCGTTTTGTCTCATTTCAATTTGCAATTTTAAACAAAATGGGGAAATTGCAATTGTCAACCCAGATATTCTATTATTTGTACCAGAATCCCAAACTTAATGGGTTTGGATCCAATCCATCAATGGTGGACTGACCCATTTTCCTACAATTGTTGTGAAATATTTCTAGCAAGACAAAATGGCAGATCAAAGTGTGAATTTTGAACATAATTGAAAAGTCTCAACAATTACAACAAAACAGCAGAAAGTCCTCATATTAAGCTCTTCGAAAATATGATACGTAGAAACAGAATTAGAGGTAAAAAGAATAGAAGAATGGAAAGAGAATTAAAATTCAGAACTTCATTACATCATAACCTTATCTAATTATGGATCTTCTTCGGCTAATTACATGCAGCTTTCTCAAGTTCTCTCTCCAGTCAAAATCACTATCCCCAGTGGAGAATGCTAATATTTTGGCTAGGTAAGAATAATATGATAGGATGCGTCTAATAACACCCAGATTGATGTGATTGCCTTTCTTTGCAATAGATTTTAAAAAAGAAGAGGAAGCTACGCCATGGGCTTTCATAGATACCTAGGGCACTTTGTGGTACCTCTGTCCTTGGTCTTGGCTCTCTCCTCCGCCATCCTCCTTTCCCTGAGGTTCACACCAGCTTGCCTTATTTCTGGCCTCTCTTCCTCGTCATTGCAAAACAACTCAAGACCTCCCCCATCACCGTCTGTCACCATCAGCAACATTGGCAAGATCTTCCTTAAGTATGTCCTTGGCCACCATGAGTCATCCTCAGATTCTCATTCCACCAAGTCTGACTACACCTAATTTATAAGCATAATGAAAGAACAGTCTTTCAAGTTGAAGTCATTTATGTAATATGCATTGCCTATAACTAATTTAGCAAGAGCAACAAGCAGAACATTCATAAGAATCTTGACACAGAGGACAACAAAGGCTGGAATTATCTTCAAGCCATCATGCGTGCAAGAGAACAGTCAGGAATGCCCTATCAATAAATAAATGAATAAAGATCAACAGAAGAGAATTCCAAAATTTTAAACGACATTTTTGGAGGGATGCAAGACTAAAAGATTCTGTCCTTGTCCATTAACCAAAGAATATTTAGATTTCCGCAAGAACAATTGAGTTTTTTTTTTTTTAATAAAAGAAAAAACATTATATCAATCAGAAAACAAGCCCACGAAGCCACAACAAAGCCATATGCAGATATAGAATTTTGCAAGTCCAAAAGATGGGAATCAAAAGATACAAGACAGAGAGACATTCCTATTGCTGTTAGCCATAACCAACTGAATACTCCAATAATATCCAACTTAAAGTATTCTCAATGGCATCCACAATCCCATGAACCATAATTTCATTAAGTTTCTTTCCCAAGAGCTGCAAGAAACTCTCAAAACATGTTTCTTGGCCTCCCGCATTGCAAAACAATGGTTTGTCAGGTGACTGATCACCTCGAACAAGCTCTCTAAAATTTACTACCTTTTTAATAGGGATAGATCATGCCAAACAGCAAGATTGATGGCATATACTCATGCACTAATTATACAGGTTCATAGTGTCCAGATCACCAAAGAAATGCAGGGCATGAACCATTTGGGTAATAAGAGATTCAGCCACCCTCAAGCTGCAAGTAGCAGAACCTAAGATTACATACATAATTCTCAAAATGTCAAACATAATCTAGTGTAGGAAAACAATTACACTTTATTTGTTTTGTCAAGTACGGTTGATAAATTATACCCATAACAATGTTAATTCAGTCCTGCCAATCTAATATCAAGATACTATTAACGCAAAGCATAATTTGCCCGAGCACAAAAACATGTTGAAAAAGGCATTATTTTAAATCTGTTCAGCAGAACTCTTTTTTTATGAAACTAAATAATTTATAACAAAAATTTCCCCTTTATCTTATTCTTCAGTGTGAGAAAGGGTTTTATTGTTTGACTCTAAGATTTCTCATTAAGTTTCAATACACTTCACCAGCAGACCACATCCAGTGGCTTAGAATGATAAAATCTATGTGGAAGATATTATTCAGTCAACAACATGCAGGATAAATATAATGTTATAAATTCCAAATAGATCTTGTCTGAATAGTTCTGACAATGCTCCCTAGTATAAAGCTTCCTGTTTCAAATAAAGTATCTTATCTGTTTTCCATACTCTCCCTCGTCTCAAGAGAATGCCTGCTACTATCCATAGATGTGAGGAAAACATCTGAAAAGTAACTAGTACCCTCTCCTCTCCTCCGTTTCTGATTAAAAGGGTAAGAATCTTATGATTTAAATAGCGGACAGCAAGGAACTTAAAGAAAAATAAATTGATTCATGCAGGAAGACCAATTTCCAGCAGAAGTCAGAAAAAGACTTACTATAAGCAAATCCTATCAAGGACAACTGTAAGTTGTCAGTCAGTAACGGGGAAAGAATCATGGAAAAGATTCAAATCCCTCGACATTTGCTTAAGTGAAATACTAACGTATTATACGGTACTTAGAACTGGCTGCCATTACTACTATTTAAGTGATTGTCAGAAATGATAATAAAGAGAAATAACCTTGAAAAAAATGGATACATGAACAAGATACAACGGTAATGCCTAAGGAAACATTTATTTTCTAGTCTAAAAGGTTTATTTTGACAACTAAAAATTTTCCATTTTTGCAGCAAGGGAAATCATTTTTTGTCCACAAAATTGGTTCCTTTGCTTCCTTGTCTTTGGAGTTCAGAGTTTACAGAAGAACCAAAGGATCAAGTAGATGCAGTTGTGTGCGATCAGCATGTCCGACCCCCCACCAACTTATGAGATTATTTCATCCTTTTCTTTTCCTTAATTCTTTGAACAATGGCTTGGAATTCTTCATACTTTGCTCTCTTTTAAGTTTATGCAAAATTGTCTCAAAGCTTGTGACTATGATATTTCTCAAGGTTTCAGGAGGTAACTTATAGATGTTAATCAATTTCATATTTGGATCATGCTCAGGAGTACATACAAGCTCTCTGTTAGTTTTTCAAGATTGTAACATAGATATTCCACAACAGATTCTGATGCTTTATTAATTTTTCCCCTGTCATTATACATATAAAATTAACACCTTCACATTAGAAATATACATCACAAGATCTCCATGCTAATATTTTTATAATCCAAAGTAACTGAACCAGGCACCAAATCATAAAATCTCACCATATAGCACCATCTCTTAAGCTGGTCAATATGCAGTCTACAAGATAGGAACAGAGTTCAAGGATATTCCCTTCTGTTTGCATCTTTCTGCAATGATTTGAGCCTCTTCAAAGCAGTTTTTCTCAACCAACTTCTTAACCACTAAGTTACATATATATGAATCAGGACAGTGTCCGTTTTCCTCCATTGAGTAAAAGATCTTCTTGGCCTCTTCAAATCTCCCAGATTCAAATAGTGCCTCCATAAAAGCACTATATGTGTAATTATCAGGTCTCACACCAGACTTTGACATAGAAACCAAAACCTTTTTAGCTTTCTCGATCTTGTTCATTCTACAGAAACTTTGAATCAGAGCATTATAGGAGAATGTATCAGGCCTTAGTCCTTCATCTTGCATTCTTCTTATAAGTTTCATAGCTCTTGCAACATCCCCAGTCGCACATAAAGACCGAATTAAGATGTTGTAAATGACAGCATTCGGACTGACACCCCACTCAATCATCTCAGTGAAGCATTTAAAGGCTTCCTCGGTTTGGCGTACGCGGCAGAGCCCATCAATTATAGAACTAAATGTGAAAATATCAGGTTGAACTCCAATTTCTAAGAGCATCTTCAGAAGCTCTTGGGCCTTAACTATTGTTCCAACCTTGCAGTGCCCATTAATAAGGGTATTGAAAGTAACAAGATTAGGAGTAAGCCTTTTATGCTGCATATTGATGAAAGTTTCCAATGCTTTATCAATCATTTTGGCTCTGCAGAAGCAATCAATTAGCATGTTATATGAAAAGACAGTAGTAATTAGCCCATCCCTCAACAACTTATTGTGAATCCGATCCCCATCCTCCGTATATCCATCCTTGTATAAGGCCTCCATAAGTGCAAGATAAGTACCTATGTCTGGCTTCACACCTTTTTCTCTGAAAATATCAAATATCTTACATGTCTCTAGAAGCTCTGGTCCTTTTACCAAACAAGCCATTATGACATTGAATATGCAATTGTCAGGGAAATAACCTTTTGCCAGTGCCGTTCTGAAAAACATGATTGTCTCTCTCGTCATAGAATTATTTGTGAGACAATAAAGTATAGTATCACAAACTAACTTAAAATAGTTGGGTGTCATGTCAAGCAAATTGGATAGTAACTCAAGAGCCTTACTTGGATCTAGGCAACGGAAAGTCCCATGAATCAATGTTCTGATAGTTGCCTCATTTGGATACACTTTCTTGTCCTTCATTGTCTTTAGTACTTGGAAGGCCTCATCAACTCTCTTGGCATTACAAAACCCATCAATTAGGATCGTATATGAGTAAACATTGGGGAAATGTCCCCTGCCCTCCATCTGCCTCATTAAGCGAAGTGCCTCATCCACCACACCAGCTTTGCAAACGCCATGAATAAGGATATTGTACGTGATTCTATCCGGATGACAATTATCAGCTGTCATCTGTTGAAATTTAAGATATGCCAAGTCAACGGAATTGGACTTCACTAGTGCATCGATAAGAGCATTATATAACCTTGTGCTTGGATAAAGACCTAAATATGAGATTTGGCCAAAAATATCAGAACAATATTTTGCCAACCCCAGTCTCCCCCAACTTCCAATCAATAAGCAAAGCAGGTCTTCAGTAATCCGAAAACCAGACTTTTGAATATCCTGAATCAGTTCAACAGATAAAATGACCGGCCCTTTACGATACAATGAGTTCGATAAAACACCTCTAACTGACTGATTCTCTGCTAATGCAGGGTAGATATTCAAAGCCCAAGCATAAAACTTTATAGAGTGTGATGGGTTTTCCAGGTTCTGAAAGATACTAATAACTGAATGAGAATTAAGAACGATCCTCTTAGCGTTTAGCTCGTGTCCTAGCAGTAACACCCAGTCGGCTCTCGATAATACTTGGGAAATATATGCATGATCAACTTTGGTAGTATCACCTTTTGATTTATTCGGACGATTAAGTGAGGGCTCACCTTTTAAAGAAGTTCGGGCTTCCTTTGGAAGAGACTGGGCTGCTTCAGGAGGATTTCTCAGTGCAGATGACAACCGGGCGGGTGATGCTAACGATGAAAACCCCCTCATGTCCCCACTGAAAACTGCGATTTCTTCCCAGATTGTTTATCAGTAGCAGGCATGAGAGCATGACTGATCGATTCCTTCTCTTCGTGCCGCCCCTTTGCCAGGCGTAAGCTGGAGAAGAAGAATCAAGGGGACCAATGCCATGAGTGAGAATCATTTACAAAGGAGAAGAAGATGGGTTGGCTAATTTGATGGATTTAGCAGGGCCTGGCATTTGGGCAATTCGCAATAGTTCCTACCAAACGCCGCAATCCATTAAGTATACCCCGCGCGGGCAGGACGACCGGACGAGGAGTGCTTCGACTCTGCGCGCTAGCTAAATTTAAAATTTAACCATATAAATTGGGATAAGTTATATAGAAATAAAACCCATTACTAACTCTAGTGCGAAGCGTGCTCAAGATTTTCTCTCGTGACAAAAATTCAAAACCTTTGTTTACTGCTAGAGTAGTCTCATTGAATCTAACCTGTTCGTAGCATAGTAGCATCTAACCTTATGGCAAAGAAAGAAATTAACAAAAGCTGAGTGAGAACCTTCCAATTTTAAAAACTAGCCTGGGAATGGGTCATGAATTTACTCATTGTGGGACCATGTAGACCAATGTATCATACAGATCTGGCTAAACCTGGTAGATATCGATTTCATTTCAACACTTACAACAAGACACAAGAGAACAAAGCGGATCTTACTTCATTAATCTCAACCTCTTAGTTAAAAGGAGGTGGTTGATCAAGGACACCAAATATTTTCTAGTTTGTGGGCTAATCTTGCTATCCTATCAACCATCCCATTTTCCTCCCTATTCACGTGATACAAATTCACCTGCCAATCTCTTTGTAACAAAAGTCTAATATCATCAATAATATCCCCAAAGAGGTGATTATTATCACAACCCCTTAAAATAATAGTAAAAACCTCAATACAATCACTGTAAACACCAATGTTCCTATATCCCTTAGTCTAACAAAAGTTGAAACCATTTAAGATATCTTGTACTTCAGCAATCATCGAAGGAATGGCTATTAGCTTGTAACTAAAGCCACAGATCCACCTATTTGTAACATTTCTGATTATACCATCACATCCACTTTTATCATCTTTGAGCATCGATCTATCAACTTTTAGAAGTATATAATTAATTATCTTGTACTCTTCTTGGATGTTCTGCCATCCTAGATCTCTGTGTATAAAATTTACATTGTCCTAATAAATCTTGATCCCATTGTTGTGAGCATTTGTCATCCTTCCTGTAATAGTTGAGTTGAAAAGCTTGTTGCATTAATCTATCCACATATCCCAACAAATGTATCTAAAGAATCTTGCCCATTGAACTTTTTTGGTGTATTGTTTTCCTACATCATTCTTCAAATTCCATTTCACCTCTCCATTCCTTGAAGCATTGTAAAATTTGGCTACATCTTTGGACAAATAACAGATTTCTATTGATTTTTTTGCATTTGCATAATCCCTAATCATATGCATTGAGCCTTCCACCTATGTACATCCAAATGGACAAGCATTGGAATATGTTATACACTATCTCATTTCGAGCTCCGAAGTGTACTTGCCCATGGGAGAACAACCACATGAAGGTCTTAATCTTCTCCAAGACCTGCCATCTCCATAGATTACTGCAAAACTTATCCATCAGTCTTTCTGTACCTACAATCCAAAAATGGTAAGCAGATTTAATAGAAAAATAACCATCCAAGGAAGGCTGCCGAAAGGTGTTTTTCCTTTCATCTCTCTCTCGTGGTGGGTGCATACTAGTAATGCGATCAATCACAGATTAAGTGCCTGTTTGGCAACACTTATTTGGAGCTTATAAGTATAAGCTCTATAAGCTCGATTGACAAAAGTAGAGTCTGTTTGGATCAACTTTTTTGCAATTGGGCTTTTGTCTGAAAAGCTACAATAAGCTATAAGCTAAAATTAACAGCTTATGGCTTATGGCTTTTGAAATATGAAGAGAGAAAAAGTTAAGAAATTTATTACTTCTTTTGGTTCTTATTATAAGCCTCAAATAACTAATTTGTAAATAATAAAAAATCAATTAAAATTAGTTGAAAGTAATGAATAAGTTAGAAATATATTTTTATTTTTAAATATGCTCCTAAAAATATACTTTTTTTTTTTCATGTTTCACTTTATATTTAAAATATTTTTTATGACTTCTTCATATTAAATTATTTTAATTTCATTGTATTATGTGAAATTATTTTTTTAATCATGTTTCATTATTTATTAAAACTCATGCCTATTTTGGTAATTTTTCAGTCAAAATTACTTTTACTCAACTATAATCCAAACAAGCTTTTTCCAATCTCATTTTTGTAAACTAGCTTGTCTGAACTCTAATCCAAACACAATTCAGCTTATCCAATTTAACTTTTACCAACTTCACTTTTTTATAAGTTACTTTTTCTATAAGCTGCTTTTCCAATCGCTAATCCAAACGAACCCTAAGAGAACCAAAGAGCTAATTTCACAATATCATAACATCCCTGTTTGTCAAGATAGGATGTGTTTAGGATCATAATTGGTAGTCCAAACGAGCTTCTTCACAGGCAAAAGTAACTTTTTGGATTAAAATACTGTTTGGATTCATGTTTTTGAAATATGACTTTTGAGGCTAAATGAACTTTTAAAGTGAAACTCCATTTTTTTGCTTTCATGGCATGGTGGTATGGTGCAGTGAGAGAAACCACTAGGAGCATTAATTATGTTTTAAATTTTTACCTACCTATTTGCCCTCTTTCTGCATGCGCATTTGTCTGTACCTGTGGTTTCCCCCGGGGGGGGAAGACAACAACAAAGATGCTGTTGTGCTGCGTCACCATTCAATTTGATTAATACTCCATGTACATATTTTGATTTATATGTTTTTTTATCCATTAAATATATTTAATTAAGTACTTCAGTTTTAAAAAATCAAATAAATTTTATCCATTTATGTTTATCAAGAAATTAGTTAAAATCAATTTAAAATAATAAATTTGTAAAGTATGTATTTTTTTTAAGTATGCCTTTATTAATGAAGAAAATAAGTAAGAGAAACAATGAATAAATAAAAAAGAAAAGAGAATATATAGGGAGTAAAATTGAAAAAAAAATTATTAAATGCTGAGATAAAAATGAATGTTATTTTATAAAAAACCAAAACCCTCCAACAAAGTTTATTTTATATTTTGAACTATATGGAGTATTTTAGTATTTTTCAATTTCTTCCGAACAAATTATTTTTTTTTAGTTTTTATAATTTTATTTTCAATATTTCTTTTGCAATTGTCACATTATATACATATAATATTAGATATATATTACTTAATAAACTTCATATCATTTTCAGTTATTTTACATCTAAACTTATTTTTTTATTAATTATCTAAATAAGTTTCAATTTCTCAAACTGATTTTTTTTTATAAAAGTCAATTTAAACATACTACCTAACTTTTACCTAATCTAACTTTGACAAAAATCAGATTGGAAAAAAGTAACTTTTCCCATCGCTAATCTAAACACACCCATAATATGCTATCTTCTCCTATTTATCAATAAATTCTTTATAACCTAGCACAAAATGGATTAGCAGAACATTCATCTCTGACTAATTCTCATGCCAAAAATAGGAAGAAGTATCATTTCCAATCTTTTTTCTTGCTCCAAGTTTAAATTTTTCTTACGATGCAGAATTTTAACATGGGCCTTCGGCTTTTGACATTTTAATTTTAACTTTTTTAGTAAAATAAAACATGTGGACTAATGAACCAATAAAAATTAGTCGAACTGAGGGGGTTAATCTTTTATAATATGACGAATCAAGATTTAAATTTTTACGAAAAAGAAGTGCTCATATTTAGTGTCTGATAGTGTCTCAATTAAATTTATCTCTAATAAAATGATACATATATCTAGATAAAAACATATCAAGTAATCGCAGGCAACAAACCTAATAATCCAAGATCATCTGTTTTGGTACGTAAAATGATTCTTAAGGAAATGAAAACATAAATAAATAAGATTGAAAAAAAAACAACAATATTTTTATTTAAAAAAAAACAAAATGAAATAGGAATATGATCCACAAGATGGGGGAAGAATATGACAAAGGGTAGGGAGTTGTAGATCGTAATAGTCATATAACGATTGCAGCTGCTCGCCCACTTGTATTTGACAAACGCCCGTGAATGCATGTCAACAGGATTTTAATTGACAACCACGTGCGACTTAATTAAGCTCACACATTTCTCAAACGTGTATTTGGTTTTACGTTAATTAGAAGGAACTATGTGATTGTCAGTGGTTAAACAAATCCTCACCAACACGTCACTTTCTCCTCATTTCCTTGTTTTATTTTTTGGCTGGGTACCTTTTTCACAAGTTTTTTTTAATTGATCCCGTGGTTCTGAAATACTCTTCCGATAATTATAAATTACACCACAAAATGAGTCTTATATTTAAAACTTGAGGGAGTATTTATTTTGAAAATATATAATCACGAGGACGTTATGGTCTTTTCAACCATATTCCTATTTATTAATTATAAAAATCATTTTTCTCATAATATTCTCAATATATATCATATCTTATTAAATAAGTATATGACGACCAACTCTATTATATTTCAACTTAATTCTTTTCATTTTGGTAAACATTAGATTTTTACTTGAGTTGAAGAGATATATAATAATTTTAAGCTCTATAGGATAAACATATCGTAAAATGTAAAAATACCAGCTTGTTAATATTTACCATTATTTCTATAATTTTTCTTTATAAATACTTGTTCCAATATATGCTTTTTGTTCGCGTGCCTTTCTTAGACTGTGCGGTCAGTCAACTAAGGAGGGAAGATGAAGACAGCTTTCAATGTTGTCCACACTCACCCAAACTATCTAATCTCCAATGGTTTTCGCAGCCACTCATTTCCTTTATCTCTTCCTCGTCCCACCCACCACCTTCCTCCTCCTCGTCTTCCCTCTCTGAAACTATCAAACGCTACTTCACATTCTACTTCTTCTTCGCTTTCCACCATGGATTCTTCTGCTACCTCTGCCCACTCCGACGACCAACTCGCCTACGACCTCTCCCCCATCATGAAAGTCTACAAAGACGGCCGTATTGAGAGACTTGCCGGCGAAGAGGTTGCTCCTCCTGGCGTCGATCTCATCACCGGTGTCGAATCCAAAGACGTCGTGATTTCTAAAGACGACGGCGTATCCGCCAGGATTTTCCTTCCCAAACTTACAAACCCAGATCAGAGACTCCCTCTTCTTGTTTACTTCCATGGCGGTGCCTTCTGCATCGAAACCCCATTCTCCCCAAATTACCACAGCTACCTCAACGCTATTACTTCTCAGGCCAACGTCATCGGCGTCTCTGTCCATTACCGGAGGGCGCCTGAGCACCCCGTTCCGACCGCCCATGAGGATTCGTGGACTGCTCTGAAATGGGTCGCTTCCCATTCCTCCGGTAAAGGCCCCGACGAGTGGCTGAATCGTCACGCGGATTTGGGGAAAGTGTTCTTTGCTGGGGACAGTGCGGGTGCTAACCTCTCACACCACATGGCGATTCGGATCGGGTTAGAGAAACCGCCGGGCGTAAAGCTTGAAGGCATTGCTCTGGTGCACCCTTATTTCTGGGGCGCAGAACGAATTGGATGCGAGCTAAACGATGCTGAATCCGCGGCGAAGGCGGATAATCTGTGGCGATTTGCATGTCCGAACACGTCGGGATCGGATGATCCGTTGATTAACCCGGATAAGGATCCTAACACGGGGAAGCTAGATTGTAAGAGGGTGCTTGTTTGTGTTGCAGAGAAGGATCTGTTGAAGGACAGAGGATGGAACTACAGAGAAGTGTTGCAGAGAAATGGGTTTTCTGGAGATGTGGAGGTGATGGAGACGAAGGAGGAAGGCCATGTGTTTCACATGTACAGGCCAAGCTGCGAGAATGCTCTTACCATGCTGCGTCGTATTGTTTCCTTCATCAAACAGGATTAAGCATGGAATTAAGTTTCAATTAGTTCATAATTACCAGGAATTGGTTTGAGCATGTATGAAGTAAGCAATATTGAGTTGTTTTGATCGCGGTTATATATATGTATGCATCATGTGGATTCAAAACAAGGAAGTCTAATGGAGGTCATAACTCATGAGACAAGACTTAGTGAAAAAGAGAAGGAAATTAATATTACTCAAAAATATGAGGACTACAAATGAATAAAGTTTTTTAAAAAAAAATTGATTTGTTTGAATTAAATGCTTGTTATTATTCCATGGATATTACGTGTTGACGGTTTCCGTTGCTACATTTTACGTGTCAATCTTTTTCTCCCCCCCCCCACCCCCCTTTGAGGACTGTTAAGGAGGTCAAAGCATAAAGACGACTTTCTCTTTGATCTCTTCTTCTTCTTCATCTTCTTCACGATAATCATAAGGCGCAGTGGGGAATAATGAAGCTTTAATGGAGGACAGAGTAGTGAGCTCGAAGATGCCACCGGCGGATTCCAGTGGGTACCGGACCAAAGAGCCTCTGTTTCGGTCGAGGACAAGAACTCTGTCACCGAGAAGGAGCTGCCAAGATATTTTTTTTAAAAAAAAGAAACTATATATGGACAAAAAGGGAGACATGTCACAGCCATGCCCATGTGCGTGCATAATCAACCGCCAGCAAAAACGTCTGCCACACCTCAGTTAACAGTAATAGTGTTAAGAGGTCAATAGTGAAGCGTGAGATGAGATCAAGAGGAACCGGTACAGTGTACACAAGGACCGAATTCAAAATTAGTTTTTCCTGAAGTTAATTTGTGAATGTTTTGATTCAAAGCAAAAATAGTGAATTTGATCCCCCAAAAATGTAAACTTTGTTCCGGATTAATGTTTTTTTTTTGGGCGAAGGAGGGATTAATGCTTTTTGTTACAACTGAAATTGGACTGTTTTTCCATTATTAACTATATCTTCTCAATTAATTTCTGGTGCAATATAATAGTGTTAACTTTTTACGCAGAACGTCTAAAAATATATAATAAGCTATGAAATTTGTTGAAGAGTGAAGAAGACCAAACAATTTATAAAGTGTAATATTATTCAGTAAATATTCTGGAATAGACTGGGCCCACCTAACTGTATATGAGGTCATAGCCCATCATAACAAAGGTGATTAAGTGGAAAGGAACAGTATCCATTTAAATTATCATAAGACAGGCAAGACACAAACACACAAAATACAAACACTCAACAACAACGTAACACGGAATATTATGAGTTATCCGAAGAGACGACTGTCGCAGTACAGAAGCAGTGACACGACGACAGTGCTTATTGAGCTCTCTGATCTCCTCCTCCTTCACCACTCTATATCTCTGCAAACGTTACCCTTTGCTTCTCATTTCAGGGAACGGTGTATCCTGTCCGCACACATACATATATCAATGGCAATAACATAACATCATAAATTTTATCAAAACAAAACTCATATTGTACTACTGAAAACATGTGATATTGTGCAGAGCTGATAATATTCAACTTGCCAATCCGGAAAAAATGATAGTAATCAACTCTGATAAACAAATTTTTCTAACCCATATTATCAGGCCCGCAATCAATCACGGGTTAGTCCACCAACCCACAGACTGACCCGTATTTAATTTTTTATTTTTAAATTTTTTAAAAAATTATTTTAATTATATAATTATATATAATATTCTATCAAAAAAATTTTAAAAAAATATTTATATAATTTATTTGGTACTTCTAATAAAATATTTTAAGAAAAAACAAAAATATCTTTATTTTTTTTAATATTGAATAAGAAAAAAATTAAAAGATAAAAAAAAAAAATTGTTGGCTAGTTACCTAAAAACTAACCTGCTTTTAAACAAGACTTTCCAACCCGATGCACGT
Source organism: Neltuma alba (assembly GCF_004799145.2). Lineage (NCBI taxonomy): Eukaryota > Viridiplantae > Streptophyta > Magnoliopsida > Fabales > Fabaceae > Neltuma > Neltuma alba. Next base: position 112,247 of record NW_021636043.1, on the reverse strand, counting down.
GGGTTGAACTTGACACGGGCCACGCCACCCGTATTACCACCATATAGAATTTGCGTTTATTTCTCTTAGACTGCAATATCTTCTATGATTTGGAGAGAGAAAAGAGCTAGATATTGCTATATGTAAGTGAAACTTAAACTTACTTCCACATTTCTTGCCAGCAGGTCGGTTCCTGATGTTGCATCGCTTTGGAACAGTAACAGCAATGGCGGGATTAATCCTGGCGCTCCGTGCCATGGGTGATAACAGCACTGCACAGAGGCATCTCGGAGACATCCTAATCATGGCACCTACTCTGGCACAACATGCCGGCGGCACCCTCGCCCTCACGTTCCGAGTCGCCGCCAGGCACGGTGCCAGGCTTGCCGCCGCCGACCCTATCGGAGTCCTCCCGCACTCTCCTGCTGCCTCCGCTTCAAACACCACCATCTCTGAAGTCACCACCATGAGGATCAACACTGTCACGGTCAGAATGTTAACGTTGTTCAACGCCATAATTGAGAATTTGTGCAAAAACCTGAAATATATTGAGAATGATTGTGATGAGATAGATTCAGTAGTGTTGCACTGTGGGTTGTATGGACCAATAAGGCAAGGTTTATATAAGGGCAAAAAGCAGTAGTGGGGTGGTTGTGGCTTGGGCGCATTCAACATGTAATGATGGTTCAGTTTTTTGAGAAACTGGATTGATATGCGATCTCTCTCACTCATCTGAGTAGTATCAGTAAGCAAATAGCTATACCAGTTCATGAAATAAATTGCATGATTGTATAATAATGAACCAATACAAAGTTATTAAAATGAGCGTATCTCTGGATTTCGCCACTCAGTTTAATTGATTGACTTAGACTGATTAGCTAGTGAGCTTTTGCTTAAGCCCTTCAAAATTACAAGGTACCTTTTTAATTAACGCGCATCTTTCAGTAGGTTGGCTGATGAAATTTATGCATTACTTTCATGTTTACCTTTCTAGGGTGTCTCAATTAGAAAAACCCTGTTAATTATTACATCCACTAAATAAGGATATTTTTTAATACAAATTTTATTTTATTCTGGTCCCAAATATAAGATCTCAATCCATTTGATTTCTTATATGTATTTAATTTTTTTTAAGGTAGTCATTATAATAATATTAGTTCTAACTAATATATTTAATTAGTAAAGATATTTTAAGAAAAACAATACTTATTTATTATGAATATTTAATTTAACTAATTTTCTTAATATACTCAAATTAGTCAACGAACTCTTCTATTAAGTAGCAGAGGTACTAATATATACCAACATGTTAGTATTTGAATAATAATTTGGAATTGGAGTGTTGGTGAGAGAAGAGAATGGGTTTGTGATCTCTCTAGTGTTCCTTTCGGGGCATGGAGCATTGTTTAATATGGTGAGAACGGAAAGAGGGGGTAGGGAGAGGGTAGGTATATGTTGAAAAGAGAGTGTGAACATGCAGAAAGTTGGGGAGGCAAAATCCTGGTGCCATTTTACATGCCTCATAATTTCATCCACTAACCCCCTCCTTCACTTCTAATACCTCTACACGTGTATTTGTTATTGGTACCAAGAAAGAACCCCTCCTTTTTCTCCCACTAGTACTGCAGTACCTTCTATGGCTCTCCATTTTTATTCTATTTTTCCCAAAATAAAAATCTTATTCACATATATATGTGTGTGTGAATTTCATAACATCTATATATGATGATGTTGAATTTGCTGTACATTCTCGATGCTTCCAGATATAGGTGTTAAATTAAGATTTCAGTATTATTTTTTTTCTGGTCTTCAATTTTGCCGCATGCTTTATGCTTATATATATATATATATATAATGCAAGCGACTTAAGTTTTAAGTCAAGGATTCGTCAATTAGCTAGATCCTATATCTTAGATAAAATGCTCTTGTAATAATTATATTCCGCCGGTTTTATATTTTGTAGTGCAATTTATATTATAAAAAGAGTTTTATATCTATGACTGAAGGGGTATTTATGCTTATCATTTATGAAAGGGAAAGGCTCTCTGAACATTGCATAAGACCGCGTGATTAAGCTATGTTTCGATCAAACATAAATCACTTAAATTTTAATAATCGCTTATTCTTTATCACCGTTTTTAAATTTAAACTGAAAATTCACACGCACAGGGGGAAAAAAAGTCCAAAAAGGGGGACTAAGCCCCAAAAGAAAAACAAGGTTAGTCGCGGTACATTGGAAGGGGAACTCCCACTAATGGAAGAGAAGCAAACCCTCTCTGGCGTTGCCCTACCTAATGAACAAGATAATTTTGACACATACAAATCCATCTGACTAAACCATAACGCTTAATCCCTGCGTTAATTGGGGTATAACAATGCCCATATTTACATATAATTATTTAAACAAGCAAATACCCTATTCTTAATTAATATAAACGATATATGTACGGGATATGAGGTATAATTACAATAAATAATATCAAATTTTATACCAGAACATACAACAAAAACTGTGAAGAAAACAATAAAAAAACAAACTAATGATCGAACAATTAGTACAAAAGCTAGTTAGTTAATTAGTTAATCTATAGTCAAGCTTATGCTTGCAAATTAAAATTCTCAAATAAGCAACTAGTTAGGCAGTCAAGATTTTTTGGCGCTTGTTTATTGCTTCTTGAGCAATGATTTGTCTTTGAACATCCAACGCAATCCACTTCACTCCTTCGACATTCCTATTATTCTGATCATCCTTCATATTAATGCTGCCAGAAGTATTAATAGCTTGATCACTCTTATTGGAGTTGTATTGAGGAAGCATTTCAAGTTCGTGCAACGCATTTGTGATGTCCATCACAAGGCGTTCGGCCATTTGGCGACAGAAATCGGCCCTTATCACTACACGCAGCACTATAATGTGTTCAGCGCCCGGCGGCATCGGATACGCCGGCACGACCCACCCGTGCCGGCGGAGCATGGCCGAGATCTTGAACTCGTCGTGCCGGCTTCTGTCCTTGAGCGAGAACACCACCACAGGAACGCCCTCGTCCTTGGAAACTATGTTGAAGCATCCAGTGTTCACTATCCCTTCCTTTACAACCATCGCATTTTCTCTACAGTTCTCCATCACATTACGGTAGCCCTAGGGAAATAAAAAACCCACAAATAAGATAAGATCATTTTGAGCAAATGACTTGATATCCATAATTAAGTACTCTATCTTCGGATTAATGCGATTAATTAGCAGTTGCGGTAGTTAACTACTTGAGGTTGTACGTATATAGCAAGTAGCAGCATTGGCCAAGATGAAAAGTATTTGATAACTATTTGCTCACCTCTTTGCCCAAGCGAATCAGCTGATAATACTGGGCGATAATCTGGCTAGAACCTGCAGTAATTGACGAAGTTTGATTAATGATATATACAATAAGTTTAAAAAGTATACACATAGTTAATTAAGGAGCAGCACGTACCTTTGGAGAAATTGAGGGTGAAGGTGGGCTGATCAGCTCCGAGGTAATTGATGTGGAAGATGAGCTCCTGAGGCAAGTCTTCTTTGGTCCTCCAAAGCACCCAGCCAATGCCTGCATAAACCAGTCCGTACTTGTGCCCACTCACATTTATACTCTTCACCAATGGCAGCCTGAAATCCCACTCAAGCTCTGGGTACAAAAATGGAGCAATAAAACCTCCACTTGCCGCGTCCACATGAATCGGCGTCTCCCATCTACGTACATAATAACATTCATCGTTCTTAGTTATACATTTCTTTTCAGTACAAGCAGATGAATTCCATTCATATTGTTAACTGCTTACCCAGTTTGTTTGTTCTTTCCGAGGAGGAGGTCGTTCAGGAGCTTGACGTCTTCGAATTCGCCATTGTAAGTAGAACCCAGGATTGCTGCAACACAGATTGTGTTTTCGTCCACCATCTCCACCGCTCTTGCTGGGTCCATCACGTAGCACCCTTCCGACATCTTCACTTCCTTCAATTCCACCTCGAAGTACATCGCAAATTTCTTCCAACACACCTGAACGTTGGAGCCCGTTACAATGTTAGGCCTGTCGAAAGGCTTGCCTTGGGCCTTCCTCATGTTCTGCCATCTCTTCTTGAAGGCCAGCCCCGCCAGCATTATGGCTTCCGAGGATCCAACCGTTCCCACTCCCACGCCGCTCTCACTTTCACTTTCTTCCATCGGAGCATTGAACAATCTTGCCAGCATGTTCACGCATCGATTCTGTAACAATATTCATCAATTCCCACATGAATCATACACATAATAACAGCATCAGTATTTATGAAGAGGAAGACCGACGAGGACGTACGTGAAGGTCGGTGGTCATTGGGTACTCGTCCATGTTAACGTAGTTCTTGTTGATGGATTCCATGACGAGCTTGTTGCATTCTTCCTCCATGGAAGTGTTCACGAAGGATGCCAAGTTCAGCTTGGGATCCGCGTCCAGCTTCAGCTCGTCGTGAATGTTCCGGTACGCCGCCTCCTTCGGCATCGCCTTCTCCGGCATACTCAACCTGCAACCTCAATATACACATACTTTTGATGAGAAAAAAAAAGAAAAGCATTCAAATAGAGAAATATACAAGAGCATGCATATGTTTAGTTGATTAAATTAAAGAAGGTAACCTGGGAAGAGAGTGGTTGGCAAAGCGAGGAGCAAAAGCGGAGCGAAAGGAGATTTCAGAAGGTGGTTTTGGGAGAGACATGGTGAAGTGCATCTTGTGGTGGTGTTGTGAGAAGAGGGAAAACACAGAGAAAACAAACTGGGAAGAAATGTGTTTTTCTGGTATATGTTGAGGAGGAGGGTTTGAACAAGGCAACGTTGGAGGCTATTTATATTAATTTTATATCATGGTACGACAGGCTGCTCTATCTGTCTGATGTAGTCATAAAGCCAAATGAAGAATCGTCTTTGCTCGTCAAGATTCCACGCGTTTTACTTTGCTCCAAGCTCAATTCAAACTCGCGTCCCTCTGCGTTCAAAAAAGACGATGCTAGACTTCCGTTTAAGTTTTATCTTAATCCTAAATATAATATCCTAATATATTTTATTTATTATATTTATTTTTTTTAAATAGTCCTTCTAATAATAATAGTTTTAACCAATAAACTTAATTAGCAAAAATATTTTAAGAAAGATAACACCTATTTATTATAAATAACTCACTTAACTTATTTTCTTAATCTCTCCAAATTAGTCAACTAACTCTTATACTAACTCCAGTCCTTAATATAAAACCTCGTTTAACTTTTATTTTGATTCTAAATATAAGACCCTAATTTATTTTGTCTCTCATATTTATATATTTTTTGTCAAAGAAGTCTATCTAATAATGATAGTTCTAGCCAATACAATTGATTCGATCGTAAAGATATTTTAGTAAAGATAACACTTATTCATTGCAAATAACTAACTTAACTTATTTTCTTAATCTCCTCAAATAAGTTAACTAGCTCTTATAATTAGTATCAGATGTAATATTTAGGACCGGAGGTAGTATATAAGTTCCGATGCCCTTTTCATACGAATTCCCACGAAAATAATACGCGCAAATTCGGATATTATACGATGCTTAATAAAAGATGAGGGTATAGTTAAGTGGGTCCTGACCAAGTACTAAGTATCAAATAACCTTGAAGAATAAAAATTAGCTAGAGAGGATGCAATATCGTTAAAGAACTCGTTCTTTTTTTCTTTTCTATTTTTCCGGAAAAACTTATTACCCTTCATAATGAATGTATTAAAGTTGTTCATAAATTCTTTATTCCCATATTTGATTGTTTCTTTGGTCAGCGAAAACAGCTAGAAGGTCCCACGAACGCTGTTTTGAGCTATAGCCACGTGTTCTGCATATATTCGGAAAAATGCGTCAACAATTTTTGGGCTTAAAACACACACACGCATGGATATGCATTAATTATTTCCATGTTTGCGGCAATTTAAAATCTACCAGAAAAAACTAAATATAATACAAAAATAATTAATATATACTCCTCCGATCTTTAATATAAGACCTATTTAACTAATTTGATTAGATTAAAAAAGTTAGGTAAGTTAATTAATTATAAAAAATATGATATGTTTTTTGTAAAACACTATAATCATCTTTTTTAATATCCTCCCTCTTTCTTCTACTTGATTATGGTTGAGAGAGTGTCCATAGAAATAATTTAGAAAAAATTGATAAATATGAGAAATAAATATTATATTTAGGATTAAAATCAATTCAACAATTAGGTTATATATTTAGAACCGGAGGAGTATCTTCTAGCTGCTAAAGCATTTTAAAGAGTTTCTGTTTATTTTTATTAGTTTTAAAAATAAAATGTTTATTATATTTAATGTTATATAAAAGAGCTTTTGAAAATATTTTTTTCTTCAAAAGTGACAAGCCTATCTAACAGTATTCTTTTTGTTGTTTGACTTTTATTGCAAGCTAATATTTCGTATGGGAAAGAAGGAAGGAAACATACAATGGTGAGAAATGAAATTACTTTTTTTTTAATGTTATTTTACAATATCCACTTTTATTATTATTAGTTTTTTAAACAGCTCAGATTATATATCTATATTTACAAAAAAAAATATTTTACTACTAGTCTGGGCCGGGAATACGTTTTATTTTTAAAAAATGGTGTAAATTATACTAAACAACATATTATGATAATCAATCAAATACATAAATATAAAACTACGAATACTCTAATTATAATTTTTGAGAGCCATTTGCAGCTTCTCAGTGCTTTTTATTATTCTGGTTTTTTCCCCCATCATCTTTATATAAAGAAGAAAGAAATTTTACTGTCGAATCAAGAACTTATACTGTTTTCCTTGGCATGCTGCTATCGTGATTCATAATGCATTCTTTTCTTTTTTTTGGGTGGTTGTTAGAATATATTCTTTGGTTGGAATTTTTATGGCCATTAACAAAAATGCAGTTTATTTTTTTAGTTGTTAGAATAATTTTTCAATTTTTTTTTTGGGGAACTGAACAATTGCGTAGCCTATATGGAAATGGAATTGATAGGACGACTTTTTGGTTGTATTTGGACTGAAGTGGTGCCATTTCGGTCGTTCAAAGAGGTTTATGACCTCAGACAGAATCAACAGCAGTGACGTCGTTTGACTTAAGTCTCGGACGGCTGAGATCGCAATACGGCCTTAACGATCCAGATTACATCTTCTTTTATCAATGGCTAGAATCAGGATTGTGCTCAGCGTCGGAGTACGTAGGCTCCACTTTTTTGACTACTGTCTCTGGACTTAAATATAAGAACTAGTTAATTAAATTGAGTAGATTAAGAAAATAAGTTAAGTTAGTTATATATAATAAATAGGTGTTGTCTTTCCTAAAATATATTTACTAATCAAATTTATTAGTTAAAACTACCATTATTAGAAATACTATCTTTAAAAAAAAGAGAGAGATAATATGGATGGGATCTTATATTTATGACCAAAATAAAAGTCAAATGAGATCTTATATTAAAAACTGGAGGTAGTATATAATAATTATATGATGCTAAAAAAATGAAAAAGAAAATGCAATTTGATCAAGTCAAGAACACGTAGGTTTGTGTGGGTTTGGGGTTTGCTGCTTAATTATATTGTTTGAATGGAAATTATAGATTGAATTAATTAGTAAACGCACGTTATCCTTTGTGGCATGGAAATCAAATGAGGGACGAAGAAAATTAAGAAGAAAGCGAGTAATTAAAAAGTCCTTAAGAAATTTCAAAATTTATTTACGCAAGTCATTGACGCTTTCCTTCTATCTAGCAAATTGAGTGCCTTTTTAATCCATGGCAATTTTTTTTACCAATATTAGCAGAATTATATATATAAATATATTATACTTCTGATTCTAATTATAAGATTTCATTTATAATCTATAAATCAGACCTTATAATTAGAGCCGGAGGTAGTATATATTGTAGCGTCTTATATGTGCCTCACTTAATACTATTTTCCTCTGGACAAGAATTCCTGTGCTGCTGGACTGTTCTTCTCAAGTCGTTTCCTCTTTCCTCCCCCCAAAAAAAACGATTTTTTAAATTAAGTTCAATTTCTGTAAATTGGAAAACGCTCAAATACTCAAAAGACAGCATAAAAAAAAAAAAAAAATTGTTGGCCTTATTTTTCTCTCTCTAGACTAGAATTATTGACTTCTCTTTTGACTCCTCATCAACAGTCAATGCTAGGCTAACTACTCGTACTACTTATTTATTAATTCAATAAGAGGGTGTTTGGTTGATTGTTTTCGAACTGATGTATCTTCTTATATTCTAGTGCATTTCCTTTGTTGGGGGAAAAAAAGGGGGTGTTTGGTTGATGGTTAATTTATAATTGTCCATTTTATTTACTTGAAGCCAAACAATAATCAGTAAAATGCTTTCCCATATTGCCACTCGTTCTAATTAAGCAAGATGTTATTAAAACTCTTATTCTCTCATACCCTTCATACGATTGAATTTTTAGAATGAGCAAAAAATAAAAATGAACATAAATATATCGAATGAATAGAAAATGAAACACCAGACAAAGCCAAGAAAGATAGAATCAAATAAAAAGATATGGCAAATCACCGAAATTAACCATCTTTTGGAGTTATAGTAGTATTATTCTGTGGGAACTTTTTCCCCTTTTTGACCCCAAAGAGATTATTTTCACCTTTATCTTCTTCCTTGTTAATTGACAAATCTACGTTTTATATTTTTTTTTGGAAAATTTTTTTAAAAAATACCTCAAAAATTTCAAAATCCCAAACTAGGAATGACTACAAAAGTATGTTATCATTTGCTTTTTAAATGTTGTCAATTGTTATTAAAATTGAGCAAACAAGACTCTTAAAATTCGGATATTTAAAGACATTTTGTTGGGATTCTCTTTTCTTTGTTTTTTTTGCCCTTTCTTGCCAACAAGGTTTTTATATTCATAAATAATATAAAGTGACTCATTTTTTTAAAATCCCATACAATGCATGGTCTCATTCTAGTTTGCCCCCAGCAAGAGTGGATCCTACCTTTTTTTTTTTTCTACAACAAAGTTTAAGTGAGTTAGATCTTGAGAGCTCACAAGGGTCAGGACATGCCTCGAGACTTAGAAAACGTTTACAGATATATTTACAGATTGCCCACTAACAAGGTCTTCAAATCAATAACGGGATTTAAACTCACAGCCTTATGGGTTAGAGTCAATTTCTTACTAATTGGACCAACTCTTGTTGGCTGGATCCTACCTTTTTGCCAAATGCTAATTTGGTCCTCTCTATTATGGGCCGTGAATTTTGAAAACTTCCTCTCCAGCATAGCCTAGTCCAATGAAACATTGGTGGCTGTAAGACTGGGCTCAAGCCCATATCATTTTAACAACTTCAAGCCCACTTCACAACACGTTTTTGTGGGTCTAAATAAAGATACCCGTTTTTTTTTAACCAGCCTAAATAAAGATACTTTAGTTTGCCTTCGTCAGTTGCTAATATTGGCACTATTATGATATGATGCGATGGGATCAGGATCAGCTATAAATTATTTTACTTGTTATTTCCGCACCAACCACAGATTAGGATAAGCCTTATAATTAATCAGTTGTTTTGTTCCCTTTTAAGAAACTACAGTTTGTGGATTAATGAAATGACCGAATTTTGTTTCAGGTTGTTGATGTTCACGTTTGATTGGAAGGCTTTATTTGATGCCAAAAAACAAGTTGACCCGCTGCTCCATCTGTTATTGGCTGGATAATATTTTTAAAATACAACTTGACGCATGCAAAAGGTTTTATTATATAATATTTTATGCTTTTCTTTTAGATAAAATATTGTCCACCAATATCAAGTAAATATGTGAGAAGTTTTGCCTCCTAAAATGCAATTTTTAAAATCTAATTATCACTAGAGATAGTATTTGAAAAGCATGAAAATTTTATTTTTATTTTATGGTATTTTTCATATCAATTCTATGTTTTTTTTTATAAAAAAAAACACTTGAAAAGTTGTTGAAACTTGAAAGCAAAAACTGAAAAAGCAAAAAAGGGTTTTGCCAACTAACACAAGCAACAAGTTCCCTTAATCAACACTTCACCGCTTGAATGTCGGAAAGTGGAAAATATGACGAATTGAAACTTTCCTTTCAATTGTGCTTTCGTTCATTCACGAGTGATCAAGCGGTCGGTCTCTCCCTCTGTCTGAGCAATTACCCGCTGACTAGTTGCTCATGAATATTATATTCCAAATTTTCGCTTAATTTCTCCTCCTTTTATCTTCTTCTGGGTTCGATTTTTCTTTTATTACCTTCAAATTTCAATTTCAGTAATTCCTTCTCAATTATTGAGTCGAATCTGGTCTCTGGATTCTGCGGTATCATATCGGTTTTGCGCAAATCGAGAAACTGCGACCTTTTCTTCTACGTCATCCATCTGAAGAGGTTGGGGCATATACTATTTATTTATATATATATATATGTATGTATGTATATACTGAGAATCTGGCAAAATATCTGTTTCACCATCTCCTCCTATTTTCACTGCTTGCAGCGCCCAAGGAAGAGGCAGAAGATATGGGTTCCGTTGAGGATGATAACTCGCTCGTGGAAGAGGCTCTTCTTGAGGTTTCCTTCTTCATCTTGATATCTTATTTTGGCTGTGGATATTTTAATTTAGTTGCACAGTTTGATTGCATTGAATGACTGTTTGAGGATCCGCATGACTTTGATTTATTTTCCTTTGGTGAAGGCAAATGCTAAAGATAAACCATGTCCTCTTCCGTTACTGTGATAATACTTGGTCAACCATCGGTGTATATGTAGTAAGTTGGATGAGTAGGAAGCTCCCCTCCTTATCAAATTCACTCGGTTAACCACTAGAGTACTTAGCACTTCATATCAGGAGGAATAAAAATGTTCTGGATGTACGTTTGGTTATCAACAAAATATTAAAAAAAATAATTTCTTGGTGCATTTTCTGTGTTAATTTCCATTTTAATCGGTGCGGTGTTGACCGATCTGGAATCCTTGAGTGAAGGTCGTTGATTTTGCAAGGATGCTTATGTATGATAAATATCTGTTTTTAATGGGTTATAAACTTTGTATGGAGTGTTGATTTTGAAACCCTTTACGTTTATATTGTTTTGTCTGGAGGCAGGTTTCATATGATGAGATATTTAGCTTGCCGTGATAAAAGAACACTGTGTGTCACTTTTAGTGGGGATGGCTTTGTTTGGTGGGGCGGGGCAGATTAAATTGTATAACAACTTGCAATAGCACCCTATCATTCCACGGATTTGCCAAAGCTTGTTATTGCGTTACAATGGTGACATAATCATGTGTTTGTCTGTGTTTTCCTCTTAGTATTCTCTTTTAATCAATTAAATTATCTCTTGTCATGCTCCATAATTTGAACTTCTTAATTGAGTGGATATCGTATTTTTCTGAATGTTTTGTTTATCTATTTACTGATTTTTTTTTTTTCTTTTTTCCCCCTTGTTTCTTAGAGCAATTCACTTGATTGTAGTTAAAAGATATCTATCACTAAGACAACTGATGCTTGTCATAGTAGTAATATAAACTACAGTTCTTTACCATCAAGATCTTATTTAATTTCTTAGTCCATCCCTAGATCCCCCCCCCCGGATGCTCAAAGATAGATCATTGCCTAGCAAAATGTGTGGTTTCCCAGTGTTAATGCTGTTTTTTTTCTTTTGAGCCACTAAAATGAGAATGGTTTCTTGCTCCGTTGTATAATTGTTTACATTATATCTGAAGGACGAAAGGAGCAGACCATACACAGGAGATGGCTCTGTTGACTTTAAGGGGAGGCCTGTTCTTAAGCAGAATACTGGCAATTGGAAAGCTTGTCCATTTATTTTAGGTAAGATTGTGGTGGTCTCACATATCATATGATATATTCTGCTCATAACGTTGTTATGCAATATGGATTACAGGCAATGAGTGTTGTGAGCGTTTAGCATACTATGGCATCTCAACAAATCTTGTCACCTATCTTACAAGTAAACTACATGAAAGCAATGTCTCTGCCGCAAGAAATGTCACTACCTGGCAAGGAACTTGCTATCTTACTCCTCTTATTGGAGCTGTCCTTGCAGATGCTTACTGGGGGAGATACTGGACAATTGCTTCCTTCTCAACGATTTATTTCCTTGTAAATATATACTTACGTAGCTTTTTCATCTAGAAAATATTGCATAACTTGCCATCTCTCTTTTCCCGTTCACAACAAATAGGATCCAGCGCCTTTTTGTTATGGGTTCTTTTTTGTGGTGTTCTACATTCATTGTGAGAGATAATGATTATGGGTATGTCATTCTTGCCGGATTCTATTATGAAACAGTATGGAAATTATCGTTTTGATGATGATAGGAAAACATAATGGTTTAGACAGGAGGTCTAAGGTCCAAGTTTTAGTGGAAGCTAATGTTTTTCTGGAGTTCATTTGTGTGGTTATTCCCTTAAATACTGCTTAACATAACTTTTGTTGTTTCTGAGGTTTAACAACAGTAGATGTAAGATGAAGCGAAATGCAAATTTGTATTAGGCCAAATTCTGATAACTTTTTGAGTTTCTCCTGGGGATACATGATTTGCAGTATCTTACATAAGCAATTGCTTTGTCCCTAACTAAAATTTGAATTCTTTTGACAATTTAATTTTACAAATCAAAGGTGAGTTTCTACTTTGATGAAGTATATCTACTTTGATGAGTATCACATCGTAAAAGATTATTTCTCTCATATCCATGGTTCCTTTAGAGTGAAGTATTTCTACTTTGATGACAAACATGAAAATCTCAAGAGCCCCTCCTTTTCTGAAAAAATTATAAACTCATTATTTGGAATAATTGGTTTTCATAGCAGAATTTCATCTGTCTGTTCTTTTTCCTTGTGTTCTAGTAATGGTTCTTTAATTCCATTCAAATGTTTATGTGATTGTTTTCCGCAGGGAATGTGCACATTGACTCTTTCTGCATCTGTTCCAGCATTAAAGCCTGTAGAATGTATGGGTTCTGTATGTCCATCAGCTACTCCTGCACAATATGCTGTGTTCTTCTTTGGTCTCTATCTGATTGCACTTGGGACGGGTGGAATTAAACCATGTGTGTCATCTTTTGGGGCAGATCAGTTTGATGATACTGATCCTAAGGAAAGGATAAAGAAGGGATCCTTTTTTAACTGGTTTTACTTTTCTATCAACATAGGCGCTCTTGTATCAAGCAGTTTAATTGTATGGATTCAAGACAATGAAGGCTGGGGTCTTGGATTTGGCATTCCTGCTTTATTTATGGGCTTAGCTATTGTAAGTTTCTTTTTAGGCACACCCCTCTATAGGTTTCAAAAGCCAGGGGGAAGCCCTATTACGAGAATGTGCCAAGTTGTGGTAGCATCTTTCAGGAAACGGAATCTGGATGTCCCGGTGGATAGTAGTCTCCTGTTTGAGACCCCAGATAAGAGCTCTGCAATTGAAGGAAGTAGGAAACTGGCACATAGTGATGAACTAACGTAATTCACTACTGTGACTTTTCTGTTTTGTTCCTAATGGTTTTTGTCCCTATTTTATTGTCACAAATATTGGAAAAGGTGGTCCTTTGGTATGCATGCTGACTTTTCTTTTGACTTTCTTAATCTAAGAGTGAAGTTAATTGCTTTTGTATGAGATGAGAAATGTGGGCCCTACTACAGTCGTATAGGAAGAGTTTTCTACTCTGGGTCTGGCCAGCTAGTTGTCGTTTAGTTACTTTTTTTTGGCCCGCTTAGTTATGGTACGTGCTTAGTTAAGCATTTTGATAGATAGGAAGAAAACATTTATTGGCTAGGTACAACCATAAAATCATAAATTCTTATTAAACATACTTTAGGAATTAGTTGTCCATGTTTTGAGATCTATTTGCACAGTGTGGTTTATATATTTTTGCAGTTTATTTCAATCTGCTTGTCATGTGTGTGTTGCTGTGTCAAGTGTTTGAAGTGAAAGCACGTTAGTTGTATATATTTTTTATGAAACGGTCTTCGTTTATGTTGCCTAATTTGTAACAATTTCATATTGATCTGACCATTTAGAATTTGTTTATTGAAATTTTAGACCCTTGCTTGCATAGGAATTCTTGTACTCCGGATCGTGAAGAAGAGCCTGTATTATTATTTTCTATGTTAATGTGAATATTATAAAGGGAGGAACTATCACTTTTCAAAAAATTTGTAAGAAGGGATTGGAAATTACAGAAAACTATTGTTATAGTTTCTCCCTGGGGTAGGTTAATGATTGATTATGATTACTACTACTACTACTTGTTTCTTTCATCTTCTAGAATAGTTTTGGGTGGGAAATATTTGTGCTTATAGAAAAGCTTTCGTTGGCAGAAACCTATGCTAAGACTTTACTCTTTTTCTAGCATTTTTTTTTCATTTTATTTAATTAATAACCTGTCAAAGTGATATCATTGTGGCTGAAGCATAGCTTGGAACTTTTAACATGTTTTTAATTTTAATTTTCTTATACTAACAAATGAAATGGAAATTCTTTTAATAGTCAACTAAATATTTTCTATTTTTTGTTTTTCCCCCATTGAAGGTGCCTTGATAAAGCAGCCATAGTCTCTGATATTGAGATCAAAAGAGGGGACTATTCAAATCCATGGAGACTCTGCACTGTGACCCAGGTGGAGGAATTGAAAATATTGATCCGTATGTTTCCAATTTGGGCTACTGGGATTGTTTTCTCTGCTGTTTATGCTCAGATGTCCACCATGTTTGTGGAACAAGGATCAATGATGGACACAAGTATTGGTTCATTCACCATTCCTGCGGCCTCCCTCTCAACTTTTGATGTCATAAGCGTCATTTTCTGGGTCCCCATTTATGACAGGATAATTGTTCCAATCGCAAGGAAATTTACAGGGAAGGAAAGGGGCTTCTCAGAGTTGCAAAGAATGGGAATTGGCCTTCTTATATCAGTCCTTTGCATGTCAGCAGCTGCCATTGTGGAGATTAAACGCCTACAACTTGCAAGGGAGCTTGGCCTTGTTGATAAAGAAGTTGCTGTGCCCATGAGTATATTTTGGCAAATCCCTCAGTATTTCTTGTTGGGCGCAGCAGAGATATTCACATTCATTGGGCAGCTTGAGTTCTTCTATGACCAATCTCCGGATGCAATGCGGAGTTTATGCAGTGCCCTGTCATTACTGACTACTGCGTTGGGAAATTACCTGAGCTCCTTCATTCTCACTGTTGTAACTTACCTAACAACACAAGGCGGACAGATTGGATGGATTGCTGATAACTTGAATGAAGGTCACCTAGATTACTTTTTCTGGCTTTTAGCTGGGCTTAGCATCTTAAATTTTCTGGTTTACCTAGTCTGTGCTTCAAGGTACAAGCGGAAGGAGGCTTCTTAAGATTGTTCTGGCATTGTTACAGAAATCTACGCTGAAAGGGTCAAAAAAATCTGGCAAATTAGGAGTACATCCATCCATGCTGTCCTTTTTCTGTCATGATTATTACTGTTGTCTTTGTGAATTAAAGATGCTCAGCAATTATGTAATATATCTATTTCTGCTGATGTCATGTAATATATTTATCCGTGACAGAAGGAAATGTTCATTATTTGCCTGGTTGAAAATACTCTTTGCATCCCACACATACATGTAAATTATCATCAGTATACGTGCTTCCATAAATTCCTGTGTAATATTTCGATGTACTGAGGTAGCATGGACTTGGTTTCGCCGTCATATATTTCATCATAGCACTGGACTGGAGGCCTCTCTTTGTTTAGAAGCTAACTGAGTATCATTACTCGTTTCTTGTTTTGGTATTAATAGCCTCTCTCTTCTGGCTTGGCTTGTGATCCAATGTTTGAATGAGAGGGGGGGAGAGTATGCGAACAATATTAGAGAGAGTAGTTTCAGAGTATATGAGAAGTGGATTGTGGTTTCTTTGTATGAAAAATGTGGTTTCTAAATCTGAAAACGTTGCCTGCACCGCTGTCCAACATGCGAACTACTTTTATGACAAAATCATTTTATAAAAATTGATTTGGATAAAAAAAAATTATGGATATTAATTTAAAAATTGATGGGAAGTATAGGAGTTAAACAATCAATTTGTTTATGCATGAACTTCTGATTATCAATACAGAAAATTACAATTAAGTCTTACAAAAGAAAAATAATTATCAAAAGGTTCTAATAACAACCTCAAAGTTTATAATAAACAGTTTTTTTAGTAAAAATGACAATTTGTGCGACTTATTTTTTTAATTGTTTTTTTGGACCTCATTGTAATTCTCCCTTATCAACATCCCCAGCCATCATCCGTCCGAGTTGTTTGGGCCGTATATTCAGGCATTCATCAAATATCTATCTTTCTTTAGTTTGGTCAATCATCGAATATCCAGTTCACTGTTTTTGCCTTTTCTTGTCTATTGCAAAACCCAAGAAAGGGGAGGCTTCTGAAGAAGGTATGGGTTCCATTGATGATGATAGCTCCCTCTCCATATCTTGATTTGCAGTTGGATATTTTAAATTAGCTGCATAACTTGATTGAACTGAGAGAGTGTTTAATGAAACAGCTTCATTTAGTTTCAGAAATGCGGGGTTTATTACCGGATTGTATTTGCAAAGGCCTATTGTAAAGATCAAGCATTTTGCTTTTGTTGTTGCGGTAATATTTAGTCAACCATCTGTGTCTAGTCTTGATTATCTGGTAGAAAAGCGAAACTTCTCCACTTATAAAATTCATTTTATGAACCAGTGGATAACTCAGCACTTTATATGAGGATGGGAAGAAAAACCAATGTTGAGTTTAAACATCTTCATGATATCTTGATCTACTTTTGCAGAATTAGGCGGTCTTTTCATCACTGTTCATTCTAATTGGTGGGATGACGACCGGTCCGGAATCCTCCAATGGAGGCCAGGATTTTATATATGAAGAATTGATGGTAATCATTTTTCATCTCGGTGACAGTATTTGAACATTTCAATAGAGGCTAGAGAATGAATTTATTTACTAGTTCTTTTGGTTAAAAAATATCTATTACCCGGGACAACTGGTGCCTGACATACTGGCAATATAAACCGCAATGCTTTGGCATGTAAAATTTTTATCTAGTGGTTCATCGTTTATGCGTTTTTCCATATTCCCTTCCCTCCGATACTCAAAGATAGGATGTTGTTTTGCAAGATATATGGTTTTTCCATAGTTGGTGCCATTCTTTTCCTTTCGAACCCCTAAAAGGAAAGCCATCTGTTGCTCTGTTGTATTGTTACATCTGAAGGATGGACGAAGCAGGCAATACACAGGGGACGGCTCGGTTGACATTAAGGGGAAGCCTGTTCTTAAGCAGAATACTGGCAATTGGAAAGCTTGTCCATTTATTTTAGGTAAGGTAGTGGTGCTTACGCATATTAAACAGTATATACTGCTCATAACATGGTGATGTAATATGAATTACAGGCAATGAGTGTTGTGAACGATTAGCTTATTATGGCATCGCAAAAAATCTTGTTACCTATCTTACCAGAACGCTACATGAAGGACATGTCTCTGCTGCAAGAAATGTCACTACCTGGCAAGGAACATGCTATCTTACCCCTCTTGTCGGAGCTTTCCTTGCAGATTCTTACTGGGGAAGATACTGGACAATTGTTGTTTTCTCGACGATTTATTTCTTTGTAAATATATTTAATCATCAGGGCTTCCTTTTCATTTTGTTGTAAACGAGATTATTTAATTTCCTTCGAATGTTTAAATAGCTGACGAGGTTTTTTCCTGCAGGGAATGTGCACATTGACTGTTTCTGCATCTGTTCCAGCATTAAAGCCCACAGATTGTGTTAATTCTCTCTGTCCATCAGCTACAGCTGCACAATATGCTGTGTTCTTCACTGGCCTCTACCTAATTTCACTTGGGACTGGTGGAATCAAGCCATGTGTGTCATCTTTTGGGGCAGATCAGTTTGATGATACTGATCCCAAGGAAAGGATTAAGAAGGGATCCTTTTTCAACTGGTTTTACTTTTCTATCAACATTGGCTCTCTTGTATCAAGCACTTTAATTGTATGGATTCAGGACAATGCTGGTTGGGGTCTTGGATTTGGTATTCCCTCTTTATTTATGGGCTTAGCTATTGTTACCTTTTTTTTAGGCACACCCCTCTACAGGTTCCAGAAACCAGGGGGAAGCCCTATTACAAGAATGTGCCAAGTTGTGGTAGCATCTTTCAGGAAACGGAATCTGGATTTCCCGGTAGATAGTAGCCTCCTTTATCAGACACCAGATAAGAGCTCTGCAATCGAAGCAAGTAGGAAACTGGAACATAGTGATGAACTAACGTAATTTTTTCTGAGCTTCCTGTCATGTTCCTCATATTTTTGGGCCTCATTTTATTATCTCAAATATTGTAAAAGCAGTATTTTAGGATGCTTGCTGACTCTCCCTTTGCATGTGAATTATAATTTGTTATGCAAAGAAGGAAATCAATTACTTTGCGTGAGATGATAAATGTTAGCTCTACTCTAGTGGTGTAGGAAGAGCCTTCTATGTTGACTCTGACTAACCTGTTACAGGCTAGTAATGTTACTTAGCTAAACACGCGGAAAATAATGGAGGAAATCATTTATTGACTTGATAACCCATAAAATCATAAATGGTCATTGGATAAGATTTTATGAATAAATTATCTAGTTTTCAAGAACTATGCGGACAAGATGATTTATTATACTTGCATTTTATTTCACTTTTCATGTACTTAAATGTTGCAGTGAAATTGGTTGATGTGAAGGCACTTCAGTTGTATTTTTTTTTTCTCCTTTTTTTTTTTTGGGGGGGGGGGCGCTATAAATAATTTTGGACGAATGAGAAGGAATTAGCGTTCAGACTCTGATTAAGATTTTCAACTTTTTGTTTTCACTGAAGGTGCCTTGATAAAGCAGCTTTAGTTTCTGATATTGAGCGCAAGAAAGGCGACTATTCAAATCCATGGAAACTCTGTAGCGTGAACCAGGTGGAGGAATTGAAAATCTTGGTCCGCATGTTTCCTATTTGGGCTACCGGAATTGTTTTCTCTGCTGTGTATGCTCAGATGTCAACAATGTTTGTGGAACAAGGAACAATGATGGACAGAAGTATTAATTCATTCACCATTCCTGCAGCCTCCCTCTCAACTTTCGATGTCTTGAGTGTTATTTTCTGGGTCCCCATCTGACAGGTTAATTGTTCCAATTGCAAGGAGATTTACAGGCAAGGAAAAGGGCTTCTCAGAGTTGCAAAGGATGGGAATTGGCCTTTTTCTATCAATTCTCTGCATGTTAGCGGCTGCTCTTGTGGAGATTAAGCGGCTGCAACTTGCAAGAGAGTTTAGCCTCATTGATAAAGCTGTTGCCGTGCCCCTTAGCATCTTTTGGCAAATCCCTCAGTACTTCTTGTTTGGTGCAGCAGAGGTATTCACATTCATTGGGCAGCTTGAGTTCTTCTATGATCAATCTCCAGATGCGATGAGGAGTTTATGCAGTGCCCTGTCATTACTGACTACTTCCTTGGGAAATTACCTGAGCTCCTTCATTATTACCATAGTATCTTACTTGACTACACAAGGAGGACAGGCTGGATGGATTCCTGATAACTTGAATGAAGGTCATCTCCATTACTTTTTCTGTCTTTTAGCTGGAATTAGCCTCTTAAATTTGTTGATTTACTTAGTCTGTGCCACAAGGTACAAGCATAAGGTCTCTTGAGGTTTGTGTCATTTGTATTATACAGAGATCTTGTTATATTATGTTAATAAAGATATGGCAGGTTAGGATTGAACGTATATTTCTGAATTCTGATAACTTCCTGTCATGGTTATGATTGGTATGTTTGTGAGTTCAAGATACTCAGCAATGATGTAACAAATTCATATAGATAAAGGTAAATCTTCATTATATGTCTGGTTGAAAATATTCTTTGACAAAATTTACTTGGGAGAGATGATAGTCTATTTAATTCGTTGTTCATTAAAAATGAAGAGATGGATTAACTCTTTGTTCCTTGAATAAGTCAATGAACATGCATATCAATCGTCCTCTGTTCATTGAATAAACAAATGAACACACACAAACACGTGAATCATTGTAAACAAAAATATGTTCGCCTTCTTATTCATAAATGCAAGAACAAGTACCACTTTTATCGGATGGTAAACAAAAGCAACTTTTGAAGTAGGTAAATTAATTCTAGTTTTAGTGATTCTTGTGTTCAATAAACGAGATTGATCAGATCCTCATGACAACTCTCATTACCGGAAACAAAGAACAACAATGATGACTTACAGGGAAACATTAACACAGTTATCTGCAGTCTCTTACTGGGGAATATCATAAGGGTCAAGTGTCATGATCCCTGTACCCAATCGTGAGACTTGAGCCTATCAAAAGAGACATGAGTAGGTGGAGAAGTAGGACAAAGATGTTGGGAATAGAGTTCAATGGTGGCGGCGGTGCTTTCAAGGTGAAGCATGTGGGAATCAGAATGATAGCAGAGCAAATGGAGTAGTGTCTATTTTTTTTAAGGGTAATCGTGTATTTTTTTCCATCCTCTAATCCCTATTCATATGATCTAACCGAATTATTTTAAGGGAATCAAGATATCTTTTAATTTTTTTTATACTACAGAAACAATTAAATAATTGAATCAGACTTTTGCATCGAGGTTACATATAATAATTATTATTTACGTAATTCAACTAAACAGGCTGCTAGTTAAGTCATTAAATTTGTTTCAAATTGATAAAAGTTATTTCCCTAGTGTACCTTTATTAAAAAATGTGATTAGAAAATTCTCTCTCACCTCTCCTACATTTAAAACTTTGTCCTTATAATAAGGGTTGAAAGTTAAAAACCATCATTAGTTATCTGTTAACTTCTTATATTTTAGACCAAATTTTCTTCTAACCAACTTCTTATATTATGAATGAGATCCTATTTATAGTCTCATTGAGAAAATTAATTAATTAATTATAATAAATGTAAAATAAGTTTTTTAAAACAACTCTGTATAACATTATATTATATGAATTATATATCAGTTTATAAGTTAAATAAATTAATTTGAGGAAAAAAATGATAAATAGAGTAGAAAAAGTGAATTATGTTTTATATTTGGAACTAACATTTTTCTATCAAGGAAAATTTAGAAATATAATTCATTTTAAAGTAGTAGGCTTTTTCTTTTTGGTAGTTTGAAATAACCCGCAAGGATAAAAGAAGATCAAAGCCATAAAATCTAAGGGTGTTTTTTTTTCCCACCTAAAGTATATGTATCTTTCTATTAGAGGCAATCATAATCGAGATACTGTCAGGCATTAAACATAGGCACATCTTCCAATAGGGATTAGAACCTTAATTTATTATGTTATGAGAGACTAGCTCTTTTCGTTAGACCTAACCTTTATTGGTAAGACCTTGAGACCAGAATAAGCAAGAAATCTCACCCCAGAAAAAAATAAAATCACAGCGTCTGAAATCATTTTCTTGACCCTTGATTCCCAGAAGTAGCTAACCCAAGGTCCTTGCATAGCTGTTCATCTGGTTGCAGGCTACCTGGAATTGCACCAAATAGTCTTCTAGATGCTTCAAACCCAGAAGCAATATGATGTATATATGTAGATACATCCTCCACTCTCTGCTGCACATTTAATGATGTAGACAGGTAGTTATTCGATGTACTTCTCGACAATTGTTTCACAAGTGGCTTGTCCAGTTCAGCAGCCTTGAGAAAACGTTCGGTGGCAGCCTCCCATGAAAGCTCATGTCTATGAGCATCGGTAAGCTGAACAGGCTCTTCATTCAGTGCTTTTAGTGTGGCTCTAACAAATCCTTTATCATTGTCATATGTCCAACAATTTGGGAACTGCTTGAAGAACTCATTTGAGGGATGATTGGCACATACAACAACCTTGCCCATAGCCAAAGCTTCAGCAGTTGTTGTGCAAACCACATCTGTTGAGCTAGGATTAAGAAACAACTTGTAGCTGGCACACAGGAACAAAAATAATTGATAAGTACATATTCCAGGCAGAACATTCTCCAGGCCTTCCATTTGATATAGGTTAATTCGAGAACATTCACAGAAATATTCAGAGAAGACAAATTTAGGAAAATTAAAGAAAAAGTTCGTTAATTGGTTATTTTTCCAACTTGAAGTACTTTATGATGCCAGTTTGCTAAACATTAGCTGATTATTGATGACTGTGCTTAGGTTCTCATCACAGTAAGGAAGCGTCCATTAATAGGACCTTCAGTCCTTGATAAGCATACATAACTAAAGTGAGATCAATTTCTACCAATAGCAGGTGAAAGGACAAGGTTGGCCAAAGTTGGTTATTTCCAACAAATACCCAAATGATTTTATAGATGCATTTATATGCATAATTAGATAATATTTCATGTTGTTAACATATTTCCATATTCCTAAAAAGGACATAGCATAAAATCAGGTTGATCAAGATCTTATTAGTTTCAGGTTGGTATACTGTTTGATGCCCTACCATTAATGCTTAGATACTATATGTCAATATAGGATATATCAAATTTAAATTGAGTCAAAATTACTTTTCCAACAGTATAAAAAAAAAATTTACTTTTTTCAACTTATGCACAAGAGGAACTCTTAATACTAAATAACCAAATTCATCTTTTATCCATCATCTGATTGAGACGAGATTCAAGTTTTCAATTGGCATAAAAAATGAGCAAATCAGTACGAAGCTTACTCGTGAAATTGAGGATCAGCATGATCACACGCTGGGTGAACTCTAACTGCTAGTTCCAACTTCTCTGCAGCTTGTCGAACTGCATCTGAGTCCTCTCCACTGCCAAATAAATCAACTTCAAGCCCAGCTAATTCCTTCTGGTGGTTGCGAAGAAGTTTAAGCAGCTCCTTGTATCCTTTGCTCCATACCATCTTCCCGATGTAGTAGGCACCTTTGGTAAAGGCTTGATCTCCTTTCTGTTGTTGCTCTATCTTTTTCTTTCCGATTGCAAGGAATTTGGGATTTACTCCATGAACATTACAGACAATGGAACCAGAGTAGTCCTGGGTAGCAGCAGATAGTCTAATTACCTGCAGTTATAAGGTTAATTAGATCCTATTGCAATGTCCTCCTCATTCTACAAAGAAACTTACTATGGCCCCCCGTGAACTATTTAGCCCCATTTCAATAAGCAACATATTATCTAACAAGTCAAATCACTAAAATACCCTTCATATTATTTAACACTTCTTTTGCTTTTATTTTCATCTAAACCACACCCATTGGCAACCAGAGAGAGATCGAAAGAAATAATAAACAGGTTGATACAAATAAGAATCATACAAATCCCAAAAGAAAACAAAGCTGCTTTCCAAGCATCCAAACTCATAGATACCTTTAGAACCACAATGATAATTTTTTCTTTTCAAAATACCTTGATTTACTGCCTAATAGTAATGGGATGCTAAGCTATTTATTAGCAATGTCAATGACAAGATTACCATTTCAACCACCTTGGCTAACCCAGATTTTGAGAAGTAACAATTTTCAATTGCAAGTAAAGACAAAAATGCTAATGAAAAAAATAAATAAAGGTCAAATATGGATATGAGGACAAACCTTGTGACAATATATACCAACAACCCAATCGTTCATATATTTCACCAAAAAGGAGATCATCCTTCCATTCTTCTCTCTCTTCACATATTCCAGATAGTTAGTGTGAATAATTCCTACAACTAGCTGAAATTTAGCTTTCCAACTTTTACCATGGTGATACCATGTTAGGTGCTCTGGCTCCTCCAAAACAGCAATATCTGCTTCTTTTTCGGGGATGATTTCTGAAATATCTCCAACACCAAGAATGCTCCTTTTATCTCTAGAAAACTGCATGTCTAGTTATATCATAATTTAATTCAACATACATGAGAAATTGATGCTAGGATCGTAGAAAAACACAGTTTCAGTTCAAACATGATTGCAAGTAAATAATACTCCTTCCGGTCCTTATTATAAGCTTCAAAAAACTAATTCATGGATAACAAACAATTAGTTAAAATTAGTTAAAAGCAATAAATAGGATGGAAATATACTTTTGTTTCCAAATATGCCCTTATGATAAATGAGAGAAATGATGAAAGAGATTGTGTGGGGAAATGTGATAAGAGATTGTGTGTCAAAGGAGAGAGATCAATAATTAAGGACAAAATTGGAAAAATGCATTAAATGTTAAGACAAACCCTAAATTGAAGCTTCTAAAATGGACCACACTCATTCCCAAATTTGAAGCTTATATATCGGACCGGAGGGAGTAAATACAAAGAAACAATAACAAAACTTCACAAACTGATGGATGGTTCAAGATTCAGACTATAAGACCAAATTAGTGGATATTAACCAAAAACTTTTGATGAGAAATCGTATAACTTATAACAGTAACACTCCAATGAATCAATATACAGTAATAACCCTAAACCCACCATAATTTCCAATAGAAAACCTTGTTAACAATTCAAGTAAAACATAATATTTATCAATCATGATTTCAAAGAATGAACCACAGTCCTTTATTTGCGTATGTTCATGTACATGTGTTTTTTTTCCTTTGCGCGCTTGTTGGGGTGGGGGCTGCCATTGCAACTATCTCTGTAAAATGTAAAAGTAGTTAGAGTCATCATCACCTTTGAAGGATAAAACTTTATATTGAAATTAGACGTGAATCCAACCCTCTCCTCAAGCCACTGCCGGACATAATGCTCTTGGTCCAAGGGTGAACCAAATGTAATGTTGTTGGGATAGACAAGAACTTGATCTTCTAAAGATAACCAAGGGATCACCAAAGTTATATCTCTTTTCCCATCTTTGGCAAGATATGCAGCACGAAACAGAGGATTCACAGCAGTTCCCGTCAACCATGGAAGGCTGGCAGTTGTGAAAATAGCAATATGTTGTTTCCTATCCATCTGGTTATCAGTTTTAATCATAAAATCTCATCACACTTATGACCTCGCTTGCAGATGAAAAGCAGCTATAAAATGCAGCTCTAGAGTATTACCAGATGACCACGCCTAATGGCAGCAAAAAATAAGAAAAAAAAACATTAGCTGAAAATCATGCGAATATAAAATGATCACTCAAGCAAATTTATTTTAAAAATGGCCTGAGTAGACCCAATGAATAAGTCAAGCATAAAAGTATGGAGTATCAGCTCTCCGTGAAAAGTAGTAAAATGATTAGTGCTCGACAAATTAATTGATACTTGACAGCAAGTTTGTCAGCTTCACAAATAAAGGGGCCTAAGAAATGTTGGTAAAAAAAAGAATTAGGTACAGAAGGCATGGGCATCAACCACAATTCTCTTCGACTATCATCTTGCATAAGAAAAAAACAGGAAAAAAAAAAAAGAACTATCTCTTTCCAGTGATAGTCAAGAGCATTCCACGTAAATCCAAATAGCAACATATAGAAACCAAACACTATCTTTCCTTTCAGAGACTCATAAGAGAAATCGCCAGTCACCTCAGCTTCTCATAAATGCACCAAACTCCAGCAAAATCAGCAACCGATTCAGCATAAAATACCCCCTATCCTTCCTTATTTCACAAACGAACCATTTTTCTTTGGCAAGGAAATGAAGCATTTTTGTTCTTGAAAGAAATCAGAAAGACCATCCAAACATGTAAATCTCTTATACATGCGAACACGCACACATTGGATGTATCCTACTAAAACCCTCTTCTTAATTGCCCAAAAAGGTTTCAGCACCATAGAAAAATTAATAACAGATTAGAACTTTACCTCGGGGAGGTCAGCAAGAACTTGATCGATCCAGACGATCTAATTCAAGAAAGGAAAGGAAGTTGAAAGTGAAAAGATTGAGGAAATTAGAGCACATAGGAAAGAGCGTGATGGGTGGGAACAAAGGGACGAACGAAACTTCACGGAGAGAGAATGTATGATTTCTTCTTTACGTAGTTCTGAAGGAGTTAAGGTCGTCTCGTCCCTTGGTCTCTGAAAACTCCGCTGACAACAATTGATTATTGGACAAGTTTGAAGAGTTAAGACGACGTCGTTTTGTCTCCGACAGCATTCCCCGGCTTTTCCATGGCTTGCTTCCGTCTGGTTTTCGCCTATTGGACGACTTTGGATCAACCAAAACTGCCTGCGCTGCCAACCGCCAAGTATGAGATGAAGGAATTTCGGGGGAAAATTACACTTAAGTTCAGTTCAATATAGTCACAATGTTTAGAAAACTCAACAGGATCATCCCGTGGCATTTGGGGGAAAGCGCAATAATTTTTTTTTTCCTTCCGAATTTAGGAGTTATATTAACATAATTTGACCCCAAACAATCATAAAAAGTTATTATTTTTTAATATGAAAAATTAAACGGAAGAAAACAGCAAGATTGATGAACATGAGATTTTAACAGAAAAATAATTACATTAATGGAAGTGATAATGTAGGGACATGTTGATTGCTGACCATTTATTATTTTCCATTGGAGGCGTGCTCTTTGATGCAGTTGTTTAAGGATACAATAGTATATTTAATTTTTTTTTTTTGAATTGAAACTGTGTATTCATTAATCACAAAAAAGTAGAAAAGGAGAGCCTCTTTCATCATTATCCATCTCTCATTAAGAAAGATGGGATGTAAATATGTAATCAAAGATGCAATAATTTCCTTCTATTCTATGCGATAACTTGACAAGGTGATCACTGCCATAGAATTATTTTCTCTATGAGTGCAGTAGATCGTCACCAGCCAATTCTTATACAAAAGTAATTTAGCTTCATCAACAAGGTCTCTAAAAGAATGTGTAGGATCACGACTCCTATGCAAATAATTAATAACATCAAGACAATCAAAGTAGACAAACATTCTTATAGTTTCTATACCAGCATAGGTTAAGACCATGAATAATTGCTTCAGCTATAGCCGGAGGCATCGTGGTAATCTTGTAGTTAAAACCACATATCCATCTATCATTTTTATCTTTAAGCACTCCTTCGCATCCACTCTTTCCTCCTTCAATAATAGAGCCGTCCACTTTTAGTCTTATTGCATTATTCGGAATGGGCACCGTCACTTCTTCTTCTATTTGGGCAGCATTGTACAAGTTGCTTCTCCTCAGAAGCTCTTGGTCTGCAACTACTCTGAAGAGGCTGTTGTTTGCATTATGATAAAGTAAACTTGTTTCTACTCCAAAGAGTTTGTTACATCTAGAAGTCTAGATGTCCCAACATATGTATCCAAACAGCATATCCCATCCTACTCTCTTAGTGTGTTCTTGTCCTGCTTCAGTTGGTAGATTCTAGTTAAGCCATTCCCCCCTTGTTGGGAGAAGAACTGGTTCCTCAAGTTTGGTGCAACTACAGACATCTAGCATGCCTTCTCGTTCATACAGTCTCTCAGCAGGTGCATTGAGTCTTCTACTTCATCACATCCAAAAGGGCATGATGCATCATGAGAAATACCCCATCTAACACAAAGTTGTGTAGTGTGTATTTAATCATGAGTAAACAACCACACAAAGGATTTGATTTTCTCTGGCACTCTCCATCTCCATAGCATCTTCCAAGTATTGTCAATCCTGTCCTGGCTACTTGCAGAAAGAAAAAGATATGCAGATTTGATAGAAAAGAGGCCATCATTGGCTGATTTTCAAAAGTATTTATCCTCTCTTCTCTCCTCTCGGGGTGGATGTGCATGTGTGATATGCATGTGTGATACGCTCAACAACCTAAGGATGGAACCAAAGACTCAATCTATTAGTGTTCCATTAACCTCCAGTCTCTACATAGTCAACTAATCAACTCAATCAAGAGTCTGTTCATTTCTGACAAGTTGTCGTACCAAAAGAAAGTTGAGACTCTATTCCCTATTTTCACTCCCGGGCCTTCTTTGAACTTTCTCCAAGCCTTATAGATGCTTCTCCAAGTGAAAGAGGAATTCTACTTTTTTTAATCACCATTGGCATAGGTTTGTCTCCACATTTGTACTTAGCTTTGAGCACCTTGACCCAAGTGCTTCTTTATTGCAAAGGAGATTCCAGTACAATTTCATGATAAAGGCTTCATTCTGTTTAGTTAAATCCTTGATACCCAAGCCACATTCCTTCTTATCCATGGTAACCTAGTCCCAAAAGATAAGATGAATTTTTTTGGTCTCGTCACTATCTCCCCACGAAAAGTCTGTACTTCTTTTGTCAATCTCTTTTAGGAGATATTTTGGAAGAAGCAGGGTTTGCATCTGGTATGAGAGAAGCATTGAAATATCAGACTTGATAAGAGCGGCCCTCCCTGCCATGCTTAGGTAATTCCTCTTTCAACTTGAAAGCCTCTTCTGTGTCTTCTCCAAGATGGGAGCAAAAGTAATAAAAAAAGCTCCTTTATGAATTAGAGGGATTTAAAAAAAAAATCCGAATTAAATATATTCGAAATACCTAAATTCAGATTTAGACCTACATTTTAAATCAATTCCTAATTAGGCCATGAGATTTAAGAATCCTGAATTTCTTTAATTAAAAAGGAAAATTGAAATTTCAAACACTGCAAAATTATTTATATTTTTTGTCTAAATATTAATAATAAGCGATGATGAACTACTTTAAAGGAATAAAATAATCAATTTTCATTTTTAACTAAAGAGAGACATTATAATCATTTAACAATATTCACCAATCCCTAATTAGATCTCATGTCCTGATTAGAAATTTGTTAAAAATATAAGTCTCAATTTGAATTTAAATATTTCAGCTGAATTTAATTAGAATTTTTCCTTAAAAAATCATAATTTTTCAAGAATATAATGAAAATAATTTCTACAAACAAACCAGCTTTCCAGCAATATAATCAGATGGGTTTAAATTTCTTTCTATTCTCTAATATAACTTGCTATAGAACTTCCCCATTCATAAGCCAGATGATATTTTCCAGTGTCTGACGCGCTTATCACAGCTTGAGGACCTTAATTTCTCCATCTGCTGAATCATTATGACAAATTTAAATCACTTCTACATAGAGTCTAAGAATACACGTTCACCATGCAACACGCAACTACTTTTAAAGAATTACAAGTCAACAATCCCACTCAATCGCCTTACTCAAGCAACTCCTCTTCGTCAAGTATTGGACCTTTAAGATCTTTCCCAACCCATACAAGTGACAAGTGAACTTCAGCACTCTCTGAATCACTTGTAAGAAGAAAAATCAATCCCACATACAACTGACCAACGCATTCATAAATAAAAATTACATCCACAGTTCCAAAAGCACAATCATGCCTATCCGTAGCCTACAATTGTTCGATTTGCTTTAGAGAAACAACCTGCACAGAACCTGCCGGCGAAGTTTTTTTTTTTTTTTAATTATTTATTTTTTTTAAATCAGGAAAACACCGAAAGGGGGAAAGATGGAGAATTACATGTGAGGCTGAATAGCAGCTGAAATATTAAACATACTTCAGAGGACAATGAGCAACAGCAACACCACTGACAAATTGAAAGATTTAATCTGGCAAAATGTTTCACTAAAATATACTTTTTAGCTAGAAGATAATAATCAAATGTTCCCTTGAGAAGATTCCAGCTATGTTTCAGTCAGAAGCAACCAGCAGAAAGGCATAGCAGGAGCAAGAATGTGTCTTCTATTGCCTTGTAGTACAAAGTAAGATCATTGAAGAACATTTAGCATACAATAACATAACTGCAACGAAATCAATATGAATCAATAGACAGTCATCTTTTAATTTTTAAATCTGATCAATACCTAGAGAGACCCTCAACCTGAAGGATTTAAAGGGCACCTCTCCCATGCTAGTCATGCATGGTTATGCAACAACTCAACCAGGCAAAGCCAGAACTGTCATTCCAAATCCTGGATGTACCTATAATACTAGTCCCTGAACCAGTACAATCTTTACAAACTAGAACTTCACTGCATGCATTTTTGACTCCCAACATAAAATTATGATATTACACATCCGATTACAGCACTCAATTATTTCACAGGAAAATCATGTTTCATATATGGACTTCAACTACTCCATGAAACTGTCTGCCGACAGATTTGACAGTTCACAGTAAACACTTTACTATTCTATTCATAATCTTCGGAATGACGTCTCCGGCTTTTTTCAGATTTCTTCACATCCCTGCCCATTCTTGAATCATCCAGATCACTAGAATCAGCATCAGTTGATGATTCTGCCTTTCTAGTTCTTCGTCTATGTCTTCCCCCAGAATCCTCAGATGTTTCAGAATCAGTATCAGATCTACGGCTTCTCCTTCTCCTCTTCTCCTTCCGACTCTTTCTTCTATGCTTACGGTCATAGTTCTCATCTGAGGACTTGTCTCTCTTCCTCCTGTGCTCCCTCCTCCTCTTCCTCCTCCTTAAATCTGAATCATCTGAATCAGAATCACTAATTTCTCTCTTTCCATGCCTCTTCTTTGATCTCCCTCTCTTCTTCCTCTTGCCAGATCGAGGGTCAGACTCATCTTCATTAGAGTCCTTCCTTTTCCTTGAAGAACCTCCTTTTTTGCTAATTTTCTTCCCAGATCGTTCTGCAATAATTCTCTCAATCTCTGAGTCTACCTCAGAGTCTGAACTCTCACTATCCTCCTCCTCATCACTCTCATCAGAGCTCTCAGCAGCCCTTCTTTCAACCTTTGCTGCCCTCCCCTTCAATTTATCCAGTGCAATCAATGCTGGGACTTGCATAGCTTCTGCATCCTTCTCCTCATTATCATCCTTAACCTTTACATAGTTCTTACACTGAAACCTGAGGTGCCCAACACGCCCACACTTCTTGCAGGCCCCTCGATCCACATCCACACTAGAATTTGATATCTTAGCAAGTGCAAGGAGTCCTTGGAAGTTCGCATATGCATTCTCAGCATCTGGTTCCGCATTTGCTGTCATCTGAGAAGTATCCTTCTTGTCTTCCTTATTGGGTGCATATGGATCATATCCAATAGCACTCTGCCATATACCATGGGTCTGAAGGGCTGCACTACTGTGAACCCGATTGTTTGCAGGCATACGAACTCTACCAGCAGTCGCCGGCATCTTGTAATTTTGATATTAATCCCTGGTAGAAACAACCCACAATTCTTAAGAGATGTAACAAGAATCCAGTACTAAACAATCAAACAATCAGAATCACACCAAAATATATCTCATTTATGAACCTGGCCTTAAACACAAGATAAGGTTGGGTGCAACAACAAACAAAAGCTCCACTACAAATACATGGAATGAATCTACAAGAACAAGGAGGTAAGGTCATAACTAAGAGTTTAGACAAACGGTATTCAAATTACCAATTCATCTATCCATTCTGAACCAAACGCAAATATGCAATTAATCATGGAAATCACCAAAGTCTAAACCCAAAGCTGAAAGAAAACAAATGAAAACAATATGTCGCAGATTGCACCAAAAAAATTGACAAAAATAAAAACCATGTCTTTAACAAATGAAACCTAAAATCATGATTAAAAAATTAGCCAAGCCCACGAGTAGAGGAGTTCATAAAAGAAATTAGGGCAACGGTGATGAGATGGACGTAAACCCAACAGGATTACAAGGAAAATCTAACAAAACGCCTAAAACAAATTAAAATAGTAAATAACAGTAGTAATTCCAAGCTAGGAGAAAAATTGCCAGGATCACCATAGTACTCTAGACCAAACCAACAAAAAGACATCATTGATCCTGGACTTCTACCGGTACCAGATTTTACCCTAGCAGATAACGAGCGAGGAATTATATGCGCGGGAATACGATTTGTAACACACTTTTTATATCAGGCCCAGAGAGCAATAAATCTATAAGCCTCGACATAATGAAACATAGGAGAGTCGAATAATAAACAATTCTTGGAGCAGGAAAGAACAGAAAAGGACACCTGAAAATCGGAGTTGAGAGTTTCGAATGTGTGGACGGCGGTGTGCTCAGATCGCCCTCAGTTGTTCGCGGCAGGCTGCAGATGGCGTCTTAGGGTTAGGAAGTTGGCGACAACGGAAGACTTTGAGACGAGGAAGCCAAAAGGACGGTGTGGGTAGAATGAAGATCTGTCACATTCGTCCGCTTAGGCTGCCAAACAAGATATATAAGCTTCTTTTTCCCAAAAAAACTGCTCTAAAGTATAAAGCTGGTGATACGGGTTGGAGACAGGTTGGCAATATGCCTGCCCACCAAGATATGCCCACCAAGATACGGGCTATTCTAGCCAATAGGGCTGTACATGGACAGGGCTGGGCAGGACAAACCTCTTGCCCGATGCCCAGCCTGAAAGATGAGCGGGTTGCGTTTTGCAGCTCACTGTCCGACCCTACCCAGTAGAAACCTTAACCATTTTGGACAGGGTAAGGACGGGCTGGGCAGGGCGGGCTTTTCTGCCCAGCGTAATGACACCATGCCTTATATCATATGTAGAAAAAAAATTATCACGAATGAGTCTATCACTCATATATATATATATAAGGCCTATGTAGTCTTGTTCTTCAACTTTCAATTTCTTATGGGAGGTAAAAAAAAATATTTAATAATTAGAACATTTAATAGTCAAGCTAAATCAGTAGTTCAATTCCTTAGTTTATTCATATAGTTGGCAGATTTTTATAATCATGTGAAAGCACAAAATTTGAAAGGTGGTTTTTTTTTTGTTTTAAAAAATTGGATGTAAGAGAAAAAGAAAGAAATTTGACTTGGAGTAATTTAGCATATTGAATCTTATATTTTGATATTTAGCTCTTTTATATAATTATAATTTTATGTTCCTTTCATTTTTTCTAATTTTACCTAATTTTTTTGGCCAAAACAAAAGAGATAATTGCTTAAAATAATATTATCTTATATATATAATTATATATTTTTTCGGGCAGGGCCAAATGGGCAGGGCAGCATACCCTGCCCGCGGCCTACCCTGCTCGTGAATCAGCCCAGCCCGAAGATGCCCATTTTTGCTTGGGCAGCTTTTTACTGGGCTGGGCTGGGCGCTTTTCTTGCGGGCTCGGGTGGGCTTATTGGGCATGCGGGCCTCATGCACACCCCTACCGGCCAATATTATTTTGAGCTTGTTCTGTCGTGGGTTAGCTCACGGGTTGACTGATTGGCCAACTTTTTTTAAAAAAAAAATTTTTTATATAATTTAAAATGTAATCAAAATATTCTGACTCTCAAATTTCACATGAACAATTAAACATTGCTTCTTTCATATCATTACATAAGTAATTAAATACTTTATATATTTGTGATTCTGTGTATAGTTATATGAAGATCATCGTCCATCTTTTATTTTTCATTTATTTCTTGCGTCACTATAAAAGCCTTTATAAAATTAAATAAACATGTGATACTTATACATTTATACATAAAATATCTACCTAATTAATTTGGATAAGAAAACTAAATTACTTTGAATAAAAAAATTAGTTAAATTAATTATTTATAAAAATATATATTAGTTTTTAAAAATATCTTTTTAAATTATAAATTAATCTTTACTTTATTTTATTATAACTCACTACTCAAATTTAAGATTCGAAGCCTAATTTTAATATTTCAAATTAAGTTCAACCTATATTAATAATAATAGTTTTTTTTTTTAAAAAAGATTATTGAGGGCTACTTCAAATTTTTTTTATTATAACTCACTGCTCAAATGCCAGCTCACCAAGGTGCAGGCTACTTCATCCCGCACCACTTTGGGCCTGCACCCCCGTGGGCTGGCCTGTATCTACATTGTCAGCTCGCATTACCACTTCTACTCTAAATTAAGGATAACATATTCATTTTATTTAATATATTTTCTTATGATATTGTTAATATCATTTATTATATTATAATAGTGCTTGATTATATTATATTAAGTAGGGTTGTGAAAAGCCCAATGACTTGGTATAGCATGGCCCAACCTGAACAAGCCTGATCCATAAAAAATTGGCTTGAAATTAGACTAGAACGAATTGGTCTTATCAGGACTAGACTGAACTACAGACTAACCCCTCAAATTAGTTGGTCAAGTCCAATTTGGTCCAAATTTTTTTTTAATTTTTAACTATTATTTATATTATTTTAATTTATTTTAATTTTTCTATATAAGTTTTTTGTTAATTCAAATAATTAAAATTTATCTATTAACTACCTAAGTTATGAGCATGTGTATAAATTTTCTTTAATACTGATGAGGATTAATAAATGAAACATGACATTATTGAGACATTGAAAGGGAATGATCAAATTTGATAAAGTTTTGATCAAGACATATACAAAATTTTATACAGTAAAGGGTTAATATACTAAATCTTGCCTTAGATTGACAAAAAAATTTTAAAAAAATTAAATTGAGGTCCTAGAGTGTACCAAGTCTAGTTCAACTTGACCTCAAATTTGTATTTAACTGGATCAGATCTCGTATTGTCTTTTTTAACTGAAACTTTTTATTAGACCAGATTTTGAATTGATAATAAATTAGGTCCAGTCTAATCTTTACACACCCCCAATATTAATATTAAGCATATTTTCCCCTTATATGAATGATTAATCATGTTAATGATTAAAAAGCAGAAATTTAAAATTAATTATAAAACAAACACAATTTTTAAATAAATGATACTATATTATTTTTCTTTTTTTTTTGTCTTTATCTACTTTATTTTATATTCAATAAAAATTGTTAATATTAGACATTTGTTATATATTTAAGTGAAATTATTCATTTAATAAACATAATATATGTGTATACGTTTGAAAGAGATAAAATTGTATATCTTTTTCAATCTACTTTATTTTATATTCAATAAAAATTGTTAATATTATACATTTGTAAAACATTTAAGTGAAATTATTCATTTAATAAACATAATATATGTGTATACGTGAAAGAGATAAAATTGTATATCTTTTTCAATCTACTTTATTTTATATTCAATAAAAATTGTTAATATTATACATTTGTAAAATATTTAAGTGAAATTATTCATTTAATAAACATATTATGTGTATACGTTTGAAAGAGATAAAATTGTATATCTTTTTCAATCATTTTATATCTTAACATACTTTTGATCTATGCTATAGATAAAATAGGGATTTTTGTGTTAATTTTTTAATATATAATTAGAGCATGTTTTGAGATATCTAATTAAATTTTTATCAGTAGCTCCCAACAGTAGAAGAATCCCATAGATCCATCAAAACCATACGTAAGATCCTCTAAAGTCTAAACCATCGTGGAGAACCTAGACAAAGGTGTCATCCCGTAAATTAAGCTCGAGAATAATGAGAATGTCTCCAACAATGGTACGAAGAGCAAATCGACCTGCAGCACACCACTGATTGAGAAACTTAAAAATTACCTCTTTTGTGAATAAGTTAAAAATTACACTTCAATGCTTGATTACATATTACTGGCCCTACATGATTTCGCCAATAAAAAGGCTTAGCCATAAACCTAGTCTGCAAGAAAATCAACCAAAAAGTGAAACTGCACATTCAAAGCCTGATATATCCAGGGGTATGTACATACAAAATAATTCCCTTTGTCACTAGAGCGTCATGTTTCTTCACTCATCCTTCAAATTAAAATACTTCTGAAGACGTGAGATATATGAAATATGCACATGCAAAATAATTCCTCCTCCTATGACCACCGTGTCAAATTTCTCCATTTATCCTTCAAATCAACCTGAAAACAAAATAAAATATAATGTTGTTGTTGCATCAAAAACTCAAAGCTCACTAACAACTAACATGGCAGAACAATTTAGCATGTAAGTTGCTATTGTTGGTAAAGAAACTTGCGCAAGTTCAAAATTGCAGGCATGAAAACTTGCAAACAAACATGCAAACTCAAATCAAAATGATTTTAACTCATAAAATCACAGTGAAATCCTGAATTCATCTGCGCGTTCAAAACGTGTGTGTGTCTGTGTGTGTGTTGTTTTAGGAGAAAGAAAGGGGCCAACGCCCAAACAAACTTACAAAACAACTAAACAGGAAATCAAACTCCCCATCATAACTCAAAAGGACAGATCTGTTAAGCCACTCGGTGGGTTAGGCAAGAAATTCAGCCACATGTTCTTAAGATAACGAGTTTGACAGCATTGTTAGTTGCTTACTTCTGTTCTTCCCGTCTTTGTAAATATCTCACTGTAAAACCTTAGGATTGGCTTCCAGTTTCCTTTGCCAAACCTGCATGAGGAAATAAAGAGAATGAGGGCATAAAATCATGATTTTTGAAACTCAAAAAAATTAAGTCATATTCTCCATCCAAGCAGAAAAAATCTTAGAAGCCCGACACAATTTATGTAGTTAAATAGCGTTTGACATTGTTGACTTCTAAGTTTTGAGAACACAATGTCTCATAACTTCTTGATCAAAGACAATAAATCCTCTTTCCGACTAGGAATACTACCAAAATGAAAAGGTTTCAAAGAACAATTAAACACACAACAGAAATCCCCACATATTTAACCATGGAGAAGTTGTGGTTTTACAAGTTTAAAACACAAACTTACTTCTTTACACCAGCCCTTAATGCATCCTCTTCTTCGGAACTCCATCTTACTTTTCTCTTCCTTTTCTTAGAGCTTCCCTCAGGCAAGTCATTAAATGGATCATCCCACTGAAAAGAGAAACACTACATAATATGCTGTAGGAAAATTCAAATAGGCACTCAATATACACACAATTTTTTTTTCCTGAATGACTACAAAGCAAACATCTCAAATAAGATGCTAACCTTTAGACTAAAACCTAGCCCATGCTGATCCTTATAAACTTAAAAGAACCTTCCACTACAACAATATAGAAACTGAAAAACATAGTTACCTCATAAGTATGGGCAGTACTATTTCGTTCCATCCAGCTGGGACGTCGAACATTACTGCGATTAGCAGAAGACAATTTCTTTAAAATATCATTGATAGGTTGATAAAGCACCAAGCTCCTGCAAGTATTTTGCTCTGGTACATTTACAACTGTACTCTGGTTTTCAAAAGGAGGCTCATGATTCACACCCTTTGTTGCTAATTCAGATCTCACAATGTCAGATTTATGTAATGCATCAGGAAGAGGATCCTTCACCAATGCTTGCAACTCCGAAGAACTTGACATGAGAGATTTCCGAAGTTTTTCAACCTGAATATTAGATGGATTATGATCTTTGCTACAAGCTGTCGCTGGCCCTGCATTCTCAGCATCAATAATTTTAACTCCTTTCCGTGTAGAGGGAGCAGCACGATTATGTTCAAGTGGCAGGTTGCCCTCTTGAATTGCTACGTGAGACACAGAAAAATATATCAAAATGCATTGTGATCAAGAAAATGTTACTAATTTAACAAAAGAAAAAAACGGCCAGGCATATCCATAATGTTGTGGTGCTAAATTTGTTGTGTGATACAATAACATAGAAGAAAAAGAAACTAAAAATTTGCCTATTCATGGTCAATCAAGAAAACAATCATACCAGAGCAACTTCTCCTCCCCGGAGAATAATTCAAAAGAAGTACTATAGTATACAAATAAAAATGATTATACTTTACATCAGTAGCATCCAATATAAAAATCAATGTAAGGAAAAACAAGGAAACAATGAATAAAAACAAAATGAACCCTCAAATTACGCAAGACAATAAGCAATGCCAATTTTTGGAACAAAATTAAGCAATTCTACTTGCACCACCTATGCTTCCGCTTAAAACTTAACCCACATACTAAATACTGTTTGTTAATACCCGATACTATTCTCCATGAACATGAGTACATGACTATTAACATGATGTCATAAGTTTTTAAAAAACTATAGTTCAGACGGTGTAGAAGTTACAAATTGAAAGCACGCACAGAGATGAATAGTGAAGAAGCAGGGAAGAAAAACATACCTCCATCCGCCCTTTGAGGCAAGTCAGTCCCACCCAATGCCTGATTTCCGCCAACAGAAGACACAACTCTATTCCCCAATTGCTCACTATCTTGATTCTCACCTGCCACTGGTGCCTTCTCCATGCAGATTGCAGAGTTATCCAATCCATTTCCACCAGACACAACTAAACCCTCCTCAGTCGTGTTAGTTGAACAATGTAACCTTCCTTCGCACATATTCATCTGATCAGAGACCACGACAGATTCAGAAACACCCTTGTTACAACCTTCATTGGGTATACTAGCAGCAAGCTCTGCGTCACGCATCTTATCCCCCCTTGAATTTTCCAAGCCCTTGTCTTTAGACAAATTAGCTACTAACTCAAGGAAAGAAGGGCCCATGGATGTCCAAGTTTCTTTAAGATACACCCTAGCTTTATCGAGTGCATTTTGTCTGGTATTCATGTTCATTAACCTCCCGCACGCCTCTGCATCCCAACGTGCAGACTCTATGACGTCCTTCCACTCTATCAACTCTGCCGTAAACAAGTGACTCCTCTTTCCCAGCGCCATCGCCTCAATCATTTTCCGAACTCGGCCCCTCCAAATCCTATTAATAGCATCGTCAAACAAGCCGCGGGAGTTCTTATCTGGGCATGACTCAAGGTACCTGATACTGCACTCCACGGCAACCGCACAATATGCCTCCTTCATTGCTTCTGCGATTGCAATGCCATCAAGCCTGTCGATTTCTTCAATGACCTCTAGACATTCCAATGAGTTTTCTGTAAAAGATTCCGTATCCACCTCCGATTGAATAGCCCTGAGAGCCAATATTTTCCACAGGCGCGAACTGATACCAGAGACAGGCAAAGCATTCCAAACATTCTTGACGATTGAATCTGGAACGGGACTCATGAGGAGAAACTCTAGTATCCAGCGGCATATATCGAGGTCCATTACACCGGGAAAGCTTTGATCGCTGGGGAAGCTGGAAAGAAGGCCCGGGTTCAATGTTTCAGAGCAATTTCTGGGAAATTTGATATACAAATTCGGACAGTGAATTAAAATGGGTTCTAGAATCCATCGGCTCACTTTGTACGGATTCTGAGTCTCTCTGCATCATAGCAAAAACCACATCGGGGGAGAGTTTGGTTGGGGTTTCTATATATCGGCAAAGGATAAATGCGTTTGTCAGGAAACAGGAACGAAAGGAGGTTAAAAATAAAAGGGTTAAAGTCCACCCAGCACTCCCATGTATTTAGTCAGATGCACCCAGTGGCCTGAAGTAATTTGTGGTGTAAATTTACCCTCAAAGTAATTAAATTGATGCACCGGTATCCTATGCTAACAGATCTGTTAGTTTGACCGTTAAATTGATGAGTCAGCACAAATTTGATCAGAAAATCTGACGTGGCATGTCTAATAAGCAGGTGATGTGGAATTTTTTCGGGGTTAAGGTGCATCCAGCACCTTCAAGTATTTTTCCAGGTGCACCCAGTGGCCTAAAGTAATTTATGGTGCAATTTTGCCATCAAAGTAATTAAAATGGTGCACCGATATCCCATGCTAACAGATCTGTTACTTTGACTGTGAAATTGATAAGTCAGTACAAGTTTGACTAAAATAATCTGACCTAACATGTCTAATAAGCAGGTGACATGACTTTTCTTGTTAATTTCATTGTTTTGTCTGAATATTACTCCTCTGGTCTTATTTATAAGGTACTTCCAGCATGTTTCACACAGACCAAGAAAAACCCTAAATTTCAGTAACTCTCATTTAAATTTTAATAACTTTCCAACTTTATCCCTATTTAATATACATTATACCTCATATAAACAAAGTCAATACAATAATAAATGAGGGTTAAATTTGTATATCCATACAAAAAATTTCTCTCAGTGCCTTATAAATAGGACCAAAAAATATGTTTTCTCTCTACCCTATAAATAGGACTAGAGGAGTATCTCTAAAAAAATTTCTTACTCTGAAAAAAATTCCAAGAGCCGAAGAGAGCATTTACTAAACAGAGAAAACAAAGCAGTGGCAGACGAAAAAAATTCCACATCACCTGCTTATTAGACATGCCAGATCAAATTATTTTCGTCAAACTTGTACTGACTCATCAATTTCACAGTCAAAGTAAGAGATTTGTTAGCATAGGATACCGGTGCACCATTTTAATTACTTTGAGGGCAAAATTAGACCATAAATTACTTTAGGCCTCTGGGTGCACCTGGAAAAATACTTGGGGGTGCTGGATGCACCTTAACCCCAAAAAAAATTCCACATCACCTGCTTATTAGACATGCCACGTCAGATTTTCTGGTCAAACTTGTGCTGACTCATCAATTTAACGGTCAAACTAACAGATCTGTTAGCATGGGATACCAGTACACCAATTTAATTACTTTGAGGGCAAATTTACACCACAAATTACTTCAGGCCACTGGGTGCACCTGACTAAACACATGGGGGTACTGGATGCACCTTAACCCAAAATAAAAAAAGTGAAGGTGGAAATCCGTTTTTAACTCAGAAATCTTGCACGCTTAGGAGTTTTACTGTCCAAATTTATCCGAAACTTTAAAATGTCACTTATCTAATTCTATTTAGGAAAAATTACAAATAAAGATCTCCTAATATGTAAAATTGTGATTGGGATCTTTAATTTAGAAAATAGCAAATAAGGACTGAATATTACTTTTACAAATATGAAATGTGGGTGAAATGTCTGAAATATCCCTCAGCCAAGTTGTGATTTCGTCTATTGAAATTGTCATTCATTAAAGTAAACTTATCATTTCTCATAATCAACTCGTCATTTGACATACCTCAGTCAAGTTGTGATTTGGTCTATTGAAGTTGTTATTCGCTTAAGTGAACTTGTCATTTCTCATAGTTAACTTATCATTTGGCTTAGGGGTATTTTAGATATTTCATCACAATTTCATATTTACAAAAATGAGATCGAGTCCTTATTTGCTATTTTTCAAATTGAGGGTCCCAAATCAAAATTTTTATATATTGGGGTCTTTATTTGTAATTTTTCCTTCTATTTATAAATAGAGAAAAAAAATATTTTTTGGTGTTATTTAGAGGGTTAAAAGAAATTTTTTATATAGATGTATAATTTTACTATTTATTTATTATTATGTTGATTTTGTTTACATAAAATATAATATATATTAAATAGGCATAAAATTAAAAAGTTGTTGAATTTTAAATATGAGTTAATAAAAATTTAAAGTTTTTCTTAATCTCTATGAAACATATTAAAAGTGAATTATAAATAAGACTAGAAGAATAATACTCCATCTGGTTCAAAATATAAGTTAAACTTTATCCATTTAAGTTTATCAAGAAACTAGTTAAAATCAGTTTAAAATAATAAATATGTAAGCCATATATTTTTTTTTCTTCCAAATATGCCCTTATTAATGAAGATAATAAATAAAAGATACAATAAATAAATCAAAAAGTAAAGAGAATGTCTGGGGATAAAATTAAAAAAAAAACTCATTAAATATTTAGACAAAAGTGAATGTTATTTTATTTTAAAAAAAACCAAATTTCTTGACCAAAGTTTAGCTTATATTTTAAAGCTGAGAGAGTAATGAACTCACTATTAACAATCACATTCTTATGTGATAAATTTGCACCTAAAAATTTTTTTTGAATGCTCAATGTTCATAAAATCTGCACAAATCTTTTTGATCAAATTCAGCACAAATTCGTATCTTAAAGGGAAAAAAAATCTCACATTCAACAAAAAAAGACTCACATTTTTCCTTAAGAGTGAGGTTTTCTTAAAATAGGAGAAAAATATTGGCTTTTTTACTCAGACACAGTGAACAGTAATAAAATTTACTCAAATAGGATAAGATCAAAACTATTTACCAAAATACTATACCTGAAATTGTTCAGACCGTGATCGACTTTAAATTTGTACAGAACTCGTTCTTGGTCTGAACAACTTCAGTGAGACCCACAATCCATATTTATCTTACACTCGACGTGAAATTCCTTCCTTCCATACTTTTTCAGCTTTCTTATTTGACCAGACCATACTCTTACTTTTTCCAGCCACACACACAAAGTCACTCAGGGAGTAGTCATTTATTGTCTTTAGCTCCACTCAAGGGTAAGAATTCCTTCCCCAAATATTCTCATACCCAAAGTCACTCAAGCCTCAAGGAGTAGTCATTCATTGTCTTTAGCTTAGTTCACAGGTAACTGTTTTGTTTTGGCATGTGAGTGCATAGTGTAAATTCTTTCTATATAATGACATTCGGTATTCCCACTCCAATCTGCCTTCTTATCACTTCTCAAGTTCTTCTTGAACTTTGCCAACTCCTTCCATTCTTCTTTCTCCTTCCACAATTTTGTGTGAAGTGTGTAGTGTGTGCGGTCTTATAAATATTGTATACGTGTTATCTCAACTTGAAGCTTCATTTTTCTTCTAACTAAGATATATTCTCTTGATTCATTTTTTTTAAAATTTTTTGTATGTATTTTGCTAAATGATGGATAAAATTTTATATTTAGTCATTTTTACATGTTAGGTTTGTTTTAATTAAAAAATGTAGGCATATAATTAATTGTCATATAAAATAAATTGTAATTTACTTTTTTATAATCTGATTAAATGTGTAACTATTTGTTTTAGTAGATAGTGTTTTAGTAACTATGTAGTCAGAATAAATATGTATCTAGTTAGATAATATTTGGTTGTGAGCTTAGTCTAATCTTGTATCTGATCAATGAAAACTAGCACTAAATAGTGACAAAATTTTCCTAATAAAAAGAGTACTAATGGTGGGGTTAATAATGATAAAAGAGAGAAGTTTTTTTTTAAATTTAATTTTTGGGAAAAATTAGAGAGGAGTCGCAATATTTATTAAAGATGGTCTTAAAAATTATAATTATTTAGGGAGACCAAATAATAAAACATAAATTTAAAAAAAATTACTCAACAGCAATGGCTAATTGTTTTGTCATATTAAGTAATTATAAGTTTTAAATAATTAGTATGAAATAGTTATTAACATTTATTTTTGTTTTCAATCATAAGAATGCTTTTTTGGGTCACTTAAACGGTACCTAATGTAAAATTACACAAATACATTCATTGTAAGTTTATCATTATTTAATGTAAATTTACCTTTATGTGCTAGTCAAAGTATATATTTCATCAGAAGTCTTTATTCACAATATAGAAATTAGAGGCTAAAAGGAATATAATTATTCTTTAATAAT
The DNA here is from genome assembly GCF_004799145.2 of Neltuma alba. NCBI lineage: Eukaryota > Viridiplantae > Streptophyta > Magnoliopsida > Fabales > Fabaceae > Neltuma > Neltuma alba. The sequence goes on along the minus strand of NW_021636043.1, from coordinate 69,104 downwards.
AGAGATAAATTAAAATTGAACATTTGAAAGTGAAGTTGGGACGAGGAGAAAAATGAAGCAGAGGCAATTTTCTTGAATAAAAAACTCACATTTTCAAATTATTTTATTTAATCAAATATTTATCTAATTTAATCATTAAAAATATCCAATAATGGAGCATAAATTAGAGAAAATTTAGGGATGTAGTTGTTGGATAATTTAATATATTTAAATATAGTTAATCCTTTAAATACTTATAATTTTTAAGATCCTTTCTAATTTAATATTCTGGAATCTTCGTCCAAGTGCCACGTCCTTACGCTAATATAGGAGTCTCCTTGATAGAATGACCAATGACAACATAATTTGGTAGCCATATAAAACTTTTGAAGTGTGTCAATTGATTTCACAATATTGCTTAACAACACTTGAAATTTGGCTTGCTTCAGTTCCTCTTATATGTTTTCATATTATTGAATGACATCACCTTGATTGTGTACTAAGGCAATTCGCTCATCAACAACCTATTCCTATCATCCCTGTTCATTTAGGAAATTACCATACAATATAGTTACGTGGTAGAATAACCATAAATTGGACTTAACAATACTCAAACTTCATTAAAGCATGGAATGGATGGCTACATGCTGTTGTTGATGCTCCTTTGGCACTTGGTGAACTTGATCAAACATCTGAATATATGTAATGGTATTAGAAACATCCAACGTGTTTGTAGTGATATTGGTTATGTGGTAGGGTTTTTTTAGTTTTTTTTTTGTCAATATCATTATTTTCTTTTATACAAAAATTTTTTCAACTCAATGTTTTATTTATTTCAGGCTGACATAGCAGAACAGTTGAAACAATCTTCCTAAATAAACCGATGAACTTAATTTTTTCATAGTAACTTTAAGAAATAACTTTTTATAACCAAACCATGCTAAATACAATATCAAATTATATCACAATCACCTACACTAACTAATTATATAATAATGTTATCCGTGATAGAAAAAAGCAGCACCCAATCATATCCTATCACGAATAAAAAAACTTTTCTTAAACTCATTCAATTACAAACTATGTAAGAAAGGATTAATTTTATCTAATATGGTTATAAAACCACATATAATATAGCTCATAGATTGAAATATTAAGAATTAAATCTTACTTCATATTTTATAATAAATTCATAAACAAATTACATGCAATTCTAGGCCTGTGGCCAACTACCAGTACGCATACCATAATAGTACAAATCAAAGTACATAATACATAATAATACATGAATCAATTAAACACAGTTTATCTTAAAGTGGCAATATACAGGAAATAACATAATTCATAAATCGAGGAGACGCTACAAGTCGCTAATATAGCTTTACTCCTCCTGAGCCTTTCCTAATGTCCCTCATCTAAGCCTTTCACATGAAAAATGTTAAACAAAAGGGATGAGACAACGTCTCAGTAAGTAAATCCCTACCTATCACACACACTAGAATGGGCTAGCGAGGTGTCAGATGGGATACACAGAGTTAATAACAGTCAATAGATATTCATCTAACAGTTAAACTCACAATAACCATATAGGTCAAATATATCTGCTAATCTCATGCAGCTGATAATTTTAAAAGAGATAATGTATTTTTCATTTATCCAGAAGATATAAATATCAATGAAGATTCCATGTTATATACAGTCCATGAACCTCAAATCCATCCTTATATCCTCCTTATTTCCGCTTACTAGACCCATAGGCTAAGTTCTTTCTATTTGACTGGCTACTCTGACAAGCTCACCACACGAGTGATATAGACCGGCCAAAGACCACAGAGGACTCGGTGGACCATGGGTCCCCCCTCGAAGAACTAGTGGGACAATAATAGTAGCCAACCATAGAGCTCCGTATGGAAGCCGATACCACGTGACAAGGATGTAATTTGAATCACTAAATTCATAACCTAGATAGAGAACCCTCAATATGAGTTGATTTATTCTTACTGTAGAAGTCTAATTATTAATCTAATCATTGAATTTAATGTCTTACATGTCACAAGTCTACTCTCTAAATTTTAGGTTAATCTAACGGTAAACAAATTTAAAAACGCTAATTTACTATCTAGTATTCTATCTATCAAATCTAAAATAAATAAATAAAAAACATATCTAATAACTTGTAACTCAAAGATTGAATTGATGATTCAACCATTGAAACTAATGAGTATGAAGTCTAGGACCAGCTGACCAAATTACAGCCCGATCTAATGGTTCACAAACTTGTAAACAATACTTTACTAAGACTGTCTTAGTTTTATGCGAAAATTATTTAATTCATCTTTAACTCTCTCCTACTACCACCTATATATAGGCTCCTAAAGTTCTCTTTTCTTATCATTTAGTCAATGTGGGACTTTTTAACATTTCTATTTTATCTATTTTCTCTCTCTCTCTCTCTCTCTCTCTCACACACACACACATACATAAAATCAAAATTATTTTGATTACATATATATATTTAATCTCTACCTCTTTTATAAAAAATTGTTTAAATATTAGAGATATAAAAATTAGGATGTTACAACAGTTATATAAGCTAACAATTAATTCTTGTTCAACATGCTCTGATTGCATTGATTATCGAGAAAGATTTGCTTGAGACCAGCATAACATCTTACTCGCAGTTAGAGAATAACGATTTAATATGAATTCTCAACCAGCTCCACCAACAGTTGAGCTGCCCCATCCACAAATTCTTCGAGATAGACCAAGCAAACGTCAAGACGGTTACTTCTCTACTCAACCACCCATTGTAAATGAAAATTTAAGTGAACAAGAGCTTCAAAATTTTAGTCATTCTGATAGCATACCGGTCTCATCATCAAGCCCTATCACTCTTCCTATCCAACTCATTTTTACCCTCATCACATGCCATTATCATCGACATTATCCAATTCTAACTTACCCAATCCTCCTCAATTTTAGTCGTTCATGTCCTTATTTGATGATCATGCATTACTTATCGATCAACATAACACTTTTTCTTTTGAGTAAGGTGGTCCATCAAATGAGGTATTTGTTACCCCTCGACAATCAAGTTCTTTAGTTGACTTACCTTGGTTTGATTTAAATATGCCAATTACATAGACAAATGAGACATTAGATCAAACCCAAGAAGTAAATATACAACAACGACCACAGCGTGCGCGGAGGAGACCAAGATGTGACACTGGGAGTCATTATTTGTGAGATAAATTAATTCTTATTTTAGTTCATGTCAATTTAATTATTATTTATTATTAATTTTATAAAACTTAATCATTACTTACTTTCATTAATCACTTTTCTAATTAATGTAATATTAATTATTACTGTTATCATTATATAATGATTAACTCATTATTCTATTGATATGATCATTATTAACATCCTTGTAGGAATATTTATGTGGTGAGAGATTGTGAAGAAGTTGTTCAAATGCTAATAAAGTCTGAAAGTTGTTCACACTAAAATGAATTTCAGTTGGACGGGAAACAAGGTTTATTAAAGAAATTGTTCTTACTAAGTTGAATTTTAAAATTTGTTCAACCCAAGATGAAGTTCATCTGCATGGGAAACAATATTTATTGAAGAAATTGTTCTTACTAAGATGAACTTTTAAAGTTTTTCAAGCCAAGAACAACTTTGAATATAGTATTTGGGAATATAATTCCTACTATGTAGCATTTGAAGAATTATCTTTTGGGAAAATGACGAGAAAATGACTGTTAAAATTCGAAATGACAAAATAGGCATGCGAATATATGAAATGACCAAATGGGCATGAGGTATCAATCTGGAATCTTGACAATTCAGTAGAAAGACTAAAATGCCCCTGACATGTATTTGAAACCAATTTCACTACTCCAGTAATGATGATGACAACATTTGTAATGTGAATTACAATTTTCGTAATGAGAGTTATTATTTCACTATTCCCATTTGCAACTCGTTTATTCTAAACCCAAGTAACATGTATTTGGAGCCAATTTCACTACCTTGGTAATGATAATGACAACATTTATAATGTGAATTATAACTTTTTTTAATGAGTTACCATCTCGTTATTATTATTTGCAACTCGTTTATTTCAAACCAAAGTAACATGTATTTGGAGCCAATTTCACTATCTCGATAATGATAATGACAACATTTGTAATGTGAATTATAACTTTCGCAATGAGAGTTATCATTTCGTTATTGTCATTTATAACTTGTTTCTTTCAAACCCAAGTAAAATGTATTTGGAGCCAACTTCATTATCCTGGTAATGATAATGACAATATTTGTAATGTGAATTACAATTTTCGTATTGAGAGTTATTACCTATTCATGTATTCAGAGAGGTTTAGAGACATTTTAGTCTTTTTACCGAATTGTCAAAATTTCAGATTGATATCTCATGCTCATTTAGTCATTTTTCTTTATTTTTTTGCTTGCAGCGTTTTGGCAAAAATTCTGAAAAATATTCATCTCCTCCTTTTGTGATATTCCAAGTCTACGCTCCCATTTTTTTTGTTTTTTTGGGGTGGGGGGGGGGGGAACCCATTTTTGTCTCTTCAGCTTCTTCCCAAGTCATTTCAGCCTTGACAGCGACACCACCCAGCTGATCATAATGCCTTTTCCGGGCCTCTTTCCTGATCCGTTTATTGCCCCGAGGAAAATACATACCCCATATGGATCATTGCAACGTTGTATATAATTACTGGATTAAAGTAAAAATTTGTGTGGGTGAGGAGCTGATAATTTTTTTAAGACGTCTGTTAAAAATATTATTCCACTCATCTTATTTATAAGTCATTTTTAATATATTTTATACAAATTAAATTTTTTTTTACACTTTATGAACTCTCATTTATAATTTAACAATTTTTTAACTTCATCTTTATTTAATATACATTATATTTTATGTAAATAAAGTTAACATAATAACAATAATAAATGAAGGGTAAAATTATCTTCATATAAAATTTTTTTGTCAATGTCCTATAAATGGAATCAAAAATATTTTTTCTTTCTTCCGAGTAACACTTAACCTTGGTTTTTTAACAGAGTAGGGTAACTTGTTACGTTTTGAAACTTTAAGTATAATATTAAACTAAAAAATCTTTCAGAATAAACATTACTCTTAAGCAAAATTATTGAGACAAATGTATTCCTTAATTTTAGATTATTATATAGCAATAAGGTGCAAATTTATCGGTGAAGTATTCACAAATATGTACTTAGATCCATAAAATTTCTTTGTATACAAAAATGTACATGAAGATCCCAAAAATACCATAACTGCTAACATGACTTAATGTTTAAGACATTATTACACACCAAATATAAGCACCTCTTCAAACAAAAATTTAAATATTGGTTTGTCATTTGGTAAGAAATCAGTCTCTTTTGTTAAACTCAACCTCATTAATAATACCCTTTCAATCCTTAATACAGAACTTAATTTAAAAGTTGATGTAAATCCTATATACAAGACCAGTTTTGTATGTTTATCAATTTTTTTTCAAATTAGTCCTATTATTTTCTCAACAATAATCAAATAAGAGACAAGAGAGAGAATCAAGAAAGATGATTAGAATATTCTAACAAAAAAAATCATATTAACTAATTTAATTAAAATCTTTAATGTACTCAAATTAATTAATTGAGTTTTACATTAACAACCAGAGTAATAATTATTAAAATACCTCTCATTTCCTTCTCCCTCCAAGTTTCCAACCCAACAAAAACCATAACCTTTCCTCATCTCCTCTCTGTTGATTGAATCCAGCACCCCAAAATCTGAATAAACAACAATGCGTACGACAGTGCGCCTCTTTACAGACTGGTGAAAGAAAAATCAATCTCGAGAGTTTTGGAAGGTTTATTACCTTCAATGTTGTGATCTTCATATTAATGTTCTGATTTCCTTCTAAACACTATTCCAGCCATTGTTGGATTGGTTAACCACTTAGGGAGACAAACTCTGTGAGGATGGCAATACTTACTTTACATCAATATTGACTTTCACACTGTCTGATTGCAGGTTCAGCCAAATCTCATCTCAATGAGTCGATTACAAACGTTCAGATTTATATTAAAAACTCCGATGAATTTTAACGAAAAAAAAAAGAACAAAAAAGCAAATTTTTTAAAACCACTAAAGATTACATTTAGTTTGAATTTGTTATGGGATAAAGACTTTTTTCGTGGGAGAATTAACCTCTATTTGGATAGAAAGAAAAGTTGAGACGAGAGAAAATTAGAGATAAAATATTATCACCTCTTATGTTTGAATGGACGAGACAAAATAGAAAGGAAAGAAAATAAATAAATATATGAATGACTAAAATACCTTTTCTGTTATATCAAAATATATCTTGATTAAAATCTAATTAAATATCATAATGAAAAACCATATTTACATTAACATAATCATATAATTTAAAATCAAATTATTTGATAAAGATATATTACTCCCTCCGTTCCTTATTATAAGAGACAAATAACCAAATTGCGTTGATCAAAAAAACAGTTAAAATTAGTTAAAGACAATTAATGTGTAAAAAGTATAATGTTTTTTCCAACAATGCCCCCATTAATAAGGAGAGAGAGTATGAGAGAGAACAATTAAATTATTAAAAGAAAGAGAAGTGGGAGGGAGAGAGAGTATGAGTTGGTGACAAAATAAATAAGGGTAAAATAGAAAATCAATACAAAAAAATAAAGACAACTTTTAAGTGTCTCTTATATATGGGAACATGCTATAAGCATCAAATGTCTCTTATAATAAGGAACGGAGGGAGTATCATGTTATTATATTTTAATATCAAATAATTTTGTAAAAAAAACATTTTGTATAATGTAATGCTAAAAAAACCAAAACAATAACTCTACTTATTTTTTCTTTCAGTTCATTTTAGAAGGCTTTTTGCAATTTTAATAATCACATTTTTCAATCAAGCAAACACAGAAGAAAGACTTGATAATAATAAATAAAATGAAAAAAAAGTAAATAGGTATTACTCTTCCGGTTTTTAATATAGAACCAAATTGTTAAGTTAATTTTGGTCTTAAATATAAGACTCATTTCTCATATTTATCAATTTTCTCTAAATTATCCCTATGGATACTCCCTCAACCATAATCAAGTAGAAGAGGCAGAAAGGGGTATTAAGAAAGATGATTATGGTATTTTAGGGAAAACGTGTCATTTTATAATTAACTAACTTACCTAACTTCCTTAATTTAATCAAATTAGTTAAATGAGCTTTATATTAAGGACTAGAAGAGTATTTTGCTAAAAAAAAAATGTATAAGGATAGAGAGAAAAAATATGTTTTTGTCTTATTTTCTCTCCATATATATAGAGAAAAGTTAGGAGGAAAATAGGATGTAGAACCTTCTTTATTTTCTTCCCGACTTTTCTTTCCTCCCACTTTTCTTCTCTCAGGAAAAAACCACTTCTCCCCTTATTTTTCTTCTTAGTTTTCCTTCCTCTCTTATTTTCTCTCCATCCAAACATAGCATAAGTGTGACAATGACATGGCATAATATGTAGCATAACATCCTACATGCAGAGCCACCTCAACATAATTGGTCCATTAAACATTTGACCGTTAGGATCTGTCAACATAAGGTGACATTGCTATTTACAATTTCCAGAATGATACTGCTCTGAAAAGTGACATTGCTATTTACGATTTCCAGAATGATACTGCTCCGAAAAAAACTTCCTAACAGCAGTGCTTTTTACGAAAACTTCTGAGACAAAAATAACACTTATCCCATTTTTTATTCATTAGCCCAATCATACAAAATTTAACTGAAAAATGTTTATACAACACATAAAGCAGGCCCTACTCTGGTGAGCAGGTTAATTTCCTCAAAACTGGTATGACCAGTTGACCAGCTCAGATAAAAATATAATTTACCCTCCATATTCGTTGGGGAAAAAAGTAAACCTCCCCTTACACAAATCGAAATATAACATCTATTATATATTTATTATCATTAATGAACAATGTACTCATTTGTTCTCTCTTTCCTTCTATTCTAAAGTAGCATAAAACCCCGCAAGACTTCTCAAAATTGATGAATTTTACAACAAACGTAAAGAAATAATTTAATGCATAAAACTCTAGCACAAACAGCCTCAAAGCCCCATAGCAGCTTTTATAATCACGTTGGGGATTACATGAAGTGCGAGAAATTACAAGTTAAATTCCTCTCTGATCCCATATCTAATACAAAAGAACACTCTCAAGGCCTAAATTTTAACATTGAAGTAATCTGGGTCAAAATGATGCAACCTTACATAACCATCTTCACCTCCACTTGAAAAGCTGCAATGAGAGAATGATCTTGAAGTCAGCACATATTAAAGACACAGTTCAACAGTAACTCATATTATAACATTGTGCAATTGTATACTCTAAGACAGTCAGAAAGGAAAGGAGAGTCGTAACCCAATAGATTAAATGGAACACAAAATAGGATATGAAATCATAACTAAGTTTCTTGGAACCATTGTCAGTTCAGCACCAAAAAACTACACATAGACCAAGTTAATCTATGAGAATGGTTCATATACAGTCAGGAATTTTATTTTACCAACAATGACCCTCTTTATATCTCTATTTGAGGTTGCACATTTTATGCACATGGTCATTTTTTTCCCCCACTGAATAATTAGACAATCTAACTTTTCGTCTTCGTTACCAAATGTTGAAATGTCAACATAATAACATATCGGATATAAACATTGCACAGCCTATTTCCAAATCTTGCCATTTTAAAGAATATTTGTCTACAATGAGGTTCATCATGTAGCAAAAGGTTAATAATCTCAGCCATTGAAAAGATAACTTAGTAAAGAAAGTTTAATTAGCAGACTTTACAATAACAAAAAATAACTACTATTACACGAGAGAGGGGGGGGGGGAGAGCAAGGGATATACCTCCTGCCATCAGGGTTAAAAGCAAGTGCATTAATTGGTCCAAAATGCCCCTTCACACCACCAATTTCTTCTTGAAGAATCTAAATCGAGGACAAAAAATATGAGACATACAAGCAGAACAATATGTACACGACACATCATCAAGATAAATCCAAGTAAGAAAAAAGGGGCAAATAAATTAACCTTATCAAAAAACTTGGCTTCAAATTTTCCGGCACGATGATCAGTAGTGGTAACAGCTGATGCGTCTTGACCACCTCCAAGCACCACCTAGAAAACACATTACATGACCTTCAGAAAACCATAGATAAACTGAACAAATGCATCATTCAAGTAAAGACATTGAAAAGGGGCTTAAAGCAGCTGGATCATTTTCATCTAACATTGTCAACTCATTTAGAAGACCATGTATTTGTTAGGTCACAATCAATAGCAACATACTACAAGAAAATGGTAATTTCTGGGGTATAAGTTGACACCGTGAAATAAAAAATTAATAATATCCATTACCAGCTCAATGCCGTAACATCAAACCCAAACTTTAATCCTTCGGCGAGATATACCAGAAACAATATTACAAAAAACATGAAAATAACATAACAAGCATCAAATTTAAAATAAGATAAATACATACATGATCAAGAAGAGGTGACATGGCCACTGCATTGACTGGGCGCTCTGTTACATATGTCTTGATAAGAGACAATGATCTGGCATCCCAAAGCTAAGACATGCGAACAGAGGAGAAAAGAACAATTAAAAAAATATTATTCCAAGTTCTTCATACAAATGTGAATTAAAAAAACTACCAATAACAGAAAGACATAAGGAATGAATATTTTAATACCTTAGCTGATTTATCAAGGAGCCAGTCAAGAAATGGGAACCATCAGCAGATTTTGCAAGAGATGTTATTGTCTTCTTGTGGCCAGATTCCTTGTCCACCTCCTTAAGTAGCTTTCCCGTCTGCCAAATCATGCAAGACACAGGTTGATGAGAGAAGCAGAGTCATTGAACAGAAACACTGCAAGATCTTTGGTAGCAGGTATCCTCATAAACAGAGAAGGAAAATAACATCAAACTACAAGATTCAACAGTATTCAATCCGGTGTTCACACCCTACCTATGATTTAATGATAGCAATATCACCAAATGACAATATAAATATGAAGGTCACTAACCTCAGAATCCCATAAACGGATCACTGCATCTTCTCCACCACTAATAATGGTTTTGTTTAGTGGCCCCCAGATGGCTCTATTTATTCTTCCCTGAGGACCTTTAATGACAAGTACAGATTCGCCAGTTTCTGAAAAATGGGTCATCAATTGTTACCAACGGTAGCATGAGAATTAGCTGTATACAAAGTTCACAATACTTTGAATGTGCATATTTTCAAATGTTTGCATGCAACAGGAGGGCAGGGCAACGAGCAAGATAACATTGACATCTCTCAACTCTTAAATAGCTATGGATGGTCTCCAGGCAACTGCTGTGGATGTGCTATACAGGGTGCCCAAAACAGCCTATACGAAGAATCCATTTCTTATCTATAATAATAGCTCAATAAGGAAACATCATGCGTCACTTGAACTACATTAAAAAATACGGATAATAAAACATAATGCTCAAATAGGGACGGAATCTTCCCCACAACTATCAACCATGCGTGTCCAACAAACAGAATAAGCTCGTTTGCTTCTTTACACGTATACTTGAAAGAACTAGACGAGGAGACTTGCCCCCCATTGGTAAACGCTCAAAAGTAAGGTTTTTGTCACTTAAGAGATACACCCCTAAACTACAGATACTTGGATGCAACAATGAAAAGGAATCAAACCATAAAAGCAAGGAACATAAAGATTGGGCTTTACGGTCACTGTTGTCTCTAGCAATGCGTTTGACATGAATTGCAGAAGGCAATTCCATGAAGGGATCAGTTGTGATAACAGCGAGCTTGTCGGCCACAGCAAAATCCACAGACCTAGCAGGAGAATCAAAATTGAACGTGAACAACTGCTGCCCAGTTTGAACATCCCATAGCTTCGCCGTCTGATCCGCACTGCCCGTTATAAGTCGCATTGAATCCCCTAAATAGCGATAGACATTGTTAATAAAATCCACTATTAACTCTAAAAGGATTTCGTCAATAGCCAATCCAAAATATCAGAGAAGAAGAGGGAAATAAAGGAACTTGCTTGATACATCGCAGCACCAAACAGCGCCGTTGTGTCCACGATAAGTGCCCAAGCGTTCACCGTTGTCGGCGAACCAGACGGTGGGGTTGTGATCCTTCGCACAAGAGAAGAGAAGATCTCCATCTCTGTTGTACTTGAGAAACGTCAATGGCCTCTCATGGCCCTTCATCAAAATCGGCCTCATGGTTGTTTCTTTAACTCTAGAGAGAAGAAACCACCTTCTGCGAGTTTGTGGTACCAGGAAGAAAGAAAGGTTTAGGGTTCTTCAACAAGTTATAAGCTAAAGCCATGAAGGTGCAGCCCCAAATTTATTAATAAATCACCGTCATATTATTATTTTTCAATAAATGTAGCGAAAAATGATCACTAGATCAAATTGGTTTTTTTTTTTTGGCCAACGTATTAGATCGGATGTCAAATTATAATCATACTCCTCCGGTCCTTATTATAAGACCCAATTTGATTTTTTATTTGGTCCTAATTATAAGACCCAATCCATTTTGTTTCTTATATTTATGCATTTTTTTCCAAGATAATCCTTCTAATAATGATAGTTTTAGCCAATATACTTAATTAGCAAGGATATTTTATGAATGACAACACTTATTTATTATAAATAACCAACTTAACTTACTTCCTTAATCTCCTCAAATAAGTCAATTGGGTCTTATAATTAGGACCGGAGGAGTAATTTACTTGAAAAATAATAAAAGATAACAAGCTATATTTAAATACAATCCTTTGGATGTAACCAAAAAAAAATCCTTTGGATAATAAGACAAGATTTTTTTTTGAAAAAAAACTAGATTAAATGTACTCATATTGGCAAAAATAAATAAATAAAGTGCTCATTAACTGTACAGACCCAAATCCTATAAAACAAAGAAAAAATTACAAATAAAAACCCCTTAATATACAAAATTATGATTTGAGAATCTAAATTTAGAAAATAGCAAATAAGAATCAGATCTCACTTTTACAAATATGAAATATGGGTGAAATATCTAAAATACCCCTCAGCCAAATTGTGATTTGGTCTACTAAAATTATCATTCACTAAAGTGAACTTGTTATTTCCTATAGTCAACTCGTCATTTAGCATACTCTCAACTAAGTTGTAATTTGATCTATTGAAGTTGTTATTCGCTAAAACGAACTTGTCATTTTCCATAGTCAACTTGCCATTTGGCTGAGAGGCATGGACATTTCACCATGATTTCATATTTATAAAAGTAGGACTGGGTCCTTATTTGCTATTATTCAAATTTAGAATCCCAAATTACAAATTTATATATTAGGGAGTCTTTATTTGTAATTTTTTCTAAAACAAAAACATATAAAACAATTTCCACCAACGGTGAACTGAAAATCCTTGAATCCTAGGAAAAAGAGAGGTAAAAAACAATTACAGCTCTAATTACGCGATTCCGAATTTGTTAATTTGCAGCTTCTTGTTTAAATCAATACGAGGTGTTTGATGTCAGTTAAGGCCAGCTACTCCGACATTATATACATGCACACATGTTAGTACTATCTGTTCTTAATATAAGGTATCATTTGATTTTTATTTTGATATTAAATATAAGATCTCAATCTACTTTGTCTCTCATATTTATCTATTTTTTCCCCTAAGATAGTCTTTCTAATAATGGTAGTTCTAACCAACAAACTTGATTAACATGATATTTTAGAAAAGACAATATCTATTTATTACAAATAACTAACTTAACTTATTTCTTTAATCTATTTAAATTAGTTAACTAGTTTTTATATTTAGAATCGGATGTAGTATTATATAAAAATAGGAAGACTAGATTTAAATATTCTCACATTGTATGGTATAAGGCTCACTTTAATTCATAAATAAAATATTATTTTTCAAAATTCATCTTGAAAGAAAATTTGTTATTTCAACAATACGTACAGCCTTCATTTGTTGCAGTAATAATACCATTGCCGGTGAATCTGCAAATGCTTTAACTTCACACAGTTGCTTTGGCAGTTTGAGGCTGAAATTGCTTTATGCTGTTTTGCAGGTTAAATTGTGTGCGCACACTGACTGGAAGACACATGATTCCAATGGTGGCCCCTTGAAGAAGTTCAAGCAAGACAACTTCTGTATTGATAAACAGGGCATGTTTTATTTATCTTTTTGAAAACATCATAAAAAATTCAAAACTACACCATTTTTTGTCTATAAGATAGCAAAATGCCACTCATTTTATATTTTATATAGAATCTAATGGTGGGGGGGGGGGGAAGACAACATTTGGGAGAGTGGGAGATTAGAGGCCCCTTGCCCCATAAAGTGATTATTAAGTTGCATTTAAGTATAACAGAAGCTAATTATGCTGGTAGGTCGTTCTATGTCAATCTTTTGATTTCTGTGAAATATGTCATATTCCGTTCATCTCATTCCGTCCGAATCCATGCATGACTTAAATTGGTTGTTGCTGTGCACTATTCTTTTTTCGTTTGCCAGTATAAGAACAGTGACGGTTTTGCATTTGTTCTTCCTTCTTAAACTTTTGTTTTTTTAATTTATTTATAAGTTTGATGAGCTTCCGTGTTTAAGGTTTTAAACATTAGCAAAGAAATTTAATGTACTGGGGGAAGTCCCATGTAGAACAGAAAAACTAACAAGCTTCTGCGGTCAGACTCAGCATGTTCTCTTAGTTTACTTCACAGCACATGACTAAATATTCCAAGAGAACTTGTGATGCACACTTCCATATGTAACATTAGATATTTACGAAAGCACATTTAGTCTTTGAAGTTGGCCAATTATTTTTTTACACTGAACAATTCAGGTGCAGTTGTACTCAATGCATATATTCATGGGCTAATGAAAGGCCAAAATTCCCAAAAAGCTGAAAAGATTTTCTAGAGGATGAGAAGGGATGGCTGCAAGCCAACTACTGAAACATATACCAAGATGATAAACTTATACAGGAAGGCAAGGCAGTTAGGTATATCCGAATTTGTTTAATATTTTTTAAATGGTCACTCTTACGAGCATGCCAGCAACAAGATTTCCAAATGATCTAATGGTCTATGAAAACATCTATAGCCGACATTCATATGAATTTGTGGTCCATGAGTAGAGTGCAGAGGTGTCTGTTATGATTTCGTTGTTTGATTCTCCCAAAAGCAGCTTTGTCCTACTTTTCTCACACCTTATCTCGGGAAAAACCTTATTTGAGGGAAGATAGTGACCTTATTCCTATAACTCCCACTTACATTCTCAAATGCATTATTCAGTGCTAGTAATAACTTGTAAATCCTCTTTCTCCCCACAATTTTAAAAGGTAAAGGGATCACGAAAGAATCAATGCTAAAATTTACGGTATTCATTCTGAAATATACGAGATTCATTGCATTCAATTAGAATACTGTACATCCATTATAAAGGCAAATGTGGCAGTGCATCGGCAATACAAGGAAAAAGGAAAAACATACATGTAGCCCTAATACAAGATTTTAGAAACTATAAACAGGCCCCAGGGTGTGCTGGCATGATCCATAATTTTGTGATTGGGCCTTGACATGTTGGACTTCACAGTGTGCATTTATGACAGGGCTTATTCTTCAAGACAATTTACTTGAGGCTGGCTGCACCAGTGTAGCAAATCCATGTTTAAGTTGCAAGCTCATTGATTTGCTGCCGATATTGTGTAAGGAGGGATATTGGGCTACAGACATATCTCCATGTTCAGGTCATGCAAAGTGAATTCATTCCTGAATAACTCAGCCATGTTTAATTGGTTGTGTAGATTCCTTATGCATCCTCCGAAATAACCTTTACAGTGTCAAAGACTAGCAAGACTCTCCTCTATTGTTATTCACGGAATTTAAGCAGTCAGGCATATTAATCTCAGCTTTCCATATTTTGAACCTTGGATCTTTTTTCTGTGGAATTGGTATACTTCTAGTCAAGTAATCCCCCTTCCCATTTTATGATCTATATACACAAATGACCCCATGGGAGAAAATTGAGCCTGTTGTGTTTGTGCCCTGTGATGAATAGTTGTATATTGTGCCATGGCTGGTGGGCATGTCCATCTCAGATAAGAACCCATCCTTTTTCTCAGAGTGTCAGGGCTGTTTGGAATGTGTATTATGGCATCTGGTTGGTTCAGGCTGGTCTGACTTTTGAAACAAAACAAAGTTACTTAATAAGTTAGTAACCATAACTTTAGTAAGTAATTCATGGACTGAAGTTTGGAACCTACTGATTTTCTATTCGTGAATACCTCCCAGTATATTTTATTTTATATAAATTTCTAGTTCTCTGTTTTGGTTTCCATTATCTTTCCATTATTAAGTAATAACAATAACTGGCTCTGATAGAGTGAATGCATGTGCGTTGTAATTACTGGTGCAATGCATTTCACAGTAGAAATTATAGTTATAGTTATTACTTATTGTAGTAATTTATATTATAAAATATTATGCTTCCATCTCCTGAAGAAAATCCTGGCATATCGCAACAGTCGTGCAGGTTATCCATATGGGGCTGCAGAAATTTTTTCATTAATACAGCACATGGGATGTGAACCAGATCAAACTTCATATAATATCATAGTAGATGCCCATGGGAGAGCAGGTCTTCAAGAGGGTAAATTTATCAACTTGCTTTGTTTATATAATAAATGGACTACTAACTATCTTATGCATTGTGCAAGCTCTGCATCCTTTGACTATAACTTGTGAATATAAAATTGAGCAATTGCAAGTGAGAGAAGAAAGAAAAATCCTTTAAACCTTTTCCAATTTTGCATGGTTACAGATGGTGGTCATCAAGAGTGGGTTGTAACTGTGGAATTCCTAAGTTGTATCTTACTTATCAAACTTGTACAAGATATGGGAGCCTTCAATTGGCTAAAGAAGTTTTGGCCAGCCTTCCTTGCTTTTACAGCTCTGAAACTTCAGAGGATGTCTCTGGAAGTATACTTTTCCCCCGAGGTGGGTAAAATGAAAGTATACTTTTACTTCTCTCCGAAAACAAAACAAATATTCATTTCTTTTTTTAATTCTTTCTTTTACTTGTTTGAAAACAGAGACTTTACCTTTGTTTCGTCTAAACTGGACTGACTTTGATTAGGAAGAATTGGAACAACAAACTTTGTTGTCTTGCCATAAACTAATTCTCCTTACGAAATGATTTTATAATTTCACTTCTAAATATGAAATGTGGAAGCAGAAGCTGTCTTTGAAGAGATGGAGAAAGTAGGAAAGACACCAACAATGAAGTCCCACATGGCTTTTTTATCTGTCTATTCCAAAACAGGCACCGTGGGTAAATGCCAGGACATTCTTAACCAAATGCATAAATCTGGTCTGAAACTAGATACTTATGTTCTCAACAATATGCTAAACTTGTATGGAAGGCTAGTCCAACATGAAAAGATGGAGGAAGTACTGTCAGTGATAGAGAAAAGATCACATGTAGATGATATCAGCACATACGACTCTACCAATGTTCCAGTCTCTTCCTGGCAAGGATTTAAAGCCTAATGCGGTGACTTGGACATCTCAAATTGGAGCTAACTATAGAAAGAAACTTTATGGTAAGTGCTTAGAAATATTTGAAGAAATGGTTGTTTCTGGTTGCTACCCAGGTGTAGAAACTGCCAAGGTAGTACTAGCTAGCAGCGTGTTCCAATGAGGATAGACTAATGCTGAGCAGGTCTCTACTGTAATCAGAACAATGCAAAAGGATTTGAAGAGTTTTTTGCTCATATGATTCTTGCTTTGTTGTATGAATGGATATATACTTATTGCTGATGCTGAGACAGCCAATGAGAAAATACATTCTTATAACATCATATCAGTGTGAGATTATCTTGCCTTGTAAATGTTGTCTCAGTTTATACAGTGTTGACAATTGAATTAGATGAACTCCTTTGCTTCTTATGGTTGGAGTACATAATTTTCTTGCTTCTGTCAAAAAAATGCTTCGGCTTATCATAGTGAAGCTGCAAAATTTTTGAGCTTCGATTCTCTATAGTAATTAATTTGATGCACAGAATGTTGTGAGGGGAAAAAGTAAGTTTGAAGGATAAAATGAGTATTATATACCTGTAATGTCTACATTTTCAGAGTTCATCAAGGTAGAAAGAAGTTTTTTTTTTTTTTTGCTTGGTCGGAAAAGCCAACTATCAATGAAATAAAATACCACCAAACAAAGTCTGATAAAATCAAAAGATGAAAACAAAAAGAAAAAACGAAAAGCACCATAAACTAAGACACCAACTTAGCCAACTCCTAGACTTTCTGCCTTATGCCAGGATACTATTATTAACATCCCTACTCAGCAGATTCAACAAAAGAGATGGTGGGCAGAAAAACCCAACCGAAGGACACACCTTCTTAAGAGTAGCCTTAGCAAATAGCAAGCCAGTCAGCAATCAATGAGTTTAAATATTAAATATTAAATAATATTATATAAACTTATCCTTATACTAGAGTAGCTTAAGTCATTTGCTGTGATTAATTCACCTATAACTTGTATATCCTTAATTTATGTTCGAATTTTATTTCATGTGAGACTTGTCTAATAAGACTGATAAATTGAGTCTTTCAAGGCATTCTTTAATTTTTCATAAAGAAAAGGAGTAGCTAAGTAGTCCTAATAATTTGACTGCTATGAATTAGCAATGATCAAGTCTCAATAAATTCACAACTTACAGCTACTAAATCTGTCATTCAAGGGTTATGGTCTCATTATTGCAATTTGAAAGCGAATTATATAAATAGAATTGGCCACTGGGAATTAAAAGAAAGCTTAAAGAAAGAAAGAAAGAAAGAAAGAAAGAAAAGGAACGAAGGAATAAGGCAATGAATCATAAAGACAAAAACATGAGTCAGTACTGAGGCTGATGCTCACTCACGGACTGATGATTCCATAGCAGGAAACAAAAGACACCACCTACGACAAAAACTGTCACACTGTTTTTTTTTTTTTTTTTTTTGCCTTTTTTTCCTTCTTCGAATAATTACCGTAACGAACATTACAGTCAACCTTTTTACTGTTGCAGGCTTATCACTTTTCAAAACTTTAATGATACTGAATGACGTTTGATCTAAACCTAACACGCCGCCATTAATTCCTCTTTGAACTCCATGTTATCTACCAGTTTCACACAGACATGTTAACTATTATAAACCAGTCTTTCAGAACCGATGTTTGAATTTGATTTCTATCAATTTTTCAGTGAGAAAATAATGTTATTATTTTTAAAAAAATTGTTTATACCAATTCATCAACGGATAGATTTTATTTTAAATAATTAACAATTAATTATCACTACTGTCCCGCGGGGGAATCCTTTTTTTTTGGGTAATTTATACCATACAATTTATACTTTTTTTCTTTCTAACAAAATACTCATCTGAATATTGTTTGTACTTTGTACTGTTTGTATCCTTGGTGAAGAAAACAAATCCTTTCCACTTTAACTAGAATACAACTTACTTCAAACTTAGTCTAATAAGCATCTAGAATTAATTGAAATTTAATACAAGGGCCTTCTAGAGCTAACTTTGTGATATCCTTCAGGCAATGCAAGGGCCTTTTCTTTAAGACAAATGTCATGTTTGTAATAGATTACTGTTGTTTTTAGGATAACTTTTTTAAAAAATTTATTTATTAAAAGTTCAAATTTGATTACCTTTTTGCAAACCTGTGCGTTTGCCCAAGGGAACTTCCATAGATACATGTAAATATATATACTCTTCCAATCTTTAATTTAAGACATATTTAACTAATTTAATTAGATTAAGAAAGTTAGGTAAGTTAGTTAATTATAAGAAATATGACATATTTTTCTTAAAATACTATAATAATCTTTTTTAATATCCTCCCTCACTTACTTGATTATGGTTGAGGGAGTATCTATAGAAGTAATTTAGAAAAAAATTGATATTTATGAAAAATAAGTCTTATATTTAGGAGCAAAATTAACTTAAGAATTAGGTCCTATACAGAGGAGTAGTATATACGAACAGGAGTTAATTTAACGCTGTTCGTTTAAGCAAAAGAATTGAATAATAAAGTGAGGCGGAGCAGTTGAACTGGGTTTAGCCATATGTAAAACTCGCAAGCGAAAATGTGTATAACCAAAGCTTTAAAAATTAGTAGTTAACATTAAATTATGAAAACATGCCAACACAGTACCTGAAAGTGTGCATATTTTATGAAGTTGTTGTACTAGTGATAGAGTGATTAGATATAAAAATTCCTTTTGTATCAAAATATAAGGGATTAGGTATAGCCAACAGGCAACATATAAGATAATTAATTTCATTACCAGGTCGCTTTATTTGGAAGTCAATATATGTGTGTGTGTGTGTGTGTATATATATATAGTGAATTATAATGAGAATTTATATATAAAGAAATTAGAACAAAATCAGCCTTTGTCTTGTCCATTGGAATGTAGTCAACATGTGAAGATTCTCCGAAAGAGAGCGGCAACTTCCTCGTTCGGTGAAAATAGTGAGACAAATTTGACTTTGCCACATGTTTTCATTTCCATATCTCTGATTTGGTCCATATATACCCTAGACGAGACTTCAATGTAACAGTAATTGGTTACTAGCCTAGAAGATAGAGTTAATTATATCGTAATTTTTAAAATTTCAAAATATACATGGACATGTATATGTATATTTAACAAAAGTGACATAGGGAAAAAAGATGCAAAATATATAAATTTATTTTGAATAAGCACTACTCCATCATACAAATGTTCCCATTAATTATGTCATTAACAAAAGCATAAAATATATATTACAATCATGATTTTGTGGTATAAACTAATTAATGTCATCTATTTCTCTCCACATATATATATCTCATCAAGATTATCTATATATATCTTGAACTGTTTTTGTTTTGGAGCATATATTACACGAAAAGTATAGGTGCAATAATGTTTACATAGTGAACGTCTATATCCTGAGAGAAATTAAAGTGAGTGAAGGTTAAAGAGAATAGGAGGATTGAAAGTTGGAGGCATGAAACCCTAATATTCAACACAGATTTCCAACTAACAAAAGAAAAGAAGAAAAGTAGATACACACGCAATTTGGTTCCTGAAAAGATATATACCTCCTAATGCATTGGTTACGTACACTTTAGTCCATCAACTGGACCAAATGGTATATTTACCATGATTATCAATTTGAGGAACTAATTCAATAATCAAGGAGATATATTCTTCAAGGAGTACCGAATTGTATATTTTACTCCAGAAAAGAAAGAAAAAACGAAAGTTTAGCCAAGTTAGTTTTGGCATATCTGAAACTAGTCCGATTCACATGTTTGATATTAATTTCTTCTCCTAATTTATATTTCCTCGATCATTGCAGCGTCGTGCTTCTGAAACTTTGGCTTGCCTGTCCAGCTGCTGGTTCCAAAGAACTCATGTTCATGCTGCCATGTTGTTGAGGTTCTCTCTGTGAAAACCCACCATTCATGTTTCTCACCATTCCTCCGACACCCAAAAAGTCTAACGTTAATTTATCAGAACCTCCAAAGCTCACACCCAGATTCTGTTGCAGACTATTAGCCTGATCGTTCCCTGCTTGCACATTTCCGAATATAGAAGGATTCCCATTAGCAAGAGAGTTCATCAACCCTCGAAGATGGTGGTGGTGGTGGTGGTCGTTTTCTGCTGTACTGTCACTTCCAAAAGTGACAAGATTATCCGATTTAGCACCATTATTATTATTGGTTGTTGAACCACCCATTCCTCGAAGTAACGAGGAAGAACTATTATTTGACGTTGTTGTGGTCGAGCCCATTTGAGCAGCTTTCTGAAGCAATGCAGTCGCAGACATATGCGCCGCCGCTGGAGAAACGTCGTCGTGTTGGATTGAGTTGCTAAAGAGCACTGAGGAAGCTAAACCAGCTGACCCGACATGGTGATGATGATCACCAATAGGGTTATTGAACTGATCAGCGATCATACTGTTATTAGGGAAGAACCCTAGATTAAAAGGATTCGACGAACTGTTGTTATTACTAGGGTTTCCTTGAAGATCAGGAAGCTGCATGAGGCCATGTATAGAGGAAGCCTTGCCGGAAGACGAGAATGCTGCTTGCTGCTGAAATCCTTGGTTAGGGATCGGATCTGTGGTGAAAAAAGCTGAGGAATTATTGGGCATTGATGGGTTTGATGAGGAGGGTGAGATTAAGCCGGTGGGCTCAAATTTTGCTGCATTGGCATTGCTTAGACGCAAGATACTGGTATTATTAGGGTTTGTTGCAGAAGCAGCAGCAGCGTGGAGGTTTTGATGATGAAGATGATGATGGGACATTGAAGAACCAGCAACTTGCTGATGATGAGATAGGCCTAAGCTCATGTGGTGGTTTGTCCCATAAAGATGAGTGCCTATAGGGTTTAAGCTTGCAGGGTTCCTCGCACTCTCCTGAGCTAGGGCATCACAGAAGGCTCTGTGAGTGATAAAACTGTCACGTCTGCAACAAAACGTTATGGAGACAATTTTATGTTACTAAGTTTTGATTAACAAATCAAAATATATAATTAACATGCCACGTGTATATATATTGTATCAAAATCTCACGTACACATGCAGATATGTGACATATATGTACTTAGAATACGTAGACATGAATTAATACACACACACAATTACTTATGCATTATTAGAAATAAAAGAAAATACACATCGACGAGTATGTACATTGTTCTAAACTAGAAAAATATGAACGAAAATAATAGCTTAGGAATCTAATTTTCCTTAAATAATGTTCCCAATTTGTGGATGGTGTTCAGAGAAAGCTTTGCTTCTATGGAGATTGAGAGAAATAATCAAAGAAAACATATAAAATAACAAATGTAATGATTATTTATGCAGCTAATTGAAATTGACAATTGGAGAAAAATGGTATCGTGTTGTAATTTTTTGGCTACGTACCTATCACCAATAAGATGAGCATTCTAATTTTAATTCTAATGGAAGATGTATTTACGCATGAATTGTTGGTTTAACAATACTTTTTCATATATAAGTCGTAAATGGAAATGTGTTCAAAGGAGAAACAAATAGATTGTATAACACAAATAGAAATAAGCAATTAATGTAAGGGAATTAAAACTAATTATTTTTAAAGCGAACCATGCATAATTGAGATAAAGAAAAATTAAACTAGAGGCAGAGGAGGAGGGCCCAGGAGATTATACCAAAATCTATATAAATCCAATAATTCCAACGAGAACTTCCACTTTGAGGCATCTTTTTAAATCAATGAAAAGATGAAAATCATTTGCATATTTGATGAAAGTCAATACCGATATGCCTGGACATGGGACCGACCTCAATAAATGAAAACTATCTCACATGTCTTGTCCTCTAATTAAATTTCCATGATGAGCATTGTTTCAGCACAATCGTACCAGCAAAGAATCGCTAAATTCTCGGAAAACAAGTGAGAAAACACAGAGACTAGATATAGTTTGGAGAATTAAAATATCATTCACATACATGGAAATCTGGAAGATGAATTTGTTTAATAATATATATATTTTTCTTCTCCCATTAATCTTTGTATAGCTAGGTCCCATGGCCAGAAAGGACCTGAATACAATTGAAACTAAATACAAATAGCCAACTCATAAGAGAACAAAACCTGGTATCTCTGTGTCTGTCCCTTGCATTGTTGCTTATAACTACACGTGAATGGGAATAAGGGTGAAGGGCGATGTTCCCAAGGACCAAAGTTTTTAACTTTTCCTTGTTTTTTCCCTCTCAAACCAACACACATTTTAATTTGTTTTTTGAATCCTAGTTTTTTACAGTGCAGCACTCACGTGCGAGCAGTCTTCTGATGCAATATTGATATCATTCCCTCCTCATCTCCTGACCATACTTTTGAGTCATATATTTGACTGCTCAGTTAATTAGATTTGTCCAGAACAAATAATCTTTTTATATAGTTTTAATCAAATAACAAATTCAGAATAATGTGTCTAAATTGATTCGACAACTAGCCAAGACTAACTCATAATAAGTCACTTTTCATTCAAAAAATTCTAGGAACCCATATTATTGTGTAGTCCAAATTAAAGTTTTCTTTTAAGCTCGTTCACTTTCTTTACTCTCTTAACATTTTACTTTAATCAAACTCATGATTTTGGTCACTAGACAATACATTGTGATCTTTGAAGATTAAATATATTTCAAAATGGTCCTCCTCGATCACATTAAGCTCGCAATGAACAAATAATTAACGAGATATAAACGACATATATATGTAGTATAACAAAATGCTGCATTTCAATCATAAACTTAATTAATGCTTCTTTTGAAAAGGATCTCATGCAAACGTTTTATAGCCACATTTCTCATTTTGTTGATTATAATTAAGCAGTATCGATTGTCCCATTAATTGTATGTTACTGAAGCTTAATAATATGTTGACCCATTTAAAACAAAAACAGGTTTGAAACAAGGACTAATATTAATAGAGATTTAATTTACACAAGTTATATCTTTCACACTACTCTTTCTAACTCGTCTAATTATAGATGCGAGTCTTAGAAACCCCAAGAAACCCTCAAGTTCCCCAGAAACAAATTGTCAGCTCTCTGAGCCGAAGAAAAAGCTAGCTAAGCATGCATATATATAGATTTGCATATATAACAATCAGCAAAAGCATATAGATGAAGCTGAAAGTGATTAATTAATCAATTACCTGGAGAAGAGAGTGCCACAGTCGCATCTGTATTCTCTGGTACCACAAGTCTTGGAATGTGCTTTCCAATCAGATTGAACAGCGTATTTCTTGGAACACTTCTCGCACTTCCATTTCTTCTCGCCATGTTTGCGAGAATAGTGCTTCTTAATGCCAGTGAGGTCACCCAGAGCTCTTGAAGGGTCATGGTGGACGCATGTGGGCTCTGGACACAGATAAACCTTTCTCTTTGGCTCTTTGTTAGTCTTCTGCTTCAGCTTCCATGGTAGGTTGTGTCCTCTTCTGTGGAGTTGTAGGTTCTGCTCTCTTTGGAACCCTTTGTTGCATACCTCACATATGAACCTGTTTGTCGCCATTAATGTCTTGGGAGATAGAGCTATCACCTCCGCATCTGGATCTGTGCGTTCTCACACAAGATGACAAACCACAAAAAGTTAGACAGATTCCTGTACTACTGTATCCATGTGCTCAAGAACTGAAGAACTCAACCACTTGAAAAGATGCTGAAACCAGAAAAAGGTGTTGAGATAAATTAATTGCAGATGAGTCCAGGTCTAATTTTCCAATCACTGAAGCTAAGGGCCAAGGTTATGAGATAGAATTGAAGCTCGGGATGAATCAAATAAGAGTTTTATCGATCAGATGTGTTTTATGCGATGGGAATTGATATAAGTATATATGTATAAAAACATATATATAGAGGTACTTGCTTGGTGTTCCAGGTTGATTCCTTCTTTTCTTCTGAGGCACTGCTGTGTTTGGAGCAGTCGAGGAAGCAGCCGTGGAGGATTGATGATGTTGCTGCTGCTGTTGTGTCATCTGAATTGGGTTTTCTTCTGTGATTCCGAAGAACGGTGAAGACGAGGAAGCAGCAGACATGTTCTTGGGAAAAGTCAAGCGAATCTGTAAGGAAAAATTTAATTAAAAAAAAACTCTTGTGAGAGAAAGGAAAGAGAAATTAATAGGCAGAAGAAAGAACAAGCTAATATAGCAACCTGATGAAGTATGTATTTGTTGGGGTTTATTTTTTTGTGCGCCTCTATCCCAGATCTGTTTGTCTCTTAGAAGAAAAGCTTTTTCTGATGAGATTATAAAACCCAGAAAACAGCAGGCATAAAAGAATCAAATTAGGAGACAGCTACAATCCGGAAAGGAATTATAGAGAGAGAGCGAGAGAGAGAGAGAGGAAAAGAAAATGGCTGGGTGCAAGTAACAAGTATGTATGTATTCCTACTTATCCTGTCTTCTCTCTGGCTATTGTTTTGTTGTGCATAAAATTTATCCCTCTCGTTTCTTATTCCTCAATCATTTGATGTCATGTACATAATTAATAATACTCAGCATATACTTGTCCACCCATACTAGCTAGCTAGCTAGCTCTCAGCCCGTGTGTGTGTGTGTGTGTCATCCATATATATATACACATATATGTATCAGTGTCTCTCTCTCTGTGTGTGATCAGTGAAGTTAATTAAGGAAGTAGTAAAGATGGGGAAGAGAAGAGCGAAGATTAAAAGGGGTTAATAATGTCGCTGTACTGCTGAACAGGCTAGGTAGCTGCTGTGAGCATAGCAGAATGGAAGGTGATGGGTTTAGGGGTTGGGGGCCACCAAGTAGCCAAACGCCTTATCTCTCCTTCTCTTATTTCGTATCTTGTTGCCAACAACAAGACACCCCTCTCTCTTTTCCTCATTTCCATCCTCATCCCTCCATCCACCCCGGCCTCCCTCTATTTCCCTTGCTAGCTCCCTTTAATCTCTCCCACAAATCTTCTTTTTACGTATTTCTCGTCCAATGCAATCACTTAATAATATATATATCTCTCTCTATATATAGTTCCCATATGCACGGAGTTCAACATAAATTCGTTGGTATTTCTACTAGTCAAAAAGCAATCATCACAAGTTTGTGTATTATGTATGAAGAAAATTATCGTTATTAGGAAAGCTTTACATTTGTCGGTCCAATAATCTCTCGCTCCATTTAGGGTAAGAATCCATTCAAAAACAAGTTGGCAAATTGGAAAAAAAATTATCTGCATCAATTTTTTTCCTGTCAAACTCATGAATATATCATTTACACAAAGTTTGAACTCAAGTACTCACACTTGAAAAAGACTTAAAATAAGTGTTTGGTGTCACTGAGCTACAAAGTCCCTACCACGTCTACCATCAAAATATGTATAGTAAATTATTATATGAATAATTTGGTTATACTTATCAGCTACTAATTTACACACACACACACATACACATTAATGGGAGTATATTCATCCTAATTTAGACCATGCAAATTGATTTTAGATTACCTAGATTCAATTTAATTTTTAAAAATATTTTAAACATTTTTATTTTAATAAATGCATAATTTAAATTAAGGATAATATTATAATTGATACTTCTTAAAGAAATTAAATTATAATTAAAAAAATTTTGAATTAAAATTTTAAATCTAGACAATCAAATTAGGCTTTGGATGGTCCAGATTTCATCACAATGATGAGTACACGATGTTGATCATTGTGACAAACACTGAATGAAAATCGATATGTTAATGGTGAAATAAAATGTAAAGTAGTATTGTGATGAATTGGTAATAATGTGAGTGAGTGAAGTAAGAGAGAGAGAGAAGGGGAAGTCCCGTTTTGATTGTTTCGCACTCAGAGACCTCAACAGTAATATGATTAATTAAATGACAGAATCTGATTTAGTGTGGACTTTGAATTCTACACGCCTCAATCCATATACGTAATAACAAAGTAGTGGCTAATCAAAATTGTGCCAAGACAAATATTGCTACTTAGCATATATACTTAAAAAGTGTCGAGCTGTTTGTACTCTTTTCCATGCAAAAACCTAATTACTTCCAACAAAATATTCCATCCATAAATTGACAATTCCTTATGTGCTTCTCTTTCAGCATCAATTATATATATATATATTGATATATATATATATATATATATATAATGTGAAGTTTGCATAAAATTGTACTGTTCATGAATTAGTCCATTTTAAAGTTTCGTATGGAAATTTCTTATACTAGGATTGTAATCAAATAATAAAATAGACAAATAAATAATATAAGTTTGGCTTTATTTTTATTAGGAGGTGAGTCTATTTTAATTTATTAAACTGAATTTTCTTTAGAGGGACTATTGATTTATGGCACTCTATAACGATAACTAATAATTTCTCTTGCTTTATTTCTAGATGAATTTTATTTGATTTTATTTAGACAGCCCTTGTAATAATTTTATATATATATATATATATATATATATATGTTGTGACTTGTGCCTCTTTAAGAGTAATTAAAAATTTATCCTCTTTGTCAGCACACCTAAAGATTCCATTCATTTTCTAATGGAATAAATGTTGGAAGAGCTCACTCATACAATATTTTTACGATAATATTTTTAATGCATATATAATAAAATTTATGCTGCAGGGTGAAACGACTTTGGATCTTCTCGTGTCTTGCTCCCAATTTTATATATTACTAAAATAAGATAAAATAAATTTAAATCATATCATAACAAAGAAAAATTAAAGTACACGTGGAAGAGTGAGTTTTTTTTTGGGGGACTGAGAAGAGTGAGAGTTAATTAACTGCTTGAAATTAAATTACATAATACCATTTTTTACGTTTAATTACATTATACTACTACTGGTTAATTGTATATTCAAAAAATTACTTTTAAACAATTCTCTTGATTTGGCAATTGCCGAAGCCACTAATATAATAATACGTGCTCACGGTTTATGGATCATACAATTTGACCACGATCAGCTTGAAGGGTAACAAAATTTATCAAATATCCTAAAATGTAATGCCACCTCATGTATTTAATATAAAAGTTAGTTTGATTTTTAATTTTATCCTAAATATATTCCTTTAATATATTTTGTCTCTCATATTTAATTATTTTTTTAAAATTGTAATTGTAATAGTTGCATATGTTAAATATTGTCCTTCTAGTACGTAGTTGCATATATTAAAGATTGTCCTTATAGTAACTGCATATGTTAAAAATTCTCTCAAATGATAGTTCTAGTTAATACAAATGGTTAACAAAGTAATTCTAAAAAAGACAATACTTATTTATTATAAAAAAACTAACTTAACAAACTTTCTTAATCTACTCAAATTAGTCAACTAGCTCTTATATTAAGAACGAAAGATAATGCATGGGTGTGTGTGTGTGTGTATAATATCGATACGTTTGACGTATTGGGAGTTTGTATAGTATTTGTTTGTTTTACAGATTAGATGTGGGCAATATATAGGCTAGCAAAGTGGTTGCCGTTTATTACCGAAAAGGTTACCATTACATCATGGAGTTGTTTAAAATGTGTTCTATATTTTATATTTATCACTTATGTGATTTGCCCAATTGCGAAGAAATTAATTACCTTACATATATGATCTTATTTTAATTTAAAATTTTGACAGCAAACAATCAAGGAAATATTCAATTGGTTAAAATAATTTAACATTTTTAATGCCTGTTTTATTTATATCTTTTAATTTTTTTTACAAAAATTCAGGTGAGTTGAATTTAATTTCACAGGCTCTGTAGAAGTGATGTCATAGGTTTCATTATGAGCTTATTAGTTGCAAGAATTAAATAAGTGGATATATAATTTCAATCCAAATGTTATCAAAAATAATCTATGAATATTTTCAAAAAAGTATTCAAGGTACCACTAGCAAAACGTACATTTCACAATCAAAATATTTACCCTTTGAATTATTAATATTGAATTTTCCATAAAGTAATCAGTCTAATTACGGGGCAAACTAATAACTGTCATTTCTGTTTTGGTTTTTTTTTTTTTGGTGGTATAACTCATAGTATTCTCAAACCATTTTGGACTTAAGACTAATCTCTGTCAGGTTAGGAGCGTTAAGATTAAAGCCCTTTCAACATATGTCCTTTTCAGGATTCGAATTTGTATTCTCCTCTTTACGGAGGTGAGATCACTTACCATTTTAACCAACAGCTTGTTGGTCATTTTTGTTATTTTTTATTGGAAGGTACACATAACATTTCTTATTCATATAAATCGGCTTGCGATTGTATGAAAAATTAAGGATTCACATAATATTTTCTTATGCTCTCACATATACTTCTCCATTAATTTATTTTTTTGGTGAAACAAACAAAGTCAATATAAATTAGTTTCGACATTGTTTTCATGTGAGTACGCATGACGACAATATAATGACATTCAAATAAAGGACATGTTGTAAAAGATTCCCAAGTATCATTCTTCAGCACTGACTTCATATAAGAACAAGAGAATATATGCCTGATTTTTTTAGAATAAAGATAATTAACATCTCGACATTAATTCTTTCACATTTATTAATAATCAAATTTTACGAAACATATATGAAGTCCTTTTGGTTTAAGAAACTTTACATTGGACCAGATGTGAAATCATCGGGTATATCATGACTCCCTTAATTAAATAACCAAATTAATTCCGCTAAGGCAAATCCCAATTAAAAAAATTAAATGTCTTAATCTGTTAAATATTGCTCCTTTCTTTAATCCTACGACGCGGTCATGTTATTTATAATGTTGTTTATTAAAACATGAATGATTAATTTACATAAGAGTAGCGAAATAAAATCAGATATTCTCATAATCTTACATATGTCGATAACACATATGGGATGAAACAGGTGAGTTGGGATTGGTATCTGTAACGCAAAATAATTCCTGTGGAAGAATTTAATTTCGAAATAAATAATGTATGTCATAGACATAGAGAAAGGTCTGAAATATCTTCAGACTACATATTTTAGCAAACCTAGATATAAATAAAAATCCTTAAGTATTTGAAGATCATGAGAGAATATTCACCTATTGTGTGGAAGGGAATAACTTTAATTTACATTATTTAAGTGTGCCCGTAATGACTTAATTAATTATGCAAAGGAAAAGAGATGGTGTGGAAAAATGTTATGCTAGAGCAATCAGCTAGAAGCCATAATATTATAGGTTTACACACCGAACATGGCCTTAAGTTTATTACCAATAATAACGTATTATATAATAATCTCTCCAGTCCTTTATATAAAATACAATTTTTAAAATAGGAATAATAATCCTTTTCACAAGTTACCCTTTTACGTTTATCGATTGCAAGTCTTCATATTAGTAATTATCATATTGTTGGCTAATAACTGCATTTTGGTAGATCCTCTCTCATATCTTCTTTCTCATATCTTCTTTCGCCTTTTTTATGTTTTTTTTACTTGTTTTTTCTTCTTCACTCATTCTCTTAATAAATAAAAAGGTATATATTAGTTATTTGTAACGAATATTAGCTGATTTTTTTATTTACATAATAGTTGAGTTATTTATATCTTATAACCAGAAGTAATGTTAAGGTGGGTAAGATAGGAGATGATGATTGAAAAATGAAAGGCACGAACTGGAAAAGGCGTTGAGATAGTACATACGAAGGTACGTACGCTAGCCACTAGCTAGCTAGCTAGCTAGCGATTTAGTAGAAGTTGAAAATGAAGACTCAGGGTTTAACAGCATGTGTTTATTAATAAAGTCAACATTCATCCAAATACAAAAACTGACATATATTACCTCCAATCTTAATTATAAGAACTAGTTGATTAGTTCGAAGAGATTAAAAAAATAAATTAAATTAATTATTTGTAATAAATAGATGTTTTTTCTAAAATATCCTTGCTAATCAAGTGTATTTATTAGAACTACTATTATTAGAAAAACTACTTTAAGAAAAAATGGATAAATATGAGAGACAAAGTGGATTGGAGTTTTATAGTTAGGACCAAAATAAAATTTAAACAAGATCTTATATTAATGACAAGAGATAGTATAAATTATTTATAGAAAAGCAAAGCTCATAAGAAAAAGCTTATTGCTGGACTTAAAAGATTGTAGTGTATATATAGTCTTTAGAGAAGTGTGGATATATAGAACTAATACAAGCTCCATCTCTAGCATATGCCATTGCGATTGCAAATTCAATACTACAAGTTTAAATATAAGAGTTAGTTGAAAATTCAATTTAGTTTTAAATATGACTCCAATTCATTTTGTCTTCTTTATTTATTTATTTTTTTAAAAATAATTTTCATGTTGATTGCACATGTTGAAAGATTTTCATTGTAATACACATGATTAAGAAATATTATTTTAGAAAGAAGCACGCCTATTTATTATAAATAACTAATTTAACTAATTTTTTTAACATTCACAAATTAATTATTTAGCTCTTATATTAAAGATAATATGTAGTAATAATTAAGTAATTTTGGGGAGTTATATTTTTTGGCTAACCATCATGATATGACAAGAGGGGAACTCCAAGTAATTAACACACCGTCGGCATAAAGCTAATCCAAGTAATTAGATGTACGTGTGGATATAATGGTTACATAGATTGGACTTTTGATTTAATTGCACTCACTAATTATTATTCGAGCCATAATCAAATTTATGACTCTTTACATAATCACAATAATTATGATCAGCACTATTTGCACTATATTCCTATGATTTTATTATCAAGTCACTTCCAACATATTTTATCATAATTTTGAAAAATCTTAACTTTATTAACTCTACTTTAACAACCTTCCAATCAGTGGTGCCCAAGATTCCAATTCTTCCCAAGAGAGTTGCCCATATATTAGTGACGGTAGTGCTTCAAATAGAAAGATATTTGTGTCTATAAAAAGGGGAAAAAAAACAACTTTTCAACTATAATCCAATTTAATATATATACTTTTAAAAAAATAACGATATACATAAATGATGGATGAAATGGTATCATTTTAATCTTCTCTCGATCTCTTTGATGTATTCATGATCATCACCACTTCTAGGATTCTACATCGAAGATCGTTTAGCACGCCAACACGTATTTAATTAACTATGCTCCTTGACTAATTTTTCTGTAAATGAGAAAGTTAACAAAAAGATCAATTAAAAAAAAAGAAGAGAATGTGTGTGTGTGTGTGTGTGTAGAAGCAGTAAATCGTAGGCATGTTTGCAAACTTGATATGTCTCTCTAAAAGAGAGAGAATCTGAAGCAGTGGGTCATACCCTATCTAAAACTTGAAACTTCCTGCGGCTTCAGATCATTGCCATGGCGGTGGGGTGGTGTGACTTTTATATGTACACACACACACACACACACACACACACACTGATTTGATATGTATGGAACCCCACTATGCATATATCCCTTTCAGTGTAACGAGTGGTCTCGAAACCCTAGGCCTCATCAGGAATCTCATTTATGTATTACAACTCTATTATATTGCATATATAATTATATATATATAGATTGCTCATTTTTCTTTTGAAATATCCGAAAAAAAAAAATCTCCTCCTTTTCTTTTCACAACATTGCAGTGCTGAATTGCTCATATATGTATATATTCCTCCGACAAGTGTATCTGTAATTTGTTCTGAATATGAATTTAAGAATATTCTGCCTTGTATATATTGCCGCTTGGTCGGAGTGTATGTTTTTCAAACTGAGGATTTATGACTGCTCAATAATATATATATATATATATATATATATTGTACTTCCTCAGTGAAATAATAGAATACTTGATTGTAAGAGTTAATCTGTACAAATTTTAAAAAACTGGCTTCCTCAACACTGGACTTGGGGAGTGTTTGGATGGAAACGAAATCATGATTTTAAAAGTAATTTTATAATATACGAAGTAAATATGTAAAGGAATTCGTCTCAATTTACAAAAAAAGTGTTTTTGAGAAACATTTTTACAGCTTCCCAAACACCCCTAAGCTAGAATGAGGGGGGAAAAACACGTGTGATTTTTAAGATGAATAGTCAATTATCATATATGTAATGTTTGTGGGGGTGGCGCAGTGAGAAAAGGAGATGGATGCAACTCTTCTTTTTGGTCATTACCGTTATGGCAGTGAGAGAAATTTAAAAAGGAGTTTGGTGTTTGAACTCTCCAAATATCTCCACAAAAATATCACACATAAATACAATACCACCTCACATCCATCCTTCATATATGTCCTCCCATTAATTATTAAACCTCTTTCTCAAATATTTCTCAGTCTTGACAACGACATGCATATATCTCAAATTAGCTTGTCACAAAGAATCAAGAATTTTTATGTTTATCTTGTTTTTATTTGTTGGTTAATACTGCCTCCAATCCTTAATAGATAAGAGCTAGTTTGTAATTGATTCATAGTGTTCTGACCTAATTAATACTTTTCAGATAAAAAATAATACATATAAAAAAGTTATGCAAACAGGCTTGCTAAATTGCTCATAATCTCAACGAATCTATTGCATTTCACGAATCTCAAGAAGTTATATTAGATTGAAACAAAAATATTTAGATATCATAGTCGGGATATGAGTTTCAATTAACCTAAAGGTAATACTATCTCCTGCATTTAATATAGGAGTTTGTTTAACTTTTATTTTAATTCTAAATATAAGATCCCAATCTATTTTATCTCTCATATTTATCTATTTTTTTCAAGATAATTTTTGAGTGTTCGGGGGGATTTTATTAGTAAGGACATTTTAGAAAAGATAACACTTACTCCCTTCGTCCCTAATTATAAGATCTTCTTTTTTGAATGGATTTGTCTTTTTTTATAAGGTCCCCTTTGAGTTTGTCTAAATATTTAATGCATTGTTACCTATTTTAACCCTAATAAATTTCATATATTGCATTGAAGACAACATTCTCTCTTTATTTATCTTACTATTACTCTCTTACATTTATTAGGGATATATTTGGAAAAAAATTACATTTGTTACATATTAATTGCTTTTAATTAATTTTAAATGTTTTCTTAAAAAGCGCAATTTGGCCAAAAAGTTCTTATAATTAGGAACGGAGTAGTATTTATTATAAATAACTAACTTAACTATTTTTTTAATTTACTCAAATCAATCAATTAGCTCTTATATTAAGGATCGGAAGTAGTAATTACTAGCTTTGATTATAAATATATAAGAGCTAAATAACAGATTTAGTTAAATCCTAAATATAAGATTTTAATTCACTTTACCTCTTACAATTTTTTTATCCAAAATATCTTTAATAATCATACGTATTAAGGCAATTCTCAATCAAAAGATATCCAATGCACATAATTAATTAAAAAGGATAGTTTATAAAAACTAAAACACATTTTGTTACATATAACTAACTTAACTATTTTTTTTTTAATGTCCAAAAATTAGCTATCTAATTCTCATATTAAAAATTGGAGGTAGTACTTTCTTATTTGATTATTGTAAATGGGACGCAGGTAGATGAATATAAGATAACGTACAGACAGACAAGTACTCTCAAACCAACCGAAATTACCACCATACCTAACATATAGATATATAGCAGTGAACGACAACATATATGCAGGAGGCAAGTTCGTGAAGATCATTAATTAATTGAAACGACAAAAAGGGCATCAACAGTGTTAAATCCATACACACACAATCACATCAAGTATATATCAAGGGAACAATATAGTTTCTTAGCGCGTTACACGGGCTAGTAATCTTTTGTCTAGATTCTTCGTATTAAAAGCAGATAGTTTAACCATGGGAGGTTTAGTGAAGGTAACTAATCTTTCACACGTTTAATGAAAGTAGCTAATCTCTCACTATATAATGCACTACAGTTTGAGTTTTCATTAAAAAAAAAAAGTTTATATTTAATGCCTGATAATACTTTAAACAGAATTGTCTTTAATAGAAGGATATCCGTACTAAGCAAAAAAAAAAAAATTAGATAGTTTACTAATGATTTTATAGCCTCATGGCATGAAAATAAGTGAGAGATTACGAGTTCAATTCCATTCTTAGTGTATATCCCTTTACTTGGAAAAAAAATGAAATAGCTTAGATTTAAATTTAGTTTAACTGCTATTTTTTTCAAAAGAAAAGTAAATTTATCATTAAAAGTGGAAATGAAAATTGTTGGTGATGGAAATATAAATTAAACAGTGCATATATTCCAAATACGGAGCAGAGTGTTCGGGGGGACATTATTACTAATTACAGAGGCATGCAAAAATAGTGAAGATGTGCTGTTGATGTGCATGTGAGTGCGATGGTGACATTGGAAAGACATGTGAAGCTGCATCACCTTGTGGGCCCCCCATCTCTTTCTGTTGCTTTCTCTTCATTTCCATCCAAACTCCAAAAGTTGTGAGACTTTGCTCCACAATAGCAAGGGCTGGACCATCCTTCACTAACAAGCATCTCTCATTCTCTCTCTCCCCTCTGTTTTATTCTATACATTTTTAATAGAATATAGTCTAAATTTATTTGGAAAAGTTTTTACTCATAAATTTAGGCCCAAATTTGCTCTGAAAACTTAAAATTGTAACAATGTTGCCTTCTAGTAAAAAATACTACAGTTAATATCGCTATTTTAACGATTAGAATTAATTCTTTGCTATGAGAGGTAAAATTGCCATGATTTTGAGCTTTTAGGGTGGGTTTGCACTCAAACAGACCTTTCAGGTGCCCATCGCTCTTGAGTGAAAACATCAAAAAAAAATATTTGCACTTTAATATGTGGCTTTTAATTAACTCATTTTAAATTATTTTACATCTTAAAAGATAAACATATTAAAAGAATTTTGTTTCATGAAATGGCAAAGTAATTTTTTTTTTAGGGGATGCCAAAAGGCAAAGTGACGAATGATATGCATTGTTTAAACCCTGGAATTGCAATTCATAGTATAGGTCTTCACAAAATCTCTGCACCATTTAAATCTGACATAAACAATCTAATTAAATCTTCACAATATCTCTTAAAAATATCCAAGAGAGCCATTTTTGGTGTGATTATGATGCATTGGCAGCAGAAGGGTAATGCAGCAAATATTGGAGATGGAATATATTGAGGTCACTACGATGACACAACAGCCTAACAACTTTTGGCAGCCTTCCTCTTTGTTTTCACAGCTTGTCCCTTTTGCCATCTCCAAATATCTCTTCCCAATATTTAATATTATACCCAACATATTATCATACCTTTCTATGTCTTCTTATTTTCATGCACTAAACGTACACTTTTGTCAGATTAAACTATTTTCAATATAATAACAAAGGCAAACTTGTATTGAAGGCAACTTGAGGCTGTACAAGCTATGAAGGGTACGCTTCCATTTCTGCCTCTCTCTCCCCAAATATTCTCTCTCAAGATTTGGTGATGTGACAATTAGCCATTAAACAGAAAAAGGTTTTAGTGGATCTCACAAAAGGGGGTATGAATTATTTGTTAGAGATTATCAAAGTATTGCTTTATTTGCTTCGCATTCACATTCAGAACAACCCCACTAATTAATTAATTACTTCTAATTATTGTACATCGATGCTTTGCTTAATTTCACCAGCATGGAAGCTTCCTCCTTCATTTATCCTTTGCAAATGAAGAACCATGGTAGGTAGGGATTCACCTTCAACTTGTATATTATAGGACTAAATTGAAAATTAATGATTAAGCCAAAAATGTAACCTTCCCTACTTTATTTTTTGACAATTTCACTCGTACAATCCAAATAGCACAACTTACTACCAATTATATACTTTAATTGAAAAGGAAAATAATAAAACAATTTCTTTTTTTTTTTTTGAAACTGTTAATTGTTCTTGCACATTTAATTAATAATTTGCATAATGTGCTTAAAATATTAAATCACCACATCCTCTTTCGAAGCCCTGTAAGCCTATTTTGCATTTAAAACGACAAATAATGATTCAAGTTGATCAAACATCAATCTTCCCCGCGCAAGAGATAATCAAGCAGATCTTACAACCCCATCGGACTTTCAATGTCAAGGGCAATCATAGACAGTAGTCTATCAAGATTACTGAGTGAATTATTAATTGAGCAAAACAAGGAAGAAATGGTCCATCACAAGAAGAGAAAATTTTCAATGTATTTCATTTCCTTATTTCACTTATTCATAAGGATTAGATGATGATGAATTTAAACAAACTTTCAAAACACTTCCTCTTTACAAGTTGCTCTAATCCTTTCAAGATATACTCAAACAAAAAAGAAAAGAATTAAGCAATGATATACTGGCATTGATTTTAGCCTTCATTCAGAGAATATACACTTGAGAGTTTAAATAAGACTCCCATTTACCTATTCAACACGAAGCCATGTCAAAGAAGGGAAAACATAGCTATATAGATAAGAACCACCCAAACAGGAGCTCTTGAGTCTGACTTCGCTGGCATAGGTCACCTAGTAATCTGGATTCATTCCCAAGTCATCAATATCATAGAGTTAGCAAGTCCTGATTCCTCTAAGGTCGCATTACTTTCATAGTCCAGCACTTTGGAAGCTCCTGGAATTGATTGAGTCAGCCGAAATTGCTTCACCTCACCTTCCCCCAGCTGAGCGGAGCAGAATGACCACAGAAGCTGTGCAAGGCAAGAGGCATCCATGAAAGTCTTTACATAACAGGAAATATACAACCAACATAACAGACATATTTGTTTGCACCTATTGGCGAGACAAAAGACCTAAATTTGGGTCCATTAGTTGACTAAACCGTTTATTTCTGATTGGCACTCTTTCTTATCTTACAGAATTAGATTTGGCTAGAAATATCTTTTGAATTTATTTTGTCACTGGTTGTTCCTCGATTGTGAGACCTGATAGCCACCTTGGCCCAATATTTTGTAACCTATCCTATTCGGATAAACTGAATGAGAACCATGCTTTTAATTTCATACACGTTAACAGAACCAAAAGGATAGCCGCCACACAAACTGGGACCCTGGGAAAATACAGATACTGAACCTAGGGCATCTGAGGTTTAAGTATACAAGTCCAATCAATGAAGACAAACAGGTTTTGACCAGAGACCCCTGAACTCAAATAGATAACCAAGTGATAAGAAAAAAGAAGGCCTATAAAACTTATGGCAATCCTAACCAAGTAACTTAAAACTATTTTAATTAAATGGGTGATTCCAAGCAAAAGCTCGTTTAGATGTTGAATTGATGGTGGTCAAGGACCAACCATGAAAAAACATAGCAGCACAGTCCAATGAAATCAGGTATAAGAGAGAACAATGTTTACCTGAATTGGATCAGTCCGTAAAAAGTTGCGCTGCACACGGCATCCATCAGGAAGCCGGATACCGACTCTGCATAGGAGATTCTTATCGCCCTTGGGTTCTTCAGGCAGAGGAGGGTAGCTGGGGGCCAAGACAGTTTCCTGTCCTCGGTCAACAGACTCAGCATCCTTATCTACTCCAGCCAATGCACTTGATTCTTTCATGCCTTCCATTGACAATGCCAAAGCTCTTAACACTTCCTCATCTTCTTCATTACTTTCATCTGAACAAGCCAGGACTGAATGGTCAGATAAGCTAACATGACGATGACAACTACACCAATGATTATCATGATCAATTCAGCACTGAAGAATAACAGCAAAGCACCCCAAATACAACTAGAAATGATTAAAAAAAAAAAAAAAAAAATACAGCATCAACATAAAGGGGTAGCGTGCATCAACTTGAAAGACATTGCAAGTGCCAGTCACACAAATTGTTAATATGTAAAATAAAAAACATAGGTAAATGAAAAGGACAGTTAGCAATAAAAGGCAGTTATTTTGAAGATTGAGTGAATAAATACAAATAGAAAATTACAATAGACCCTTTACTTTTAGTTGGGCTAGAACTTTCTCTTGGACGTTTGTGAGACAAAGTACTGTGATGATCCTTAGGGCCTGCATCCAGAAACGGTAGTAGACCCTAAAATAATACAATTGAATTATCAAATCAGCAAAGGTAGGGATCAAAGTTAAACAGTGCAAAACTTTTTCTCATCATTCTCCCACGTAACCTTCTCATCAGGCCATCAGAAGCTCGCACATATCACATACCTCCAATAAGCTTTCAGGTTGAACCATTCCAGACCAGATGCGCATCTTTTGGCCAGTGATGGGATCAATTACAAGCACTACAGGAATTGAGTCCAGTCTGTAATAAGTGCATACTTTTCTACCTTCAGTTGTATCATCATAAACCTAGGTTCACAGAAAGAATGAGTCAACAATGCCGAACTGCATGACTTAAATATACTGATAACATAATCCCACACACATTATGCACATAATATAAGGCAAACATCACGATAAGTTTAAGCCAGAAAACACAAGACATATGTCTAAACTCCAATCTAGCCTGGATATATGTGTCACTCAAAGTCACATTATTTGTCCCGGTAAAAACTCAAAGTGACATGTATAAGTCATAGCACTATGAAAACTAGGCTGGACCAGTTGATTTGACCACAAAAAGAGAGATAGAATAGATTAGACCATCACATGTCATAACTTGTCCCAAAAGAAATGCTAATTTAAGGTTACCTCCAGCTCCGGCTTAATGACCGCCAACATAAAATGAAACATTGACCCATTTCTTCTATTCTCATTTTTCGGCTTTACCATTTTACCACTTGACCAGTCTAAGAGAACGTAGATATAATCAAGAGAATAATGTGGCTTAGCATAGCAAGCCATGTGCATCCCATCAATAAATCAATCCACATGAAGAGTGAACTATGCCGTTTTTTAACATATTGAGAAGCCTTTTTTTTTGGGGGGGGGGGGGGGGGTAAATAGCATGGTGTGAATATGACTTGAAAGAAAAATGGGAAGAAATCACACACCACAGAACTGATGGGGAAAAAAAAAAGAGAGCAACAAACTGACCTGCCAGAAAATAAAATTTGTGCTAATGGTCTGAGAGACAGCTTCATTGGCCCAAGTATCTCGATTAAGCTTCACAAAGAAAGAAATCAGCCAATGATGATATGCATTGTGTGCATGTTGTTATACCCAATTATGCATTATAAATATATACATTAAAGAAAGCACCAACAATATAATACCATATGTGAGCTGAATTCTCTGGTAGATTGTATATTCACTAAAAGCCATTTATCCTCCGTGGAAGCAGCAATTTTTGCCTGCATTTAGAAGCCATAGTAATTAGAATAGCTCTGAGCCTATAAATATTAAGTTACCTTTTAAAGAGACAAGTATTAAATAGAGCATCCAAAAGTTGCGTCACTTTTTCTTGCGAGTGACCAAGAATCACAGCCCACTCACTTGCAAACAGGAGAAAACAAAAACAGCACAATAGTTTGAGAATAATCACATGTAAAATGCGATTTCCAACATGTTCTATGGACAACTGACTGCTTGATTCTATCTAGTACAATGGATGAACCAAAAATGATTTGGATACATGGATGATTAATTATCATAATTAAGTTGGGCAATAAAACAGTTTCGGTTCAACTTCAATTTTATTTCAACTGAAAGCAAGGAAATGAAATTCTTCTACATGACATCAATGACTAATTGACTGTCTGAAAGCTATTGGCTATCACATAATAGGTCTCAAATCTCCGGTAGATCCTCAATTTTTTGTTCCTCTCCTACACTTCTTGAGCATTCGCCAACTAGACATCAATTGAGTAAGTTGTCTTGAAAAGGTTAGTTGGTTAAATCTTGATAAGCGAGCACGTCATTCAGTAACTTAACAATTAATACCATGCCTACCGTTTTTGGTTCCTTCAAGGATATACCTAATAAATCATTAAGAGTTGTTTGTAACAAAACTTAGCTGTTAGGCCAGGAAAAATCTTGATCATCCATAGGTACTATAGAATGATCTTGCAGGTATGATGCACTACTCGTAGTATTTTAACATTCCCCTTTAGTTGTCCCTGCCAGAATCTAACTAGAGGCTGCTAGTGTTATGCACGTAACTAGCAAGCAAGTCATTTATTTATAGGTTCACTACTTCAACATTGCAATATCCCAGTCTACCACAGACTGGGATTCAACAGAAGTTTTTGCCACACCACATCCAACCATTACCAACAATGTTTCCAAGCAACACCTAATATCATAAAATTATTAAGAAAAAAATATATTTAATATTTCATTATCCAAACACTAAAAACAAGGAAACCCATTTACCTTATCAAATGGACCAGTGAAAAGCAAATGAAAAGGAGGGCGATATAAAGAGGCAAGATTGTCACGAGAACTCTCTGCTGTAGAGACAGCACCTTGCTCTGACTCCCAAACCCCTGGACGTCTCATTTCCTCTTCAAAATTTCGGAATGCAACTAAAGAGCTAGCTTCTTGTGAACGAGGTCCCATCCTTGATACTCTGCACAAAGGCCACCAAAAGAAAAAAAAAACTCAATTAATACTTTGACAAACGAGAACCAGCATTGCACATTAAAACACAACAAAAGATAAACAAAGACATTAAAAAACGAAAATATTCTTGGACAAATGAAAATATTAAAAACAATTATCAGATACACTTGAACAGGGGGGGAAATGACTGAAAGCCCCATTTTAGAATCTGACTTCTCAATTCGACCCATCATAGAATTGCTTTCTCTATTTGGTTCCTCATAAAATTTCTTTCTCAATTTGATACCTCAGAAAAGGGTAGCTCTCAATCTAATTCTCACTCAACCCCCCCCCCAAAAAAAAAAAAAAAAAAACAACAACAAAACAAAAAATCAGTTCTCAAATATAAATTATCATCAATGAAATCCTCTTCAACAATATACTGCAAATGAAACGGGCAGGTGCGTTCGCAAGTGACAATGACTTAGTCTCCAAATATGTAGATTAATAGAAGATTGAGGATTGGTTCCATTATGATAACAATTTTCTTTAAATGAGATAAAGATTATAAATTAGAGAACACAAATAAAGGAATTCTATGTGAAAACCAAGTTGGGAAACACCCAATCTATAAGGGATCTTTAGAAAGGGGGGAAAACAAGAAGAGAAAGAGGAAGAGGAAGAGTGCAGGCAGCTGTCTTTTTTCAAAAACAAAAGGAGAGACTTAGAAGGAGTCGTTTGTGAGATAAAATCTTTTCAAATACAGGATGTCACGTTTCAATAAGGTACAGAAGACAAAATGAGAGATAGAAGATGCAGCATTTAGTTTCTAGTCAGATTAGCTAAGTAGAAACATGTTTTGCCTGTTTCATGCAGCTATGAAACACTGTTCAGATATAACAAGGCATATCAGACATGCAAGTCAAAGGATGACAAAAGCAGTGAATATACATCTTGATTGAAATAAAAGGCTTCAATCACCAAGGAGAGCAAAGGAAAATTAAAATAAAACATACCCATACAGCATTGGATCATCATAAAGGGTTTCCCTCTTAACAGGTAATGGAGGACGTACTTCGTCTCCATCATCACCACCGCTACTTTCAATGGCAGTATCCTTTCTTTGTTCACTGAATTAATTATAAAAAGGAAGCAGCATTAAAAACAACCAACAAATGATATAGATTTGGGCATAAACAATGGAAGTCAACGCCTATATTACCTTGAAGGGCGACCAGTCCAGGAATCATCATTTTCTGCAGGAGGGTTATGTGATGGTGATAGCTGTGGTCCTGCCCCACCTTCATTACCAATCAAAAACAGCTGGATAGCTTCCTCTAGTTTCCAACTTGTGGCCTGTCCAAACATCATTCTTTAAAATCCTACTTGATAGTAACTTATGCTTCAACTATGTAAAAGATAAATTCATGATAATTTTTCCTTTTATCTGTTCCAATTATTACTTATTTTTTTCTGATTTCTCAACTCAGCACAGGCTAATGCTCTAAGGAACGCCTTTGTATCCAACAAATCTCAACCCGCAGTAACACTTGTCTAAGATAGTCATCCAAATAAGCTTATTTTTCTGCCTTCCTCCAAAAGTTAAAAAAATGTATAATTCGACTACCCATCAGGAAAGCGCCTCCCAGCCGCAAATGAACTGGCTGGTGAGGATCTTTTTTTTTTTTTTCCATCACTGACATTCATCTCTACGATGCGGAATACAATATTCCATCCAAATCAAGGAAATATGTATAGAAGCATAGACGCTCAAAATAAAATTGCAAGCGCGCCCAATTCGTTTCCAGGCGAAAAACAAAAACATATTCTAGATCAATAGATGAAGGAGAATTGGAAATATGGATTTTTTTCTCACATTTTTAGAGTAAATTAGATTAGATAGTCAAGAGAAGAGAGTCGTAATGGAAGAACCTGCAGGAATTGTCTGGCCGTCTCTGCGGTTTGCCCCTCGGCAACCTCTAAGAACGACGAGACCATGATTTGTTGATCGTTCGGGGACAATACTCCCTCCATTGTTTCTCTCCGAATCGAAGTCCTGCAAGCTTCGATCTGGCGATCGCTCCTAGGGTTTCACAAGAGTGAAGCTTTGCACTGCTAAATTCGACGAGAAACTGAAGAAAATACAACTCACCAACTTTTTTTTTTTTTTAATCTGGGAAATAACAAGAATTCAGACAAAAACTATTTATACCGATTCATCGGGAAAAATCAAGAAATAAATAAATTGCATAAGATATTCTGCATTTTATTACACAGTTTTTATTTTTTATTTTATAAATATTAATAAATCTTCCTAATATATAATATAATATTACTTTATATGTCATCGTTCAATCTTAAACAAAAAAACAATAATTTCTTTTCGTTCAAAATAAGAAGAATTTTAGTATGAACTTATAAATTAAATATATGTATTAGTTTAAATGATAATTCGATCCGTAAAATTTGTTTATTCCCTTTCGGTTCCAGCTTCCAAGTGATAAATGATGAATATGATAGATCGATGATTTTAAAATAATTTGTTTAATTTTCATCCAAAAAAAATAATTTCTCTAATAATTTGAAGTATTTTAAATTATCCGTTGGCACAAAAAAGATTTTAAATTATCCACACAAAAAACCCTCTTAAATAAATAATATTGCCTTGGGTACCAAATATACCAGGGATCTTCAACAAGGTTTACTTATATGGATCCAAATTATATGGTCATTTGTTATGCATTACTTGTTTTTAATCAAACTAGATACAACGAAAAATATGGTAGGTCATTCACTCATGTAAGATTTGACATGAGAGGGGAATTCACTTGTTAAATCACCTGGATAACTGGGAACAAATCTAATTAATTAGTAAGTCTTTATTTTTTTTTAAAGAATCTCACAAAAATATCTTTAAATTTAAAATTCTAAATCAGTTTTGTTCACTACATTTTAATAATAATTGATAATATTTAAAAAAACAAATAACAGCATATTTTTCTACTTGTTTACAATTTGAAAATTTAAAATTCCAAAGGTATTTGTTTAGAATTTTTCTCTTTTTTTTTTGTCGTTATGTTAATTAATAGAATTGAATCTGGCAAACAGACAAAAATTATACTATTGAAAAAGAGGAAAACACGACATAATAAATCTGGCCATATCTACCACCCACTTTAATTCTAATTCTAATATTCATATTATGTGGACCTGAGAAGGTTTTTTTTTTTAATTAAAACTTGATAACATTATTTAGAACAAATAAGACAGTTACAGCTATCCTCCTTCATCATTGTCCTCCTCTGGATTCAGAGGTGAAGGTTGATGAATGATACAAAAATTGCTCTCTATCCTACGAGACAATTTAGCAAGAAAATCAGCAGTATG
This sequence comes from Neltuma alba, assembly GCF_004799145.2. NCBI lineage: Eukaryota > Viridiplantae > Streptophyta > Magnoliopsida > Fabales > Fabaceae > Neltuma > Neltuma alba. The sequence continues at coordinate 24,621 of NW_021636043.1, read as the reverse complement.
ATTGTCCTGCCTGTGAACATGAAAAACCTATCTAATCCCTATGAAGCAAGATCCTAGCATCATTTATAACATCTCTAAAAGGATGCTCACGTCTACTACCCTGAGAAGTTTGAATATAACTGTGGGCTTCATGTATTTAGAGTTTTGGGATTCATGTGAACTTATGTAATTCATGTATTTTAGAACTAAAGCACAGATTGGGTTTTAGGCACACATGCAATTAAATAAAATTTAAAATTTTACCAAAACTTTTTGAGATCCATGGTGATTTCTTAAATCAAACAGGAAAAAAAAATTGAGACTTACCAATTTAATTAAGTTCGATATCCACACGAGATCACGAAAGATGAATCAAAACCCAGGATAACGAGAGTGATGACTAACTGCCTTTATTTATAAGTCATGGGGGATCCTTGTCCTACATAAATGTCAAATTCAAATCCTTAAATATCTAATTCAAATCTTAATAAGATAAATATTCAATCCAAATCCTAATATCTTATAATGTTTAATCATAGTATCTAATATTATCTAGTCTTAATAATAATTAAATACGCTAGCCCTTTTAATCATAAGAAAATGACTCAAGTAACGTTTTTCTCAGTCTCTCTCTCTCTCTAAGTGATTTCTTATAATTCGATTTCTCTTTTAAAAAAAAAAACAACCGCCTCTCTATTAATTAGGTTGCCTCTTTAGTCACTAAAATAAACCCTTAATTTAATTTAAACCTCATATTTAAATTAAATAATAAATTATATACGAATTTTGTATATTGAATATATAAAATTCATCCACCACGATTAACAAAAAAGAGAGAGATATTATTATTATATTTTTCTTATAATGAACATGGATTCAAAAATTATACATAATATATGCATATATATAAAAATATATCATATATACATTAATTTTCACCCTATCTTTAATAGAATTTTATCTTTCTTTAGTTTTGGGTCTTCCATATGAAATATTTTTCAGAACAAATCTTTTAAGGATATCAAATTCTAAATTGGACATAATATTATTAATTTTTTCAAATAACAATATAATAAGATAATATTATTTCACCCTAAATAATATTATATTTTTAGTCCAAATTAAATTAAAAGATCTTTTGGATTTTTCTCATTTATTAAGAACATTTTCCGATTAAATAAGGGCATATTATATTTATTAAATTTGAACACTTTTTAAATTCAATGGATCTGGATGTCTTAGTATGTGGGGTTTATGCCTCGAAGACCTTTTTTTTTTTTTTCAATGGGAGGGTTAAATTGTTAATATCACCGGAGAAAAAGAAAAAAAAAACAAAGAAAGAACGAACTCCTCTCTCATTTATTCTTTCTGGGTTAATAATTTATCCATGCACTTTTTCTCCTTGAAGAATTGTTTTATCTTAAGGGACAATGATACACCCAAAATAGTTCAAAGGACAGCATCTAAAAGTGACACAAACAACTTATTTTCTCTCTACATGTTTAGAGTAGTTTATAAGTAGTTTTTTTAATTATGATTTATGAAATATAATGTAAATATGTGAGGAAAATTTTATCTCAACTTATATAAAATTTATTTATAAGTGTTTATTTAAGTGATGCCAAGCGAGTATTCTATCTATTTAACCAATAGCTAAGGGCGTATTTGGATTAGTATTTGGAAAGGATGCCGGTCACAAAGTGTGAAATATGAGTTGAAGAAAGATATGGAGATTGAATTTTGTTTGGATGAGTGATATGCTAGAATAGAATAACTTCTAAGCTAAAAGCTTCCTCACCATGAAAGTTTTTTTGAGGTGCTTCTATAGTTATAGAAAAAGTTATTTTTCTACTATGGAGAGAGAAGAAAAGAGACAAGGAAAAAGGAATGAAAGAGAAGGAAAAAAGAGGAAAGAGAGAGAAGGGAAAAGTATTATGAGGTACTAAGAAAAAAAATTTAATTACCAAGAAATATTAATGAAAAGTGATGTTTTATTTTTTCTCAAACTTATCATTACATACTTTTTAATTGTCAACAAACTTTAAGGTAATTAAATCCCTTACTTAAAACCTAATTACAATTCTCTTCAACTTAAACGTGGGTTTAAAAATTAGCCATACGAACGGTATAGAGCTTGTTTGGCCCAACTGTTGGAGGTTCGTAAGTTACCTTTTTTTTTAAAACCAGATATAAGTTTGAAAAATTTATGGTGTTTGAATTGGTGGTAGAACAATAAGATTTTTGCATAAAAAACTACAATAAGCTATAAGTAAAAACTACAATAAGCTATATTTTTAAATATGCCCTTATAATAAATAGGGATAATTAATCCACAGCTCCTTATAGTTTCAAATAATTTTAAATCAGGTTCTTATAGTTTTTTTTCTTTTTATCAGGTCCTTATACTTTCATCTGTTTTTAATTAGGTCCCTGAATTTTTTATTCTTTATTTTATAAATTCTAATAGTACTATTATATAAACATAAAACAGTATATATTATTTAATATTAGTTTATAAACAATAATATTCTAAAGATATTGAATTATTATAATGATTTTAATTTTTCCAGCAAAAAAATTAATTGTTCTAAAAAAATTTCCTGAATTAATTAATTCTATTACTTTTTTATTACATAATTATTAATTTAATTTAATTATTAATATTTCATATTTCAGTATTAATCTATTTAATTAAGCTTATATTTAATTAATAAATAAAATTAAAACTATATGGACCTGATTAAAAATTTAGTGAAATTATAAGGACCTAATTAAAAGAAAAATAAATACAAAGACCTAATAAAAAAAAGATAAAAGTATAAGGATCTAATAAAAAGAAAAAAATTTATAGGAATCTGATTCAAAATTCGTTGAAACTATAAGGACTTGCGGATTAATTAACCCTAATAAAAAATAAAAAATAAAATAAAATATATGAGATCAGGAACTTATAAATAATTTAAAATTATTATATTATGTAAATTGATACTTTTTTGTTTTTTATTATTTAATAAAAGTCATACACATTTTAGTAATTTTATAAACTAAAATTACTTATTTAAGAATGATCCAAACAACTTATTTTCACGGACTCAACTTACTTTCACAAACTAACCTATTTATAAAAATTAATCTACACATAAATCACATTACTTAATCTAACTTTTTTTAAAAACCAAATTAAAAATAAATTATTTTTACTGCTGCCAATCCAAATAGCCCATGTTGTATAGTTACCTTACTCAAGACTAGACTAAAGGAAAAGAAAAAAAGTACAGGTTATCAACACATAAATTATTTGGTATTGCAGGTACGTATATATAATGGAGAATATGGATGGATTTAAGACTCTTGACACTGTTTACACAACGAAAGTACCCAATGCATAATAGAGTGAGGGTACAATTATTCTGCAACACAACACATCATGATGTTTCTCCCCCCAGACGACATGAGGTTGAACGTATTTGAGGAGCACTCAGCATTGTTTGCGGCAGAGGCAACGGCGGCGGAACCCACGGCAGTGGCCGTCGGCGAAGCCCTCCGACTGGCACACAGAGGCACAGTTAGAGGACCTCACACATATTCCTCTGAAGCGTTGGCTCGCTGACTCGCACATCCTCGCTTCTGCCACCATTCTTGGCCCCATCCCTGCTAAAATCAGCCCCATGTATCATATCATATTATATATATATATATATATACACACACACACACGTACACAACCACGATCTAAATAACTTCTAGTTCTGTACCTGTGGCCAGAAGCAGGAGGAAGAGGAGGAAGATGGAAGAAACAAGTTGGGGCAGAGAACGAGCCATATGAGGAAGTGACAGAGTAGTGAGAGAGAGAGAGAGAGAGAGGAATCAGTGGGGTTTGATGATGCTGGTGCGAATGAAAGAGGGAGGGAGAAGGTCTTTAAATAATGGAAGAGATGGTAATTAATTAAGGTAAGCATGAGATTATCAATGTGGGTTAATAATTAACCAAATCTTAATCTCTGTGACTTTCATTGGATAATGGAAAATGACCACTCATAAATGCTCTGCCGCTGCTTCTGTCTTAATGTCTCCTGCATTACTTATCGCACTGTGTTTTTGGCTCAACATTGGTTTTTTCATCAGTAGACGTACACTTGTATTTATCACTTAACCAGTGGGGTTGGGTTTCAGGCTGTAGCTATTTCAATCTTTGATCTCATTTTGGATGGAGATAAGAAGACAGGCAATATACATGCATATATATATGTACTACCTTCGCTCCGATTTTTAATATAAGATTCTGTTTAATTTTTATTTTGGTCTTAAATATAAGATCCTAATCTATTTTGTCTCTCATATTTATACATTTTTTTTCAAAGTAGCCCTTCTAACAATGATAATTCTAGTCAATACACTTGATTAGCAAGGATATTTTAGGAAAGACAGTACCTATTTAGGACAAATAACTAACTCAATTTACTTCTTTAATCTCCTCAAATTAGTCAACTGGCTTTTATAATTAGGACCGGAGGTAGTAAACAGTAAGATACAATAACGAGTTAACAACAACCAATATTATCTCATTAACTAGGATCAATTAACTAGATATATAGGCTGCACAACGCCATTGCCAATAACCAAATTTTTAAACAAATTGTTAATTAAAACGCCTTGCTCATCAATAATCTCATTAAACTTTGGTCTTCTCTTAATCTTTTTTAGAAGACTTTGTATTGTTCAATCTATTCTTCTTATCGATGCGTCCATGACCTTCTTTGTACATGTACAAATCACCTCAAACAATTTTCTACCATTTTTTTGGCCAATGGATGCTGCTACTCTAACTCTTTCTTCCCAGATGCTTAATCAAGATCTAAACCTTTATAAGGATAATGTCTTCTTCTTTTTTCCCCCCCACTTTATCTGACTGATAATCACAGGAAGATCAAATTTTCTTACCGACTTCTAATAGTAGTATGGATAACACTCACCCTAGGCCAACACACTAACATGACACAGTAGTACATATGTGATGGGACCGATTGTTGAAGATATCTAATAATGGCGTTTTTTTTTTTTGTTTTTGGTGACGGTGACATGCCGACACTGATATGAACACAAACTCATGTACGTGAAACGTGGGACGAGGATCTTCACATGTGGATCACAGTTCACAGCAGCTTCACTCGAAACATCTTTAATGAGCTCTCATGCAGATTTTCAGGGTTGATGTGTGATGTTCCCAGTTCTGGACGCACACTTGTATGATATCAATCAAAGCATATCTGAAATTATTATTATTCATGTAAGAAAAAAAAAGGAAAGTAAGTAATTACTAATGGAAAAGATAATTAATGAATTATGTGCTGATGTTGGCATAGAACCTGATCATGATCCATCCAGGTTTTTCAGATGAAATATTTAAGATTACGACTAGCTCTGCTTTTATTGAGTTGATGATGATGTCGTTGATATGGCCTTGTTTCTTTCTAAAATACTCATTGGGCATGTAATTTAAGAGTTGATATTGATCTGGACCTATTTTACATATTTATCAATTTTTTTGTCTAAATTAATCCTGTTGATGTTTTTTCAATAATAATTAAGTGGGGGAGGAAGGGATTAAGAAAAATGCTTATAATGTTTTAGAAAAAAAATATCATATTTATCTACTCAAATTAGTTAATAAAATCTTACATCAAGGACAAAAGAAGTGGCTTTTATATGGGTGGGTGTTACGAGGGCAAGCAGTTCCGGACCTTTCATCTTTCCTTCCCATTCTCTTTCCTTCTCTCCTTTTTCTAACCATTGGATTAATATTTCAATGGTTGAGGTTTAAATCTTTTTAAAACTATTATTAAAATATTAAATTATAAAAATAAATAAATAAATTATAAATTATAAACTTTATTAAAATTTAATTTTAATGATTTGCAAATGTACTAAATATTTTTAAATTTTGTTTATAAATAGTTTATAAAAATTAAAATATGAACCATTATATAACAGTTAGAAAAAGAAGAGGAGGGAAGGGGATAAAAAGAAAAGAGGAGAGGTTCTGGACCAGGGTACAAGTAATAATTTTTAAAAAAGTTACATATTAAATAAAATCCATGCAAAAAATTTCATAAATATTACTCCTCCTGTTGTACTTGGAGTAATAACTATTTGATTAATTTAAGTTAATTAAAAAAATTAAATAAATCACTTAATTCTCACAAATGTCCCTCTCTAAAATGCTCCTATGACAAATATCAGAGCTAAAATGGACTTAAATTTGAGAAAAAACTGTATCCAACATGTTTATAAGGTAATTGGAGAATTTGTTTTGATACTATTTTTTATTTTTTATTTTTATTTTCTTCTCACATCTATACCGTATAATATAGATGATGATTGTACTTGACGACTATTTGGGTTGGAGATCAGATAATAATATATCTGTTTAGATAAACTAGTTTACGTTGAGAGTTGTACGTGTCAAAAGAATTTTGTGTTGGGTTACGTGAAAGTTGCTTATAGTATTCACGTTGCGTTCCAACGGATTCGGGATTTCCAAGAAAAGCGAGTCGAGCTTGCTGGTCCCCACAAAGATAAAGGCAGTGTACGAAGAGGATATGGTGATCCAGAGAGTCATCACCAATCGAACTAGAAGAGAAGAAGAGCAGCCCGGAAGAATTAATGATGAAAGAATCTGGCTTGTTAGTGGTGATATTTGCAGTAGCAGTGGCGCCACTGATAGTGTTTGGTGCGGATACATTTAGCAGACGTCACTTCCCGCCGGACTTCGTGTTCGGAGCCTCCACTTCAGCCTATCAGGTTTTCCTCCTCCTCCTCGATTTCCGATTCCGGCGACCTTTCTGGAACCAGCAAAATGTAATAGAATAAAATAAAATAAAAGTCCGCATTTTTAACAAATTAATAAACAGTTAGATAGTATTTGCTGCGCTTTATGCTGTTTTTCTACTGATGGAGGAATATACGTCGTCGAAGGTTGAAGGTGCTGCAAATGAAGACGGGAGAAAGCCCAGCATATGGGATACATTCGCCCATGCTGGTAATAAAATGGCAAACTGAAACTCCGTGCATGTGAGAATTAATATATAAGCATTGTTACTGTTTCCGAATTGCCACTTTGCTTAAGCATTTTTCAGTTGCTTTAACGATTGATGTGTCGAGCTGCTTTCAAGTTCTGAACTTTCCCTATGAATTTCCAAAAGTTCTATCACTACTTGTGATTTTAACTTTCAGGTTACGTAGGCGGAGCTGATGGAGACATAGCAAGTGATGAATACCACAAATATAAGGTCAGTTGATACGCTTTCTTACTTTATAAGTATAATAGGGACATTAGAGCCTTCACAATTCTTCATTGACAAGGCATTTATAGACATCGTGAAAATTTTCATATTTTAGTTCTGTTGATTTTTTAGTTTGTATTGCTTTGTAAATACCTGTATATCTACTGTGCAAGAGTGCGGTAATATGGCTGCCGCGTCTGCACTCAGATGCGCATTTTTAGAGTTTGTTCAAGATTAGGTAGTTTGGCTATGTAATATAGACTCTCTTTACAGCACTTCACTCAATGATGTTATAGTCCTAGTTTTTCTCCATCTCTGTTTCTCTCTGTCTCCTTCTCTATCACTCTGTAAGTTCATTCTGTTGCAGGAAGATGTGCAACTCATGGTTAAAATGGGCTTAGACGCGTACAGATTTTCAATCTCATGGTCAAGGGTTATTCCAGGTGCAAAGAGTTACACTAATTCTCATTACCCTCCTATCGTTTCAAACTCTTTCTCACTGTCTCTCCTCATATGTTTATAGATGGAAAAGGAGCAGTTAACCTTAAGGGAGTGCAATATTACAACAACCTCATTAATGAGCTCATAAGCCATGGTCATCTTCCTTTATTCCCTTGCATACTGTGATTTAATTTGCCCCTTCCAATTACTGATTTTTCTTTTCCATCATACAGGAATCCAACCTCATGTTACTTTACATCATTATGACTTACCCCAAGCACTTGAGGATGATTATGGAGGATGGGTCAGTCAAAGAATTATGTATGGCTTTTAATTTTGAACTGTGATAAATTGTGTTACCGGGGAGTTTATATCAAAAATAGTTTTATCGTGAGTACAATCTGACATATGTTGACATGGTTATTATTGCTTGCAGAAAAGACTTCACAGCCTATGCAGATTTGTGCTTCAAAGAATTTGGTGACAGGGTTAAATATTGGACTACTATAAATGAGCCTAACGTTTTTGTATTGGGAGGCTATGACGCGGGAATTGCTCCACCAAAGCGATGTTCTCCTCCCTTTGGAGTTAATTGTACTGTTGGAAATTCCTCAATTGAGCCATATATTGCAACCCATTACATACTGTCAGCTGCTAGATTGTATAGGGAAAAGTATCAGGTAAACATATATGCACGTGTTGAAAATTAAAATAACCCTTCTTTTTTGTTTGGAAAAATGTAGTTTTCTTATTTGTTAAAAATTCTGGTTTTCTTCTTTGCTACTTACTGAGTTGTAATCATTCAGGATTTAAATTGTTCTGTCCAATTTTGTTATTAGAATAGGGTTAGAGGTTGTGTGTGTGTGTGTGTGTGGAAGGTATGCTAATGGAGATAAACTTTTTCATGACAGGTTGTATAGGGTAGGCTGATAGGCTCTCAATAAGCTATAATTACCTAGGCTTATCCTTTGTGTATATATACCCTCCTCTCGGATCTAATAAAGTGTGCTTTGAATCATTTACAATTGTTATTGCCAGCTAAGATGCTATTTCCAACCCTTTAACTTCACATGTGGCATACTCCCCACATGATGTTTCTATTAAATTCAATCAAATTCTCATTCTAAATTTTTCTAACCACACAAACTGATAAACAAAACCCTTTTATCCAACATTCCTTATGTTAGGGGCAAAAAACCTCAAATTCTGGGGACATTTACTTGGTCTTCTTCTTTATTGAACTTGAGAGAGGAGATATGAGCTTGACATCATTTATTGGTCCAAATCATTAGTTTTAAGTTTATAAAACTTTTCTACATATTCATCTCTTCTCTAGTTCAAATTTATCTAGTTTTTTCCACTCTTTATTCACATTTGAGCCCAACAATCCAGCAAATCAATAGTCAGAAGGAAATTTTGAGACTAGGAACTTGAGTTGGGGACCATTGGGAGTATGCTGTGTGAGAATTTAATGAATCTGAGGTGGCATCTCATGCAATAATGTTGATGGGAAGCCAGAATGAAGGATCTGAATGTCTATTTTTTTGAGGGTATTTTCAATTTCATAAGTTGAGGGAGGTATTTGCAAATGATACAAAATTGAGGTGAATTTACATTCTTGATTATGGTTGTGATAATATAACACACAGAAAAAACGAGTACATTGCAGGATAAGCAACATGGATTTGTTGGGATCAATATCTATTCTTCTCATTATCTTCCTCTAACAAACACCATCGAGGACATAGCTGCCAGTCGAAGGGCCCAGGACTTTTTCATTAGATGGTGATTTCCTCAAATTCACCATGTCTGTCCAGACATCTTATTCCATGTCTGTGCTCTAAGTAGTATAACTTCAAGGAATCATTCAAATGACAATATCACATGTCCTCGCTGGTTCATGAACTCATTGTATGGTCTTCAATCATGCAAACTGATGCTGTTAAGTCTCTGTAATTTTTGAAAAAGTCAAGAGAAGTCTGAATAATTTACACTTACCAGTAAGATTTCTATCTCATGGAGTATTATTCTGTCTTGTGTTAGTTAGCTTAACAAGCATATGTTTTCATGCGTGTTAATTGACGTAGATGACTTGTTTTAATAGAGTTTCATTTACGCTTTGTTGTTGCAGGTGTTTGCATCCCTTGCTACTTGGAGAATATCCGGAAACAATGAAGAAGATCGTTGGTTCCAGACTTCCTTCATTCACGAAAACTGAATCAAACACTGTTAAAGGATCAGTTGATTTCGTAGGATTAAATTATTATAGCGTACTTTATGTTAATAACAGATCAAGCAGGCCACAGATGGACGACAGAGACGTCATGGAAGATATGGCTATAGAAATGGCAGGTAAGTTGAAGGCTATATTGTGTCTAAGATATGCATTGCCACCAATCAGTACAATAGGATCTCTCTCTTTTTTTAAATAATCCCCATCAAATCAATAGGATGATTTGATATTCAAAATAGAATTCAATTGAGCGGAATGAAAAATTAAAACGAGAAAAATATGCATATGTATAATATCCTTTAAATCCCTAATAGAAAAGATAGTTGTTGTTGAGTAATGATAACGAAGATACAAATATTTCATTTATCTCTCTATTTTTTTTTCATAAGGGCATATCTTATTTTTTATGCTATGAAAAGTGAATCTATTTTCTACCAGACTGGCCTTTATTGTACTGCTAGTAATATTGACCCGTGAATGAGAATCTTTTAATTTATTTAACAATTGACTTGATAATTCCAGTACCATTTAGTCAAGTTGCTGATATATTGTCGCTGTTGATTTTTATTGATTGGTTCAGCCCATGAGTTTATGTGACCCTTGTCTTATGAGTTAGCTTGCTAGTCAATATTAATAGGTTGTTGGTTAATATAAATTGTCTATATTTATTTATCAAGTAACTAATTTCAAAAAAAAGCCAAAAAAAAAAAGACTGAGGATTGCCAACTTTCAACAATTATGGTTGGGCTTGATTAGCCTATAAAAAAGCAGTATAAATATTATTACATCATATCCTTAATGTAAGATCTAATTTGTAATTGAACTAGAGGTAATATTACCTCCGTTCCTTAATATAAAAACGAGTTGACTAATTTAAATGGATTAAGGAAGTTTGTAAAGTTAGTTATTTATAATAATTAGGTGTTGTATTTTTCAAAATACTCTTGCTAATCATGTGTATTAACTAAAACTACTATTTAATTGAACCTTTAACATTTGCAACTACTACAATGACTACTTTAAAAAAAATAGATAAGTATAAGAGACAAAGTGGATTGAGATCTTATATTTAAGACCAAATTAAAAGTCAAACTAGTTCTTATATTAAGAATTGGAGGTAGTAGTTCATAGAGATTAGAGGAGAAACCTTCTGTGCTGCACATACTTGTATTAACGCCATCATTATTTGATAGAATCTGTCTTTCAGCTCCAAAAATTATTTTGCTTTATGCTTGTTGCAGGTCCTTTAAATTCTTCGTCTGAGGCATGGAAAGTTTTTATTTTTTATTTGTTTTTTCCATTTTTTCCCCAGAGATGATAAAATAGCCAGACCTTTGCTTGTTGCCTTGTTGGATATGTTTTGAGTAACAATTAACCAGTTGGTTGGTTTTAGTTTCCCATTACCCCTTGGGGTTTACAGGGGTTGCTGGAGTTCCTCAAGCAAGTTTATTTTAATATTCCTATTTACATTCATGAAAACGGTAATTCCTCTCTTTCTCTGTGGCAGACAGCTGAGTTCTTAGATATTTTTTTCCTCCAATTTGATCGCTTAATTACTCCTCAATTTGGTATTTCAATGGATTACTCGTAAATAAATTTTAAAAATTTTTGATGACATGCAATAAAATTTTTGATAGATTATTGATAGTATGTTTTCTGAATGAGAAGGAAATTTTATAATTTGAAACTTTTCAAAGAGAAGAGAGAATCTTTTAAAAAAAAAATTATCATTTTTTCAAGTAAATTATATAATTTTTCTCTATACAAATTTTTATGAAATGGTATGCAACAACCTCTGTAACTATACAGGGCAACGAACACTACGAAATTCTTCATTGAACGACTGGCCAAGAGTAAACTACTTGCAAGCACATATTGGAGCAACGCTTGATGCATTAAGGTAAGCATAAGTGATACTAGCAATTTAGAACGGTCACTTCGATCTTCGAAGTTTATTAACACAATCTCTAATCTCTGTTTTCTTTTTTTTTTTGGGTTCTCTTTTTCATGCAAAAATATTTGACATGGTCAGAGAAATGGCTCCAATGTAAGAGGTTATTTTGTGTGGTCCTTCTTGGATGCATTCGAGTTGTTTGGTGGATAGAGTTCAAGTTATGGTCTATATTATGTTGATATGGATGCCCCAAATCTGAAAAGAAGGCCGAAGCTTTCTGCCACATGGTACTCCCAGTTTTTAAGTAAAGCCACTATGGATCAAGAGCAGCTCATTGAACGTGAGAAGAGTTCATCTCAATTCTCACGTGTTAATTCTTCTAAGTGCACAAATGGTTGTACTATGTAACTTGGATTCCTTAGAATGTCAAGTTTGTAAAAGGCGTCTCAACATAAGAAGTGATGCATTATGATTTATGAGTGTCTCTATAGCTTCTAAAATAGTTCTTGTAATAGTTACAAATATTAAATATTTCATCAAATGATACTTCTAGTTAGTACATATAATTAGAAAGAATATTTTAAAAAAAATAATACTTATTTATTACAAATAACTAACTTAACTAATTTTTTTAATCTACTTAAATTAGTTAATTAGCTCTTATATTAAAAACTAGAGGTAGTATTACAATGTAAAAAAAAGAACTATATCTTTCAAAAGCTTTTTTTTTTGTTTGGTTTTCATGAAACCATAGTTTAAGTGGGTCAAACCATGGTTTCATAAAAAATATGATGTGTTTGGCAATTTAAATCCTAAAACCATGGTTTGAGCTCCAAAAGTGATTTTGGTAAGGTTGCCAAACACCCTCTTAATCACCTTGGCTAAATGTACTGTACTTTTGTTATAATAATTTGTAATGTAATTTATGCATTAAACTTGAATTTGCACATAAACAGGATATATATATTGCATTTCTATGGAATTGGCATCATTTATATTTTTCATAAATGAATAAATTCTACTTAAAATGTGTTAGAGACAAACCCTAAACTCCAAAAATTGTTTTTAAAATGGATTAGAGACGAAAATTTTCAACTCAAGTTTCATTATTTTTAAGCAATAAAATCCTTTTTACAGGAGGAATGATTTAAATAAACTGAAATCCATCCATTCATATGTCTATATTACCATACCCCCTCATTGATCAAGAGATATGAGTTTTGCATATTCAACATGTCAAGATGGTTTATGGTTAGCAATAGTAACAATTTATTTACATACTAACAAATGTTTAATAGCTTGAAATAAATCAAAAGTTGTTAACCCAATTGTTATGGCTTTGCAAAACTACAGACAAAAATAAAAAAATTTACATAAAAATTATAGGCACTAAAACACAAATCTAACCAAGAAAAAAAGTTGAAATAATATTTAACCAAAATCCCCAAATTTCCTATGTATGTATATACACACAACAACCAAGACAAGAAGCTTAGACATGATAGATACATTAAGCAACACCAAGAAAACCCTAACGATTCATGCTTCACTAGTCCTTGCTCCTTACTTACATTAAAATTACAAGAGCTATCTTCCAAACACATTGATTTATTTGGAAGCCCCATTTCACACGAAAGGTACACATTGTTATATACACATACCAGAGCATTTCTAGTGTTTCTAGCTTCACTTTTGACAGATATCTTCTAGTGACTGAAAGGCCTATTCCCCCCCCCCCCCACACACACACACAGACCTACTTGAGAGGTGGGTCTCACTATTCTTTCTATCTTTCTCCACACTGGATCCTTAAATCAGAGGAGATCATACCTCATGCTACTTTGAAGCTCTCTTGCAACCACCTGGCATGAACTTGCATTCCGGCTTCAGTTAAAGCATTCAAAGAAGACTGATACAACCTCTCATCCAATCCTGTCCCTTCCATCTTCATGTCCCTTAATAGTCTTACTAGTTCATCAACTTGTCCAACCTTTGAGAACACCATCACCATCACACCTGCCATAGCCCTATCAATCTCTCCACCATTCATTCTGTACTCCTTGAAAAACTTGATGCATTTTTCAAACTCTCTTGCCTTGCTATACGCTACAATGATGCTCGTGTAGGTAACCTTATCCGGCGCGACTTTCCTTCGCTTCATTTCGTTCCATAGCTTCTCAACCTGCCTCAAGTCCTTTACCCTCCCGTGCATGTCTATCAAAGAATTGTAAATCCACACGTTGGGATTGCACCCTCTTTCTTTCATCTTAGCCACAAGCCTCATGGCTTCTCTTAGCTTTCCTGTTCTTCCATACATCACAACCATGCTTGAGTAGGCCACAACACATTTATCATAGCCCTTTTGTTCCATCTCCGAGAACACCTTCTCTGCTTCAGTGTATTGGCCAATACGACAATAAGCATTTATGATTGATGCATAGGTGACCTGTCCTGGTTCATGACCTTTTGAAACTAGTTGCTCATAAACACTGATAGCAGCTCTAAATCCTCTCCTCTTGCTGAAGCCATTTATAATAGCACATAGTATGCAGTCAGTGACCTTGATACCTGCCAATGCAGAATCATTAGCTCCGGTATCAGTATATGCAATGTGAAACAAGGAAACATTGTAGAAGTAACATGACTTCAAGTAATCAAAAGGAGGGGTTGGTTTTTGGGTCTATCTTCTAGAAATAAACTTGATTTTTGTGGCAACCTTTTTTGGACCATGAAGAAGGTGATTATAAGTAGATCGAGCTAACTTTGATAAAGATGGCGGGTTTGGTTTGCGAGTGAAAGCAGATAACAAATGCAACTACAAATGGGCTGTACTAGTACGGTAAGAAAACAGTCATCATATGCCCTGTAATCTGTGACATTTCCAGTGCTTATGTGCTTAGAAGCGCATCTTCTCTCTTCCACTGTAATGTGTTGACTGGCTTTCTTTTGACTATATGTTTGGTTTTGGAAAATATGCAATGAAAAATGAATGACAAGAGGGAATGAAATAAACGAGAAATAATAAAAACTCAGTCCTATTAACTTGCAACATGTATGTACATTTATCTCATTCAAGATGAAGTCTTTGTTTGCAAATAAGTCAATGTAAAGTAGTAATGTCTGTATCTTATGACAAAAAGAAACTCTATCTTAAATCTCCTAATACATATAATTCTAGTTAGAGTGGACAAAATATGAACAGTGTGCAGCTTCCTACAATTTATATAGATATATATATTATCCCTTCATCAAAACTCAATTAAAGAATCAAAATATGTAAGGCATCTGCATCACCTGCATTTTCCATTGTTTTAACTACTTCAAGAGTCTTCTCCATTAAACCTTCGTCAACGTACATCAACACAAGTTTGAAGTACACCTCTGGATCCTTTATCCTTGTTTTCCTCTTTGCTTCTCTAAGAAGCTCCTCTGCTACATCCACCTTACGCAAACTTGCAAAGGAGCATATTAATGTAGAATATATAGAATCATTAATAACCCCTCTTTTATTCATGTCCCTGAAGTACTTTAGAGCTTCGAATGCTCGTCTTGATTGGCCTAATGACTCACATAAAATGCCATATATCACAGACCAATATCTTTTTGAAGTAATCAATGATCGTTCACTTCCAAGTTCTTGAAACAACTGGACCACTTTGTCACTATCACCAAGTTTCATGTAAGCCTCCATAGCGTGTAGATAGCATCTGGAATAATCTGCAACAGTTAACTTGGTGGATATCATGCGTTCAAAGACTAAAACACTGCTCCTATACATATGAAGCTTATTGTAGCTTCTCAAGGCGGAATCAAAAGCTGAAACAGCAACTTCAGTACTTTGAGAATCCTGGAAAACATCAAGAAATGCCTCGGCAATCCTGAACTTCCTAGATCTTATGCATTTACTAATCAATATAGAACATGTAGCTACATCAGGCAACACAGAATAAATCTTCAGGTCTTCTGAAACAGATAAAATGGAGCCCCATTTCCTAAATCTCAGCAAATACCTGATCACATGCTCTAAAGTTGATTCCTCTGGTCTAAACTCAGGCCTCTCTTTCAATCTTTGATAGTATTCATACCCAAGTTCCTCCGTTTGAGGATCTTCAAATAACCCACAAACGAACTCATTCAGATTCTCAGCACCAGAAGGCTTTGAGTACTGCGACACATCATCTGAAAATTTCACATCGAATTGGATTACAGGAGCATGGGGTTGACATGCTTCTTCTTCCAAGATCGGAGTGGGCGAGCCTGAGAACCTAACAGTGAAGAATCGAGGATTGGAGTGAGGAACAGAGGAAAAGGAAGCGAATTGAGAAGTGGGTACGAGAGTATGAAGAAGGTGGTAGGTTCTTCTTCTGCAGCAGTTGGTAGTTGAAGCCAAAGACCAGTCTGCAGAACTGGAAATGGCCATTATTGTTAATGAAGGGATAAGATTTGGAAGAGAATAGTGTATAGAAAAGGTTGGTTCCATATATACCTTATCGTCCACTAGATTTCGTCACGCATGGGAAGGTCATTGGCCACTCAAAATTTGACGAGTGGAACAATGGCAGGCATAGAATTATCTGCTTCCATGGAAGCCACGTGAGTTATTTGCAGCCAAGCTACGCTGTTCGCAATATTTTATGAACAAATTATATATTGTCTACGGTGCCCCCAGAGTATTGGCTTGGAAAAGTCTTAAAATTTTGTGAAATTCACAAATAAAGACCTCCAAATTACTGAAATTATGCAAAGGTCATCTGAATAAGTAAAATTACCGTGAGGACCCAGTCTCATATTATAAATATGAAATATTGATGAAATGTCTGAAATACCTCTCAGTCAAATGACAAGTTGACTATAGAAAATGACAAGTTCACTTTAACGAATAACAACTTCAATAGATCAAATCACAACTTGATTGAAGGTATGCCAAATGACAAGTTGACTATGGGAAATAACAAGTTTACTTTAGCGGACGACAATTTCAGGAGACCAAATTACAATTTGACTGAGGGGCATTTCAGACATTTCTCTAAGATTTCATATTTTGCAATATGGGACTGGGTCCTTCATAGTAATTTTACTTATTCAGGTGATCTTTGTGTAGTTTTAATAATTTAGGGGTCTTTATTTGTCATTTTCTCTAAAATTTTAGAATAGAATGTAAATGCATAAATAAAAATAAAAATGTAGCAATATTTTTCATTTATAATATGCATCAAGCATTTCCAGCAATGGAAAACCTATGCTATTTCAATTGTATGTGTTAATTTATTTTTTCACTATCCTTAATATAATAATAATTAGTTTCACATTTAATTTAATCATAACTAGTTTGATATTTAATTTGATCCTAAATATAAACTTAAAACTCACTCTGTCTTTTATATTTATCTATTTTTTCAAGATAATCCTTGTAGTAATTACACATATTAAAAGTTATATTAAATGGCAATTCCAACTAATACACAAGAGTATTTTAGGAAAGACAATACCTATTTATTACAAATAAATAACTTAACTAATTTTTTAATCTATTTAAATTAATTAACTAGATCGGTAGTATTGTCTTAGATTATTTAAAAAAATGGACTTTGATTTTTTAATTTAATTTAAAATTTCCTCATGTCCTTTTTGTGAAAATTTTTTATATGTATGATATTTTTTTTCTGCCATCTACATTGTAAAATTGTTTAAAAATATTAATAACAAAATATCAAACTATGTATTATTTTTTAAAAATAATTTCCCCTCATTTATGTGGGAGAATGACAGAAAAAGAAGTTGAAAATTACAAATTCCAAATCGGGTTTAGTAAAATATAACTTTAATTAGTATTAACAAGTCTGAATTTACAAATGACAATAAATTTTTGTTGATATTTCTTGTTTGGTATTTACAAAATTTCAACTTCTTTTTTTGGTTATTGTCCCCATTTATATCCTCCTGGCTTGCTTCCTATTTCCTTCTCTCCTTTTTTTTCCCCGGTTTGGCAAGCAGTTTTTTTTTGGTTTGGGAAATTTGGTAAAAAATGCTTGTTTAAAAATTTAATTGACTAAAAAGACTTAAATTTGAGTGCGTACAAGTGTAATCTATGGGTGTAATAAATTTTCCGTTGTGTGCAACATATCTTTTGCTATGTGCAACAACTCTAGTATTAATAATTATTGCACATTATTGATGATATGTTACACATAGCGGAAGATATGTTGCACTTACGGACAAGTTACACTTGCTTAAATTTAAGTTCTTTTAACCCACTAAGTTTTTAAACAGGAACTTTTAGTCAAATTTCTCTTTTTTCACTTTTTATAAAACATTAGTATTTATTGACAAAAAACTAGTATTGTGAAAAATGTGTATTTTAAGTATTTCATTGAAAATTTAAATAAAAATAAACATTTTTTATGAGCACATTCGAAAGCCAATAAAAACACATCTAAATTGAACGTAATTAAGTCCTAAAACAGAACCTGTGATTGAATTGAAATGAAAATAAATAAAAAATAAATAATTTCTGGTGTGAAGCCGGAAAAGCTCTGGTTTGGCAAGTCATCTAGATCGGGCTTAGGTTTGGGGGCTGCTTTGACCTGCCGAGGACCTCAGGTATGGTCTCAGCTTTGGATTCTTAATCTTTCCCTCCTCTTCTCCGCATAGCCGTTGAGTTCTGGCTAGTGGTTTGTCCTCCTTTTCCTCCTCCAACTCTCTTCTTCTACTTCACTGTATAACTCAATTTAATGGGTTCTTTCTTCTTCATTTCTAGGAACCAAGTTTTTCTACTTAAGGTGGAAAATCATCAGGGAAAGAAATTCCCGAATTTGGCTGACTTTGGAGTACGAAATCAGCCTCTATTTTTCATTTTCCGAGTCAGTGGAAAATGGGGACTAGGGTTCCTGTGCAGCACTATAATCTCAACTCTCCCACTTCGTTCATTGAGGGCCCACTCCACGTTCTCAACACCGTTGAGAGTAGAACCTCCGATATGGATGACATCGAAGCCGAGGTCGATCGCGAAGCTGTCACCGAAGATAGCTTGGACAATGATAATGATACTGGTGCCGTCGTAAGTTGTATTGCCTGGTGTCCCCCCCCCCCCCCCCTATTAAGGAAAAAATTTCCCCTTGTTTAAAGCCTAAAAGTGGGAGCCGTATCTTGTCCTATGCATATGCGGTCTTTCTATCAGAGCTGATACATAACTTCAATTTTCATACAAACACTGCAGAATTTGTTCTTTCACGCTATTTATGTGATTCATGTCCTGTATCCTTGTCATCATGGATTGTCTCCGTTGTGCATAGTTTATTCAACTTTTCAGGCAGCCGGTTGATGGGTGGGCTTGAGCAAGAAAGTATATGCTTGTGGTTGTAGAGTAATTTAATTATACAGATGATTTGTACTTGTTTTGCAGGACTGCATGCATGAACCCCATAGGAATTCCTTGCCACTTCACAATGTGGAAGTTGAAGAGGATCGCTCCAGTCTCGAGAACAACGACTCTTCAAGGGACCCTTATAATATCTTGACCATTGATGGTGAAGTACTAAAATTTCTTGGACTTGTTTATTCTTTTAGTTGATAGGAATTTTTGTCTTTGGGTTAAATATATGTGATCATTTAAGATGAAGTTGTTGCAAACTCATTTTATCGCAACTTCAAACTAGATGTTTCACCCATCGAATCAGCAAGGGCAAGATTTCTACAAATTGTTGTGGATCATTTTATTGATGACCATGTAATTGAAGTGGCTGATTCTGAGGCTGATTACACTGCTCAGTGTGGGCAAGATAAGCTCAATAAAAGGAAGACAAGAGAGGCCCAGTATGAAGGAGATCCTAGTTTTGCTTTACCTCTGATGTATATTGCAAACATGTACGAAAGCTTAGTAAATGATGTCAACACCCGGCTTGCTTCCTTGAATGGCATTCGTGAAAAGACAATTGGGGTAGCGCTAGAAGCAGCTGGTGGTTTGTACCGAAAACTTGCCAAGAATTTCCAAAGAAAGGTACAGAAATCTCCGCCGCCTCCCCCCCCCCAAAAAAAAAAAAAGAAAGAAAATTATGAGAATTGAATCAGTCCTCAGACTAGTCGAGGAATTGGTTCAAAGTTCACTAGTGGGACCGTGGTCAAACCAATCATAACTAACCTAATATGCTTTTAATTTTATCTATAAAATAAATAAATGCATAATAATGAGATCTTCTATAAGATTTAAGTTTACGCACTCTTCTGTTACTTACCCTCTAAGATAAGAGTGAGTTGGACATTTTTGGGAAACTAATGCATTGTGACGTGGATGGACTTCTATTTATTTTTCTTCACAGTTTTTGATTCACTGATGTCTTTATCAAGCTGCTCCCCGTCAGGACCATGCACATACAAGAGAAGAGAATTGGCAACTTCCATGGAAACAAGGACAAGGTTTCCAGAACTAGTAATTCAAGAAGAGAAGCGTGTCCGCTTTGTGGTAGTCAATGGTTTGAATATTGTTGAAAAACCAGATGCCATGCCTATTGATGATGCTGAGTGGTAAGTTGAGCATCTTGGTGTTTTACTTTACCAATTGCAAATGCTTGTCTGACTTGTTTGTTTCAGGTTTAAGAGATTGACAGGTCGCCACGAGGTTGCTATCTCTGCACGTGACTATAAATTTTATTCTCCAAGACACAAGTTTAGGCGTACAGCATCAAACATGATGGCCAATATCTCTGGTCTACCTGTAAGCATAATATGGCTCATTTTGGCAATGAAATGCTCCTTCTAAACTTCTAAGAGAAGTTTCTGTGACTGCAACTTTTTAAGCATTACTAAAAATGCAATTTCTATGTATGAACCTTGGCAATGAAGTTCAGTTGGCTCAGCTCAAATTATTAATTTATGCGCTTGGCTATTTTTGACTCCATAATCATGATTGATATTCATAAAACCACGTCAATAGCTTGGTCATACAATATTGAGAGAGTAACTGCATTCTAGTTTATGGGCTTTTGTAAATCCAAACTTCATTTAGTGTTTCATGGTCCTGACTTGACTCAATTCTGCAGAGTTATCCTGGAGCTGACAACTCGTCTACATTGAGTACTTCTCAAGGATTTCGCTCTGTAAGTGAAGCACAAGTTAATTTGCTTTTCTTATAAGTTTGTCTTTCAATTGGTTGGTCAGCAATTAGTGTTTTTGTCACTTCAAACCAATTCATTTGAAGATTGCAGAGATGACGGTAATCATTGTAACCACATTTACAGTTTTGTGGCCGTTGGGGTCTGACGTGCCCCAGTCACATGACTACTTGATACCTGTCTTTTGCATCATCTCAATTACATTTTATTCATTTGATTTCCCAGTTCACCCTGCAAAACTTGTTGCTGAGGTTTATTATCTGTGCAAATTGTACTATTTTGACAACTCTTATCAATACAGATCACCTTATCAGTTTTGCCGAAACACCAACTATTGCATGGTCTAGACGAGAACAGTTGATGAATTGGTGATATCATGTCACCATATTGTAAGGGGGAATGAAATTTCTTATAATTATCTAGATTTAGAAGAAATGGAAAAAGAAAAAGAACAAAGAAGGAAAGAAAATTTGAAATGTTTGGTTAGACAACAAGCAAAGGAAGAAATAAATATGATGGTTAAAGTTAAAGATTGTATCCTTATTTTCTCTTTGAGATCAAATTCTTTATATTCCCCCCATGCCCCTATTTTCACTGCAATCTTAATGGTTAATGTGAAATGTGAATCTTCCACTGAACTGACGAGAAGACATGACTGATTTTGATCTTGCTGATGCGTTAGAAATTTAGAACATAGGCACCATTTTTATTTCTTCATGTATTTTCAGCAGCAAACTCCATGCAAACATCACATGCAAGCTTTGGCTCATCAGCCTCAGTTTCATCCAGTTCACCAGAACCATCAAACTATGCATCAGAGTCAGCATGCAGGCCCCTATTCTCACAACAATCACTGTGGTCCTTCCTCACACTTACCTGAAATTTCTCATGCTCACCAGTCACCAACAATATCTCAACAGTTGCCCTGCTTACAACCACTCACAAGTGGCCATGTTGGTGGACGCCTGCATATACTGGTGAGTATATTTTGTAGAAATTGAGGGTTTTTCCCCTTCAAACTCTATTGAATGAAAATAGTTGTGTGTGTGTGTGTAAAAAAGGAGGCAAAAAACTCTGTAATTTAAATCTCAAGAATTGGTCACCATATGGTAAAGCTAACAAAACGAAACTTCCTATGATCTGAGATTCTTGTATGAACCAAAGCACTAAAAGTGCACAGTGATTTCAGGGTGTTTGGATAAGTTGGAAACCAGACTGATCTAGAAAGATTCAAGTTGGTGAAATGTAGGTCATTGACCCAAGTAGAAATGAAAAAAAATGGCAATGAACGCACAAGAATTTAGAGGGAGCTTAAGGCTCCGAAGCCATGACAAGTTGTCTCGAATTCTTATGGATGTTCATTGAAGCATAATACATGGGTGCTTATAGGTATCAGTGAAGCTGCGATAAGGCAATTGCAAATCTGGAGACAAGGGACCAACGAGATAGCTAATATGCACATATGCCAAAATAGTTCCATTATCTACGCTATTTCTAGCAGTAATAATATCTGAGAACTATAAAAATACCAGCAACGATGTCACTTTTAGGGAAATGTGAATGATGATCCCTTATTTATGTCAATGTCTTTCCGAATCCAATTAAAATGAATTTGCTTCTATATTCTGATAAAAGGCACATTTTACTCATAATTGCTATGTTTTATGTGTGTGTGATTTGTGTTTCGGCCCTGCGCTTGTTTCTTATTTTTTAGGCTCTTATTTTATTTATGAATGCAGATTTGCGATTTTATCAATTCGTTGTAATTCTTCTGTTGTTGCTCTGGGCTTCTATCATAGTGGAAGACTCAGTGTTATCTTGTTATGCTCCATGGGAGTTTAGCAGGGCAATTGATTTTGATAATTGAGATAACTTGATATTGTGTAACTGCTGTCCTTTTTCCTGACTGAGAAGCTTTACCATTGCGTTGCAGCCATCGAGTCCTGCAAAGTTTTGTGATGAATGTGGGGCCCCATTTCTGAGAGAAGCATCTAAATTTTGCTCCGAGTGTGGTTCAAAGAGGTTTGGAATATGATATTGAGTGTTCAAACTTCGAAGTGCAGCCATATTCGTGAGTTGGGTTTGTCCTCACCATTCGTCCTAGTTCTGATCAAATGTCTTCATAGTTCATGTATAAATTAGCTTTCCTAAGCATTTTCACATTTTTGGGAAATGCATTTAATCATGTAAATAGTAAGAGAAAATTGTTTGCATTAGCGTGCGTGCGTGCGTCGACGCAGTCCTTTGATAGTTCTCACTTTCGGGCGACTAGAACAAATAACCTTTGGATTTACTCCCTCACTTTAACTTCTTTCCCATAGACCAGGGGACATGGTAGGTTTTGGAGGTTGTCTGGGATTGAAAGATGGGCTTAATAACAATTGGATCAACTTTTTGTAATAAAGATGTGCTTAAATTATAATGATAATTATAAATTACCTATTAACAGAGGGCTTGCATTAATAGTAAAATTTAAACTCAAGCCTTAATGACTTGTAAATTTCATCTTCATCAATTAGACCAATTTTTTTTATTAACAAAAGAAATTTTAAAAAGAGACTTGTTTTCCTGAGAAAAAGAGGCTAGGGTTTTTTTCTTGCGAAGACGAGGGGAAATGCACCCGAGCTTTAGGTTTTAAGTGACAGAAGCTGTTTGAAAAGGAGACTTATTTTAGTTGTGAGAGGGAGTAGCGAGTCATTGTGGATAGAGACGATTTTTTTCTTGTTGATAAGAGACAATTGAATTAATTAGCTGTGGTATTGAAAACCAAGAACATCACAAAACAACAGATCCAATCAAACTCGAAAACCAAAAAGGGCAAATATAAGAATTTTGAGATAAGAATTAAGAGCGGCCGGGTTCGTGAAGAAGGCAAGATTGTGCTTTATTTATATATCACGAGGGTGAAACTCCAACTAAAAAAGATGATTAATCATTTGCTTGCCTTGTCAAGCGAGAATGCTCAGAATGTAACACAAGCGAAAACAAACAAGAAAAAGGAAAATATCAAGATAGCAACCCAAATGGTACCCTTCTAATGTGAAACCACATTACTTTTAAGGACCACCGGCCTAATAAATATTCTCTATAAATCATGTAGTGTGAACTTCAACCAACTGTACTTTCTCCACTAAGGTTGTTGGGCTAAGTTGTGGGATGAGTCATGCATTCTTTCGTTCGCTGGGCTTGGGTTGCCATCAGTTGCAGCTCCCTTGAAAGCTAGCTCGTCCTCAAGGTAAAGTCTAAATGATGAATGAGCACTCAGCCAAGAATGCAAGTATGCAAGAATTCCTCTAGTGCCTATCATGAAAGTAACCTTCCCAACATTGAAGATAATTCGAACGTACCTCCAATTCAAGCCTGTTGGCATGCACAAGTAATTGGTTCTCATACTTGGTTCTTAGTCAAAAACTGTTTATGCATGAAATAAGAGTATGATATGGAGCCTGTGCAGAAAAATATATATTATAGCAGACCATCTAACATATACTTGCAGTACTTATTAATTCCAAATAAAAAGATCCATAACTCCAGCAGCCCGATTATGAAACAAAATAACTACATCCAACATTTTGATTTGTACAAATATCCAAGATATGCAGACTTCCTAGAACTCTCAGTTGTCAGATGTATGTGGGAGAAAGTTGAGGGTGCAAGTGACACATAGGACTCATCTAAGGATAA